>NC_135628.1:4011250-4327500 GCF_053574225.1 Canis aureus | reverse complement strand
AATCCTATGTGAAAAAGTTAAAAAGGAATTTTATTTTAGAACAGATACACCTTTAGAAATATATAATAAATCTTAAAAAAAAAAAGAAATATATAATAAATCTTAAAGTCTGAAAGAAGAGGGCTTTTGACTATAAAATTCATTTAACGTGAAATTCTAAACCAAACTGGGACAGACTGGATGGGAAAAAGTGAAACTGAAGATAGGATCTTGCCTTTCACAAAATTTCACGTGGAGAACTTACCTTATCAATCTTATTTTAGGTGCACAGCACCTTAACTAAAAACCATCATCGGCTTGTCTTAACTGTCTGAAGAAAGATACTGTTCACCTGCTAAGTGACAAGAGTGATGAACAAGCACGTTTTCCATGCCTTCTTAAAGGGCAATAATTATAAGCATCTGAGATACTCACATTTCTTAGACAACCACGGTGACATCCTGCCTTCACTCTGGCTCTCCTGCAAACACTTCCGTCTGCCTTGTAGCTAGGGTGACCTTTGCAATTTTTTTCCCCTGACAATGATGATCAATTTTAAAGATGGACATTAAATATTTACATTTAATAAATTAAAATTTTAAAGCAGAAAAAAAAAAAAAAACCCTAAACGCAATATAACTGGGCTCTTAGGATGATCTTTTAGAAAATCGTATCACATCACTGGCATTCTCAAGCTTAAACACTTCAACGGCTGCCCTGATAGAAGACGAAATCCAACCTTCTCATGGCCTTCACCCTCCAGCATGGTCGGGCCTCTGCCTGGCTCTGCATCTGATCCTGTGCCATTTGCTCAGTCAGTCTCTGATTTCCTGCAGGTCCTATAAATTGTCAAGCTCCTTCCTCTCTTAGGGCCTTTGAATGTGCCGCTCCCTTTGTAAGAACACTCTTCTTCCAACTAGATTCACGCTACCCCTCCACATCTCAGGGCTGGGGGCGGGCGAGGGGTGGGCGGGGCGGGGGAGTGTGTGTGTCACTTTCTCCGAAGAGAACTTTCCCGACCCAATCTAAAGTAATCTCCCTTCTCATGGCATTCTTTCCTTTGGCAATCATAATTTGAACTTAGATGTTTTGGTTTATTGTTTTAATGTCACTCTCCCACTGGACTCGGAAGAGAAAACTCACGCTCCCTGTTTCCCACTCCTGAAACCCGGGACGTCCTTTTGAATGAACGCACACATGGACTGCCTTCTCGAAGATCCTCACCAGGCTCAAATGTCATTTCAAATATGCAATACAGACTTTTCCTTTCTTATTTGTTCAAGACCCATTTACATTTTGACTCCAAAAACTGAAAGGTAGAAGCTAAAATCTCTTACATTTCTCTCCAAAAGAATCACAACCAAAGAGAAGGCAGAGTTTTGAGTACCGCCTCGGATCCTTGTTTCTTCTTCTAATCAAGACAGAGTTAGTCACGAACATGGCAAATGAAATTCCCATGAGAACACGTGGCCTGTAGCTTAGCCACTGAGTGTTACAATGAGGTGGTTAAAAGGTTATCAGGATGCCTCAAAGGTGCACTCGGTATTCTCAGATCAAAGGAAGTCATTCTTAAAAGGAACTGTTAAGTGAACAGTCCCCCAAATTATGATAATCTTCAAACTGCACAAAACGTATTCCTGTTTTCATGCCATTTGTAACTCTGAATCTATCCCGAGCCCAGTGTAAAACAAACAAGCTTTAATTTTCCTCACAAATGTCCTAATGATTCACAAATAATCATCAGCAAGAAGATGCTGCTTGAGTGAGTTCTGTTGCTAAATAATAGTGATAAACATTTTGCTTTCATAGCACTATCAACCTCCATTTCTTAATATATAAAAAAGCACTATTTCGCCTGGTGTTCCATTTTTTCTTTCCTTTCACTAACAGTTAAATGTTCATGAGGGAAAATAAAATTTCTCAGAAGAATGAAAATTGAGGTTTCCTATGTCTGTCTTACTGGGCAAAATATAACGCTATTTACAAATCATCAGCTATTTGTATTTTATGAAGAGTGATTTGCATTCAGAAACAACACACAGCGTCTGGTCAACTCCTCTTCCTGCTTCTCCAGACATGGAACAAAGGCGTTATCTCAGCGGACAGAAAAGGAAACAATTTATGTTTTCATGAATTCAGCTCTGCTCAGCAAATTAATTCATTCATTAATTAAAATGAACAAAAAAAGGGTATATTTTGGTCAATCAATTGCCCGAAATCATAGGAGAATTCTGAAATACAAAAGACTCCATGTTTTACTTAGCTGAAATCAGAATGCTCCTCTTTTATCATGATTTAGCAGACATGTCATAGGAGGAAAACCTCACAATACTCTGTAGCATAGCAGTGGCTGCTTTCAAAACCAGAGTGGAAGCATTATTCTGTTTAGTGACTTTAATTTATTTGAAGAGATTGCCTTTGTTCTTTTGAAGACTCAACCCTGAGCCATAGAACTATACAGGTTTTTTTAATATATAAAGCATTTAATTTCTATGTATAAAACTATAATAAATTTTAAATAAATGTGGTATGTTTTGAAATGTGTTTAATGGGCATTTTCAAATGTTTATTTTTGAGGGAAAATAAAAAAATAAAATATAAATAAAATTTAAAAAATCACTACCATAATAAAATGTATTTTTAATTCCAGTATAGTTAATACATAGTGTGTATTAGTTTCAGGTCTCCAATATGGTGATTCAACAATCCTACACATTACACAATATTATGATAAATGAATTTATCACTCATTTATCACACAACCTATTTCACTCATCCCTCCACCAACCTCTCCTCTAGTAACCATCAGTTTGGTCTCTATTTAAAAGTTTGTTCTTTGTCTTTTTTCTTTGTTCATGTATCTTTTAATTCCACATATGACTGAAATCACATATTTGTTTTTCTCTGATTGACTTATTTCACTTAGCAGTATATCTTCTAGATTCATTCATTGTTGCAAATGGCAGGATTTCATTCTTTTTTCTAATATTCCATCGTGTGTGTGTATACATACACATATGTACATAAATATATGCACACATCACTTCTTTATCCATTCATCTAACAATGGGCATTTGGGCTGCTTCCATAACTTGGCTATTATAAATTATGCTGCAATAAACATACAGGTTGCATATATCTTTTCAAACTAGTGTTTGTGTATTCTTTGGGTAAATACCCAATAATGGAATTACTGGATCAAAGGGTAGCTCTATTTTTAACTTTTTAAGGAACTTCCATACTGTTTTCCACAGTGGCTGCACCAGTTTGCATTCCCCCAATACTGGATGAGGGTTCCTTTTTCTCCACATCTTCAACACTTGTTGTTTCTTGTGTCTTTGAGTTTAGCCATTCTTACAAGTGTAGGTGATAGCTAACTGTGGTTTTGAATTGTATTTCCCTGATGATTAGTGATGTTGAGCATTTTTTCATAAGTTTGTTTACCATCTGGGTGTCTTCATTGTAGAAATGTCTGTTCCTGTCTTCTGTCAATTTTTAATTAGGTTTTTTTTTTTTTTTTTTTTTTGGTGTTGAGTTGTATAAGTTCCTTATGTATTTTGGATACTCTTTGTTGGATAAGTCATTTAAAATATCTTCTCCCACTCTATTGATTGTCTTTCAGTTTTGTTCATTGTTTCCTTTGCTGTGCAGAAGCTTTGTATTTTGATGTAGTCCTAATAGTTTATTTTTGCTTTTGTTACCCTTGCCTCAGGAGACCTATCTAGAAAGATGTTGCTATGGCCAATGTCAGAGAAATTAATTACTGCCTATACTCTGTTCTGGGATTTTCATGATTTCAGGCCTCACATTTAGATCTTTAGTCCACTTTGAGTTTATTTCTGTGTATGGTATGAGGGAGTTGTCTGGTTTCATTCTTTTGTATACAGCTGTCCAGCTTTCCCAACACCATTCATTGAAGAAACTTTTTTCTCATTGCATATTATTGCCTCCTTTGTTGAAGATTAATTGACCACAGAATTGTAGGCTTATTTCTAGGTTTTCTATTCTGTTCCATTGATCTATGTGTCTATTTTTGTGCCACTATTACTATTTTGGGTTTAACTTTATTTTTTTAGTAGTCTCTACACCCAATGTGAGCTTAAACTCACAACCCCGAGCTCAAGAGTCACCTGCTCTTCCAACTGAGCCAGCCAGGTCCCCCGGTACCATAACACTGGTTTTATTACTACAGCTTTATAGTATATACTGAAATCTGGGATTGTGATACCACCAAGTTTAGTTCTTTTTTTAAGAATGCTTTGGCAAAAAAAAAAAAAAAAAAAGTAGAATGCTTTGGCTATTCAGGGTCTTCTGTGGTTTCACAGAAATTTTAGTTATTATTTCTTCTAGTTCTGTGACAAATGCTATTAGTATTTTGATAGGGACTGCACTGAATATGTATATTGTTTTAGGTAGTAAGGACATTTTAACAATATTTGTTCTTCCAATTCATGAGCATGAAAGTTCTTTCCATTTCTTTGTGTTGTCTTTAATTTCTTTCATCAAGATTTTACAGTTTTCACACTACAAATCTTTCATCTCCTGGGTTAAATTTATTCTTAGGTATTTTATTATTTTTAGTGCAATTGTAAATAGGATAGTTTTCTTAATTTCTCTGCCAACTCATTATTAGTGTATAGAAATGCAACAGATTTCTGTATATTGATCTTGTATTCTGACCTTAACTGAATTCATTTATTACTTCTAATAGTTTCTCAGTAGAGTCTTTAGGGTTTTCTACATATAGTAACATACCATCTGCAAATAGGGACAGTTTTACTTCTTATCAATTTGGATACTTTTATTTATTTTTCTTGTCTGATTGCTATGGCTAGGACTTCTCTGTTGAGTAAAAGTGATAAGAGTAGACATCTTTGTCTTATTCATGATCTTAGGGGAAAAGCTCTTAATTTTTTTTTACCATTGGGTATGATGTTAGCTGTCAGTTTTTCATATAGAGTATGTTGAGGTATGTTCCCTGTAAACCTACTTTGTTGAAATTTTTTTTATCATGAATGGATGTTGTACTTATAATGAAATGTATTTGAGCAGCATTTTCTTGACCAATGTCACTTTATAGAAGTGGTTCCCAAATGGGGGCAACTGTGGACCCCAAGGGAAGACCCGTTTGGCTGTCATACCTGCAGAGGTACTACTAGCATCTAATAAACAGATAGACCAGGGCTTCGGCAAAGCATATCACAATGTACAACATAGCCCTCTTCTCACAATAACCACAACAAATACCAGTCCCAAGTATCAATAGTGCTGAAGTGAGATAACCTGCTTCAAAGCAAAAACCATTCAAAGCATTGTTTTAAATTGAGTTTTGAACCCAATGAACTGTTTATGTTTTTTAAAAAGGAAGATCATTCTAGACAAAATCTGAACAGAAGTAGTCACAATCTGAGAAAACTAAAGCATGGCCCCAAATGACATGACTTGGAACAATTTTAAACATATAAAAGGGGGACGCCTGGGTGGCTCAGCGGTTGAGCATCTGCCTGTCACTCACAGCATGATCCCAGAGTCCCAGAATTGAGTCCCACATTGGGCTCCCTGTATGGAGCCTGCTTCTCCCTCTGCCTATGTCTCTGCCTCTCTCTGTGTCTCTCAAGAATAAATAAGTAAAATCTTAAAATATATATATATATAAAAGGTATATACAAAAAAAATAAAATAAAAGGTATATACAACGTTGTAAGTGGACAGAATTTTGGCATAATTGTCTCCACTTATATTCATTTTGAACTTTCATTTTTAGACCTAGTACACAGTAGGTATTCACCAAATATTTGAGGCAAAGAGGAAAGGAAAGATCTATCTTCTTGTACCATACCCCAGGATATTTTATAACATTAAACCAAATTAATGGACTACATTATGTTATTAGGTGTCCTCCAAAGTCCTCCCTTCCTCCATATTACTGAAAGGAAGCCAGCCAGCCAGAATAATTACCCAGTCTCCAACTCTACTGGGTGTGTCCACAAAAGTTCTCCCTGACACACATGATGTTGCTTTTCTTCATTCCCTCTCTTGCTCCCTTTACCATAGGTTTAGGATGCAGACATGGCACTGACACAGTTTCAACCATGCCAAAGAGTCTAATACCCTAAGGAGAGCCATAAGATAGATATAATTTGGGCTACTGAATGACCTACTTGGCTTAGAACTACTTCTCCAGCACAGATTGCTCACTTCCAGAAGGGTACATGAGAAATAAACTTCGTATTTAACCTATCATACTTTGCGCCTCTTTGTTTCAGTCACTTATACAAGGCAATTCTATAATTTGATATCCCCTATGACACAAATACTATAAATGCATTCTGTCTGAAAAATTGTTAAACTGGTAATTTAAAGAAGTTTCAGTGCAAATAATACTTGAAAATCTGTGTTTTACAGTAACTATAGGTTATGAGGAAGAAATGCCATGTCAATAATACTGTTAATTCTCATTTATCAATCTAAAAGGAAAAAGAAGGCATACAAGAAATCTGGATCTGATTGCCCAAGGAATTCATAGTTTCAGTGATGTAATATTTATGTAAACTCACACTAATGACAGCCAGCTGGACCCTGTAAAATGTAGGCTGAAACACAATTTTGACCCTAAAATTCCGTAATTATAGCATTTTCATCTTCTTGTCCTTGTTTCCCTTTGATTAAGGCACTGATAAAAATTCTAGAAGCAAGAAGGAAAAGAAGTGAAAGCCAGAAGATTCCACAAACTAAACAGTATCAAATAGATGATCTCTTAACAGGTTATATATTCAAATTCTGAATATGCAATTAAATTTAATTCAAACGGCTCTGTATCTCTCATGGTTTTCAGAAAATGTAGCTGCTTCTCCTAGAGCACATTCTCAATTAAACTTCAGTTTTTTCTTCCAAACTTCATTTGGCATATCTGTTTAGTCAAAGATTTATTCCTAATTTTTGTGGATGAGGGGCAATCACTGATAAAATATCTCTTATGCAATTAAAATATATTTCAGTTAAGCAGTTCATATTTTACAATAATGCTACACTTATTAAAATATAATCTCCCCAACAAAAATTAATCTCCTGAATATTATATGTTATAAAGTCAAGGACTTCTACTGGGAAATATTTTTACCTTAAACACGAAAGTAATAAAAGTACCAAGATACCTATTATAATTTCATAACATCTTCCCCTCCAAATCATATTTATGAATTGTTCTGATAAGTTTATTGCCATTAATCCAATAATCTACGTAATTGTTTGTGATAACTTGAAAATCAAAAAAACCCAAGGGCCACCTGGGTGGCTTAGTCAGTTAAGCATCTGGCTCTTGATTCTGGCTCAGGTCACGATGTCAGTGTCATGAGATCAATCCCCGCACTGGGTTCCACACTGAGTGTCGAGCCTGCTTTGGATTTTCGCCCTCCCTTCTGCCCAATACGCCACCCCCTGCTGCCACTCACACTCTTAAAAAAAAAAAAAAAAAAAAAACACATCAGGGTAGCATGATTTAAAAGTAAAGCTTGGTCTAAAATATCTTTTTAAAGATTCTAAAATTCTAAAGGATTTGAATACCTCATAACACAATCATTTCTAAATTTTCATATAGTTCATGGTATAAATTAGCTATATTTTTAAAGGAGTCACAATTTATATATTAATTTTAAAAATATTTCCTACATTCAGAGAAATATTACTTTTGACATTTTTTTTAAAACAAGATGTATTTCTCTCCCAATTGAATAGCAATATACTGATTGCTGATTGAGCAGATTTTGAATTTTAATTCAGGAATATCTTTATCGCATTATATGAAATAAAAATAAAAGTTTCACATTCTCTCTCCTTCCCATTTTTTTTTAGCCAGCCACTAATTTATATCCCATTAGTAAAGCAAAAGGCAATTAAACGACACATCTGAACCCAAGTAAATAATACCCTAGTTTCAGTAGTTCCAGTGAATGCACTCAAGGGAACAGTGAGTGACCACAGTGAGTCTACGATGGCTATGACAAATATAGGAAAATGGTATCATCTACTCTTAAAATTATCTAAACAAATCAATCACAATTCTCAAAATTTTAAAAATGACAAAAAGCTTTAAGAATCTCCAAACATACCAAGTTCATGGATGCTACATTTTCTACCGGAGATGAAGTCACCATCTCCCTGGGCTTCCTTTTTGTTTGTCTAGATTTTAATCTATAAACAAAGTAGGCTGGTGTCAGCCAGTGCTTCTCCACAGGCCAGTCCCCTAGAAGGTGATTTGGAAATAGGCAGAGCACTTTGTTTTCATGGTGACTGGCACGTAGGGCAGGGCGAGGGGTGTGCCAACATCCAGGAACTGTCTCAAGTATCCCTGAACTTTCAAATGTCCCTCTATTCATTCCTTTCATAGAACCTTCTCGGTATGACCCCTTGAGCTAAAGAGCAACTCCTTTTACACATAAACAAGTTGTTTTAATTTAGTTTTAACAAACATTAATTTTCCAGGGCCTCAACTTCCATGTAAATGTGCACTTTTGTTTGGAACTTTACCAAGATTCATTCACCATCTCAGGGGAAAAAAAAAAAAAATCACCTCATGCATGGCAAATTCGCTCAACTGTATCGGACTCCCGATAAGCACGCCTGGATCAGGAATCTTTTGCAATGACTGCACTCATGGCAATGCTACCAATAGGTGCAAACCGCCACTTACTTCTTTATCATGTCTTCCACTAGACATGTGTGAGCATTTGTACACTGAAATGCGTATTTTGTTATAAATTATTTCCTGTTATCACAATCAGGGCAATGTACTGGATATTTTTAACATAACCTACTTACATATACAGTTATCTATACACTTCATTGCGGATTAATTAAATAGTAATGCAAAACATTTTATAAAAGAAACCAACCCCCTCCCCAAAACCCCCACTAAATTTGGAGGGATGCAAACCACTGACCTAGATTATGTAGTAAGGCTCCTTGCAACTCCAACATTTCTTGATTCTACGGAAAAACTTTCATTTTGGCAAGCCCTGATCATTACCAAACCTTTAACTCTACTCTTATATTTGAAAGCATAACGATTAAGTTAAAAAGAGAAATAGGGACGCCTAGGTAGCTCAGCGGTTGAGCATCTGCCTTTGACCCAGGGCGTGATCCTGGGGTCCCAGGATCAAGTCCCGCATTGGGCTCCCTGCATGGAGCCTGCTTCTCCCTCTGCCTCTCTCTCTCTGGGTCTCCCATGAATAAATAAATAAAATCTTTAAAAAAAGAGAGCGAGAGAGAAATAATACGGTTGCTCAGGTGATACGTAAAAACACAGACTCTGCTAAACTTTCAAACATTTGCACAAGTGGTGGGAGATGTCACAGTAGCTGATGCCTTTTTCAGGTTAATAGAGAGAGACAGAAAAATACCAGAGGTAGAACTGGAGCCTCCACATCCATTTGGTCTCAAAAGTCTACACTATTGGGCTCACAGGTGACCCTGTCCCTCCTTTGGGCTGAGTGCAATTTTGTCTGTGATATACTGTCTTAGCAATTCTCCCACAAAGTTCATTTGTCAAGAAAATATACGCTGGCAAGCAATGCAAATGCTTCAAGTGTGGAATGAGGTGAATACCTCTCACAACCAAACCTCCTGCACAAGTCTACTTGGCAAAGCTTGTCATTCAGAAAGCACCACCTTCAACTCATTATTGGCAGCTGGTATAACTCTACTCCTATTTTTCTGAGGCAATCACTCTCTGTCATCAGACTGAGGAGTAATTATCCCCACGGTACCAATTTCCAGCCTGTGAAAATTAACTGTAGCCACCCCTTCCCTACACAACTGGATTCTCAGCACACCCACCTTCTTCATTATGTCTGACCATCCACCGTTGTTATTATACCTCTTTCCCCCACTCTATTAGCTCCCATATGAGGCAAAAATTCAGCATCTATAGATGTTCATATATTAGATGACCTCCTAAGACAAAGTTTGAGGACCCCCCACCTTGGGGGGAGAGAGGGGGTGTTCAGGAAACAAGCCCGTACTTCATAGATAATAAATATAGCCATCCTGGCCAAATGACCAAGATTACATACAAAGTATTTACTATAAAAGAAAAAAAACAGAAACACTTAGGTTTGGCTAATATACCAAAACAAGTACAAGACTAACAACCACCAATGATAAAACTGTGCATTAAGAAAACTTAATGTTATTTTTAAAGCAATAAAAAGCTTAGATATTTAAATAATGTATAGAATACTTCACAAGCTGTGAAAATTTCAAAATTTCTAGAAGATCGGATGAAAACATAATACAACAATGGGAAGGTATATGTAGTTTTTAAAAGATAGACATGTTAGTTTTTAACTCTTCAGAGTTTCAGAAAATAAGAAGTCATTTATAATTTACACAGGAAGGAAAAGCTCCATTATCAGCAACATCTTTTATAAATGACTCTCTTAATTTTTCCTCCCTGACCTCACAGGCACATATACCAAACTTCCAATTTTCTAAAAACTTATAACCAAATAACCACATGAAACAAAACAGCTTAAGTCTCAAGTTTCTCATGCTATATACTTTAGTCTCAATCCCCATCATTAGACTGACCATCTGACTTCAGTGTTTGGGGTTTATAAAGATTATGGGTTGGCATTTGGGGTGAGGGGTACATTTTAATCAGATGTAACATCTTAAATATACACGGTTCAAAAATTAAGAAAAGCAGCTTTGCCATTGGCCCCGAAGAAAGAAAATGATACAGCAACGGGGCTTGGCCCCAGAAGCTTCTTACCCGCAGGGCCTCGATGACCAGGTCTCTGGCCTCCAGCTCCCCTTCCATCACGCTGAGGAGCATCCGGAGCTCTGATTTACTGAGGGTGTCCACATCAAACTCTTTTTTCTGTAACACAAATATTGAAGAAGCAATCACAAAGCTCTTCATAAGACAATACACACATCTTCAGGTATGCAATGGATCATTTTTATCTCAGTGGCTCAGCAAATCCCAGCAGCGCAGGGGCCCTATTCAGCAGCAGACAATCTATGCCCAGACCTTCTAGGAGGGGGTAGAAACCAGAAGGCCTAAATCCCAAATCTCTTCACTAAGGAGATCTATTTTCTCCAGCCTGCCTGCCCACCTGGATTCAGAATCTGTTCAAATTGGAGCAGAAATTTTAAAGTCTCTGGAGTTTCTATCAAAACAGGCCTAGTGTAAGTTCAGGAAAAGTTGCAGGGGTAGCAAAGAAAGCACGAGAATGTATTCCTAGAAGGGCCCCAACCAACATAGAGGCTCCTGGGAGGTTATTATAAATTCCAGGACATCCAATAATAACAGGTCATGTTTATAGAAGGCTCTGCAGCAGAGGTAACCAGCTGGCAGCCTTCAGCCAAATCTGGCCTACAGATGTGTGTAACTTGGGCAACAAAGTGTTTTGTTTTTTCACTCAGCCAGCATTTAAAAAAACAAAATTTTGTAAACCCTGAAGATGTCACCAAAAAATCCAGATCTCTGGTTTCTCTTCAAAATTCAGGTGACCAGTTAGCCCCGGATTCACATTCCCACAGAGTAATAATCTGCAGAAGCAGGTAGGGGCAGTCCCTTTAGAAGGAGCATGCTCTTCACTTGGCTGCCCTGCCCTCCCCACCACACACACACACACACACACACACACACACGCAGGCATGTGTACTTTCAAGAGGTCTGGCCCCCCACTCGCATTTAGTCAACTGGGTCCGTGCTCAGGCGAGTCTGGAACCTGCCATGTGGTGATCAAACGCTTGCTTGGGCAATGCCTCTGTAGCTCCTTCCCGTTCCAAAGGGAGGCCAAGTAGAGCAAGCGAGACTTCCAGAGACTCAATTACACCTCGAGGTATTAGCACCGTGGCCCAGGGATCGCAATCCTCATCCATCACTCTTCCAGCCCTGCTGTCTCCTCTCCACTCCTGCTCTGGTAACTGCTTCCAGTTTCACCTCTTCAAATCCCAGATATACCACGGATGCCCAAAACTATTGTCTCCAACTTTGCCCCCTTCTTTCCTGACAAGCTTTATGAGCAGGTCTTTTGGCAGCCAAATTAGAGAAGATCAACTAGAGCCCTCACAGCTCAGCTTGGGGTGAATCCACAGCCCGGGCTCCCTTTACACGCACCATCCAGAGAGCCCTTCTGGGCAGAGACTCCTTGGATAAACCCACTCCCATCGGAGGGAGAGGGACACGTTCACCCCCAAATGCCTCAGAACGCCCAACCCTCAGAAGCCATTCCTCGGGCCATTCTGGAACATCATTTCACATTTGCATGGCACCCAAGGGTTTCCAAAGTATTCTCAAAGAACCAAATCTAATATGTAAGGTATTATCGCCCATCTTCGGTTAAGAGAGCCGCAACCCAGAGAAGTTGGATGACACAGCCACGTCGTTCCACCAGGAAACGACAAAACGACAACCAAGTGCTATGACTTGTCTGCACACTTTACAAGCACAGGGACTGCATTCTAGAGATGGAAAATGGTGCCATTCTATCAATCAGCCAATAAGAACTCGTTTAGCACCCAGATACCTGACTGTATATTATCCTCGTGATGACACGTAAGCAAACACTGGCAAACCCATAAATGATTCCAGGGCCTTTCAAACAGGCATAACCAGAACTGGCTATTTCTCAGTTTCAAAGAAACCTTCTAGGAGGAGATAACAGCACAAAGGGGAAAGAGACCAGAGCTGGCAGGTTCTCCACAGATTTTAAAAGGGCCCTCCTCTTAAAATTGTTGCATTTTCCACACACATTAGAGCAGTTATTTGGAAAGGCAGGGGCTCAGGATGGAGAAAGAGAAAAGAAAAACCTACAGCCAAACCTAAAGGATGGGTCATTTCTAGGATGCCCTTGCTCAGAAAGTTAAGAGATCTTCCCTGTTGGGGCGCCCACGTGGCTCAGCTGGTTGAGTGCGAGCTCTTGGTTTCAGTTCAGGTCATGATCTCAGGGTCATGAGACTGAGCCCAACGTTGGGCTGCACGCTCAGCGTGGAGTCTGCTTGAGGATTCTCTCCCTCTGCCCCTCCCCCCCGGAATAAATAAATAAATCTTTAAGAAAAAAAAAAAGAGATTCCTTGTGAATTGCAAAATCTAATATACTAGGGCTCAAATTCTGCTCCCACTACATAATGCTGTCACACAGGGTCTTATGACCCCAATCGTTCTCAAAGGTGGGCGGGCAGAAGCACCATGGGGAGACCTTGTTAACAGACTGGGGGAGGCGAGGGGGCACCTCTGGGGTTCCTGATACAGGTTTGGGGTGGAGCCTTGAATCTGCCTTTGTAAAGAGCTCCTGTTGCTGCTGCTGGTCCAGGATTACCCTGGGAGAGGCATTTCCTGGATCTTATCTGATCTGAACCTAACGTTTCACCCGCAAAGTTCTTACACATGAAGGAAGTAAGTGCTAAATAAAAGTGGTGATTGTTGTTATTTGCACGAGAGCACCCAGGTGTTTTATGTAGGGAGGAGTGAGCTATTGGCTATAAGCCTATTTCTTTGAAAATCTACCAGCCTCAGTCCAATAAAAACTCAGTTTATTGACAATGATGAAAGACAGACTCTTTTATCCTGCTTCTTCCCACTGAGATGGGAGAGTAAGCTGCAATTCTTATGTGCTTTGGAGGGTAATGTTTTATTAATGCTGCTGCTGGTTGTTCTAAAGATTTTAATTAATTGTATATTTTATTGTCCTTGTTTCCCCGAAGCTTCATAAGCAAGGCACTCTATTTTAAATACTAATAAATTATGAAAGACATTGCCAAGATTCTGATTCATATTAGAGTCAAGAGTGCTTGCTCTGGTTCCATCATCATCAACATTACATGTGAACTGCAACCAACACTTCTGTTTTTTAATATACCGCCATCAATAAAAAGGGAAATTCATTAAAATAAAAAAGTTATAAAGGTTCTTGCTAAACCACTGATTAGGTCACACAGAAAGGTAAAAAAAAAAAAAAAAATGTTTCCCATAACAGTGTATTAAGTGATGCACTATTCTATTTATTTTTATTTATTTTTTATTTTTAAGGATTTTATTTATTTATTTATTAATGAGAGACAGAGAGAGAGAGACTGAGACACAGGCAGAGGGAGAAGCAGGCTCCATGCAGGGAGCCTAACGTGGGACTTGATCCCAGGTCTCCAGATCACACCCTGGACTGAAGGCAGGCGCTAAACCGCTGAGCCACCCAGGGATCCCCCAACACTATTTTAAATATAGGGTTTGCCTGCCTGCCGCTCCTTCCCCTAGGCTTCTCATCCCTGGGTCCTCACTAAAAAACACTACCACTTCCTGGCCTTCAAGAATAAGATAATTATAATACTAGTTTCAAATTGTCATTCTGCAATGCTTGATGTTTCTGTCCACTATCCTGGCAAACAGTAAGTATATGAAACCATGCTAAATATCATTTATTTTACAAATAAATTTGAAGTGCTTTAGTATTGAAAATATAAAAAAGCCCAAATGCAAAAATCCCAATAAAAAAGTATCTTTGTTTTGGGGATCCCTGGGTGGCTCAGCGGTTTAGCATCTGCCTTCAGTCCAAGGCGTGATCCTAAAGTCCTGGGATCAAGTCCCACGTCGGGCTCCCTGCAGGGAACCTGCTTCTCCCTCTGCCTGTGTCTCTGCCTCTCTCTATCTCTCATGAATAAATAAGTAAAATCTTTTTTTTTAAAAAAAAAAAGTATGTTTCATATGAAGTGGTATTTATCTGACTTGGCAGATGTATAGTACAGAGGTACTCAGGTATAGAAACATTATTAATGTTTTTCCTCTAAGAACAAAATAATGGTTCTAAATTTCTTAATTTTTAAACCATGTTGAGGTATGACTGACATACAAAATACCATACAGGTTTAATATATACAACTTGATGCATATGCAGATATAGGAAACCATCACCAGAATCCATGCCATGAATAAATCCATCACTTCCAAGTTTCCTCCTACCCGTTTTTTTTTTTTTGGGGGGGGGGAGGGCATAAATCTTAGATTTTAAATGGCAAACTAACTTGATAACCTAATTTTCAAAAAAAGAAGATAGGATAGATGCAAACGCCACCACTCCCATAAAAATTAGGATCTCCGACAGGACATCCATGGAAACGTGACACGTCCACACCCCCAACAATGACAACAAAATCACAGCAGACATGTTCACGCCCTAAGCTTTATTATTACTGTCCTTGTTTTCTTAAATAAAGAAAAATCCAGATCTCATTTTTAAGTGACAGCAAGGCAGTCAAAAAAGAAGGGGGAGGGGGAGCTACATTTCAACTCTACAAGCCACACCCCTGCCTGTCATGTTTGATGTTTGCCAGGAAAAGTACTCCAGGAAAAGTGCTTAACACCTAGTTTTAAAAATCTGACACAGGCAGCTTAACCTAATCCAGAGTCTGGTCATCAAATGGAGAGAGAGAGCTCGAGCCTCCTTTGGGATATAAACGCATATACAAAGGAGGAGACACAACCCCAAACTCTTAGTGTTCAACACAGCAGTCTTCAACAAGCTCTAAATTACTTGGGGGTGCGGGTGGTGGTGGGGGTGGGGAGGGTATTCTTCCAGATTTTCTTATACAGGCTCAGAGAGAGAGGGAGGGAGAAGACGAAATAGAACCTGGCTGAGT
This sequence comes from Canis aureus, assembly GCF_053574225.1. NCBI lineage: Eukaryota > Metazoa > Chordata > Mammalia > Carnivora > Canidae > Canis > Canis aureus. Next base: position 4,311,882 of record NC_135628.1, on the reverse strand, counting down.
TAAGTCTTCTTCAATTGCCAGAACTCAATGTACGTAGGCCAATACCAGTTCCCTCCACCACCACTCCACACCCTCACCTGGGGCGGGGGGGGGGATCTAAAAATATTGGAGTTTATGTAGGGAATTTCAACAGTCACAGCCAAATAGGGCCAGAGGATCCTCACCATATCCTTTAAGAATTTAAGGAGTCAGAGCATTGGTGGCTGCCAGAAAGCATTTAAGAGAGCCTACGGCCCACAGTGGCAGGAGCACCTCTCAGATCTTTGCCCGAACTTATGGTAAAAGATCTAGTGACCAGAGAGCCAGATTCGTTCTCTGGCACTTCCCGCAGACCCCGAGAACGTGTCCTCTGGTTTCAAGTCTCGTGGGCTACCCCGCGTGGGATCAATGAGTTTCCCACACGGCAAAGAGGCGAGGTGAGAAAAGCCAATGGGCTAGGAGGACATTATTTCATCTGTTCGGGCCTTCAAGTTTCTCGGCGGTAAAATAAGAATGTTGTCCTAAGTGATCTCTAAGATCTCCCCCAGCTCCAAATGTCCGGATTTCACGGGCTGTCGGGGTTCCTAGGTTACTGCGCTGAGGAAATTTAGGTCCTTTTATGAAGCCTTTGAAAAATAGTTGAGATAAATTGGTTTTTGCCTCTTTGCTCTGAAGTTACAGACCTGTGTTTTCTTTCCAGTCTAACAGTGCATGCTAATAATTAATAAGATGCATTCAGAACTTCCTACGTAAGCGAAATGTATGGCTTGGGGATGAATAAGAGGCGGTGAAGAAGGGGGAAGGCAATGAAATTCACCTTAAAATTTCAAGGAGAAAATAAAAATCTGAAGACTGTATCATCAGCATGGAAAAAAAATCCACCTTTCCAGGTACACAGAATATTTACAATATTAACATATGAATTCAGACACTTCTGTGGATTTTCATGAAGAAAAGCATATTTTCATGCTCTAAAATGATTTCAAATCTCTCACATTAACTCCTGCTTTGAGATTATTCCCCCCCATTTCCTCGACTGGGAGGAAAGAGAGTTACTGACAGGGTTTGCATACCTTCGATTTTATTCTTCCTAATGCTTTCTCCTCTAATCCGTGGGAATCCTATCTTTCTAGCTATCCTATCCTAGCTCAAATCCCACTCTCAGAGGTCTTGATGGACTCCAGAAATCTCTCCTCGTCTACGCTCAGCCCTACAGACTGCTCTACTGCTTCGTTCAGCAATTAATCACATCCCCGCCTCGTGTATTTCTATATTTTCCACCCACACTAGAAATGTGAGGCCAGAGTATTGCATCCTCATGTGATTTTTTACGTAACATGCATGCCCACCCACTTTTGGTATAAAATGCCTATTTCATGCAGTCGGAACACAAAAAGCATATAAATCATGTAAAGGACACATCTGGGGCGCCTGGGTGGCTTAGTCTGTTAAGTGTCTGCTTTGGGCTGAGGTCATCATCTCCAGGTCCTGGGATAGAGCCCCACGTTGCAGGGGGGGTGGGGAGCAGCGGTGTTCCTGCTCAGTGATGAGTCTGCTTGTCCCTCTCCCTCTGCCCCTTCTCCCCACTCATGCCCACTCTATATTAGTAAATAAAAAAATTAGCGTATGTGTGTGTGTGTGTGTGTGTGTGTATATATATCCCTGTCTTACTAAGACACAAGGTTGTGGCCCACTCTAAGGCCAACCAAGTAACTGGTCAATCATCTTCCATCTTCATTCATCATTCGTTGTTTCAAAAATCAATTAGAGTAATCTAATCTAGGGCCACTTGGTGTGGGGCTTTGAAGGACCATACTGAGAACGGGGGTCACCTCTTCATGGCTTCGCACCTCAAATCAACCCCACCGCCTGAGGGCTTTCATGCAAGACAAGCAACCTAAGATACGGAAGGGAGATAGAGCTCACAAGTAAACAGAATGCCGGGAAGGAAACCTGGTATGGAGAGAACTAATTTTGAGTATAAGCAAACCGGAATGAAAAGCAGAGAAGTAGCTGGGGCAGGGATGACAAGCTCTGATAATTAAGCGCGGCTACATCCCTTCTTCTCCTTTCAGAGCTCCTGTCTGTCTGCATGACCTCTTTGGGAAAAGAAAAAGACCACATCTCAGGACAAAACAAATGCCTATTTCCATTCTAATCCAGCTTTCCCCATGTTCCAACAGCCCTACATGGGACAGCTCCACATGCAAACTCGCATCCAGATCCAATAATTGCCCTTTAAGAAGCTTATCATGCATTGAAGAATGTCAGCTTGACAATCTGTAGGTGGCGAATGGCAGCATGCTGATTTTCAAATGAAGAAGCTGAGACAGAGAGTGCCAGGTGATATTCTTACAGTTACAGAGCCCTTCTGTGGAAGCACTCGGGTCTTTGGAATCGTCTTTTTGCCTTTTCAATGAAATATAAACGTGTCAGAAGCCAATCATTTGCGAACAAGCATGCAGAGTGCTGTTAACTTGGTTATACTGCATTTACTATAACAACCTTGTAACTCCATCCTTTATCTGCTTGGCTATTTACTAACAATTTATCTCAAGAGCAGTTTTTTTTCCCCTTAAAAAAAAAAATCAAGATTTCTATGGGCATGGCATCATACTGTGTGCAGCATTAATAACATGATCTCATTATTTTTGTACAAGGTATTTATAAAAGAGTAACACATTTTTAAAAATCCTTTGACTTCAATGTCATCATCATCTTTCTTGTACCTGTTCTCCATTTTTTAACCTAATGTCTAAAAGACAAGTTTCCTTTTCCATGTTATTTATACAAGTCTTTCAAAGAAGCCCCAGTAGAGAAGAATACAACTGAGCGCATTGAGATCATCTTTTCTAAAGCAACACTCAGATCTGCTTAGGTGGCAAAGTTTATGGGGGCAGAAGGGAGACAAACTGCTCTCTTTTCCTAGGCACGTTTAAAGTTGAATTCTAGCCCCCAGATTGCTGGGCATTTGCAGATTATTCCGAAGCCTTGTCTGTCTTCCTGCCCAATCTTTCCTTTTACTCCCTTTTCCTGTTTCCAAGCTTCCTTCCATTTCTGCCTTGACCTCCCCTCAATCATCCCCTCCCTTCATACCTCAGTGGGTGACCTGACCTTGACTCTATTAGAGGAACAATTCAGGATGGAAAGGATGCAGTTACCGTTCCACCAACACATTCCCAGCCTCAGTCATTATTCTGAAGACAGATCATCTACAGGGAAAACTAACAGTGTTAGAAATTATTACTAATATTTTGTTAAAACCTGTGAATCTGAAAGGTCACTGAGAAAAGCAGCTTGGAAAAAGACAATATACAAATAAAAACAAGAACCCAGAAAATCAGAAAAATCAGGGTTATCTTCCAGAAACAAGAAAAAACTCTATAACATCTATAATGTTGATTACTATAAATCATAAGCCACTAATTTCATTACAATCTAGTAACACACAAAGTAAATTTCCCAATCAGCCAAACAACATTAAGTATTATGATACAGCTTCTTGCTGAGTGTTTGTTTTCTTCATTCGATATATGTGAAACACCTACCATGTATTTGCCAGGCACAGGGCTTAACCTTCGCTTTCTTTGAGAGACAAAACCCACACTGCGTTTCTTGAAGGAGGCTGCCTCTTCCAGCTACAGCCCTGCTGTCCATGAGATCAGCAGCAGATATTTGTAAACGGCTGAATAAGTGCTCAGACTGTGAAACATTTTCTCATCTCATAAAGTTACATGAAACACAAGAGGACAGAACCAACTGGCAATCTAGCCTAGGCATGGATTCAATCACTGAGAAGACAAATGCCTTTCTCTACCCAAAATTGCTCCTATGAGAAATGGAATAGCAACATACCAACAATAATAAAGTCAAAAAAAAAAAAAAAACCGGCAAGAAGTATACATTTAAGAAGAAAAAAAGAGTGAAAAGCATCAGTTATATTCTAATCGTGGGGGAACATTTCAGTCTATTTCCTCAATTTCTAACCTATTTTTCTAACGTACACAGTTGAGATTGAAGCTGAAACCTCTATGCTTATCTTGGAAAGCCACTCACATGTGCCCCAGGCCACCTTTCAAGAAACCCAAAGTACCAGCCACGTCGTACACAGCTTCCTGCAGTCTCCACTGCAGGTCCTCCTTCCATCTCTAGGCCCAACTCAGATGCCATCTGTCTGTGGAATGTTTCCAGGTCCTTCCACTAGGGATCCCCTCCATGACTCTTCCTCCCCAGATTCCTAATACAAAGTATTTGTGCCTTTCATGGCACCATCATGTCTGGTTAGATTCCTTGGTATTTATGTTTCTACAGCTGGAAAGCAATGTGTTACTTCTTATGGCAGCAACGATGTTACTCGAAACACCATCATCTATGGTAAGTGGGGGATAATGTGTTAAATCTAAATTATTCCCTACTTAATTCTGCTGTGAAACTTTCAGTATTCTGTAGCTGCCATATAACTATGGTTTTTGTTTATATTTTCAAGAAAGCTTAGCACAATTGGCCAAGAAAGTGCTTTTCTTTACATTTACATTCAGTACTGTCACCTGGAAACAAAAATTTCCAAGGTACCAGCTGCTAATTTGTTTAATATTCCTTTTGTGCGCTTGATGAAAGCACTGTCCAAGTTTCTCTAGTATTATCACCATGACAACAAAAATTTTATGTCTACTTTTTTGCATATTAGTTGCTCCAGAAAAGTCCAGAATGACAAGAATGTCCGTCAGCTTGCCAACCACGGCTCTTAAAGGGATCTCCATTTTCCTCTCACTCTTAAATTCTTTGGTGACAATAAAAAAGCAGGAAGATTTCTGTTTTCCATACTGCCTTATCCATTAGGAGTTATTTTCAGAGTAGAAATAGCAATATAGCCTATAAAAGTCATCACATTTGGCTAAGGCACTGAAAATAACCCAGGTCTCCTCAGCATGGTTCACAGCGAAGACTATTAATATGATCCTATTGAATAATGTAGCTGTTACCCAGCTTTACACTTGGGATGCTTTCAGGATTTAAACAGCTAAGAACAAGGATCACAAACTAAATTTAAAACACTCCACTGAAAATCACATTAAGCTGAAAACTATAAATTAAACTTGTCTCTAAGCAACAATCTAAATAGTCAAAACTTAGTGAAAACACTCACTTTCAAAAATAGCCTACTGCTTTGGAGTCTCCATTGGCTCGCGACTGCCAAATGTACATATAAAAGTGCCTAAGATGTAAACTAATTCGAAAGGAAATAAATCTCTAAAAGCCCCCCCCAAAAAAAATTTTTCACTAAAAATGAAAAAAACTAAGTCCTCAGTTGCCATGAATCCAAAAATGCATAAAAATGTCTTTGATTTTTAATCATTAGATAAGCAGCAGTTATGAAGACAACTATTCTCCAACCTGGCTTCAATTTTAAAATCAGTCTATAAATCACGGAAAGTGATATGGGTGGGAGGACCCTCTGTTAAGTGAAAAGTAAAATGGCCCAGGTTACTGCATAATAAGCCATCATCAGAATTTTACTAAAAATTCATTTCTTAAAAAAAAAAAAAAAGGTATTAGACCAAGCATCCTATTGCATCCTCCAAGGATTCTACAGAACAGAAATAAAAAGTGTCACTGTCACATCCCCCCCCCCCCCCCTTGGCCATGATCGTCACCCAGGGCAATTGGTAAAATCCCCGCCTCTCCGCAGCGAAAAGTCAGACTCCTGAAGGTTTTCAGCAGCGGGAAGCGAGCACTGACCTTGTTAACAAAAACCTGCCTGGAGTCCAGGGCTCTGACGGTGGAGCCGCCAACGAGCTCGGCCGCCGCGCTGGGCGGGTCGGGTCGGGTCGGGTCGGGTCGGGTCGGGCCCACCCCGCGGGCAGGTGCTCGGCGGTCGGCGGCCGGCCGCTGGGGGCGCCGCTCAGACCCGTCCCGGCGCGGGGACCAGCCCCCCCAGGTCGCCCCCGCAGCCCCCAGGTCGCACCCCGCAGCCCCCAGGTCGCACCCCGCAGCCCCAGGTCGCACCTCGAAGCCACCTTGCAGCCCCCAGGTCGTCCCCTGCAGCCCCCAGGTCGCCCCCGCAGCCCCCAGGTCGCCCCCAGGTCGCCCTCTGCAGCTCCCAGGTCGCCCCCCGCAGCCCCCAGGTCGCCCCCCGCAGCCACCTTGCAGCCCCCAGGTCGCCCCCTGCAGTCCCCAGGTCGCCCCCAGGTCGCCCCCTGCAGCTCCCAGGTTGTCCCCCGTAGCCCCTAGGCAGCACCCCGCAGCCCCCAGGTCGCCCCCCGCAGCCACTTTGCAGCCCCCAGGTCGCCCCCCGCAGCCCCGGGGAGGAAGGCGCCGCTCGCTCCCACCCCCCAGAGGTCTGCGGCGTCTACACAGCCTGTTCCGCGGGGTATGTCACCGAAGGGAGCCGGATTCCTCTGAACCCTGCAGCTCACGTTTTCCGTGCAAAGAACGAAAAGTCGATTTTTCCCGAAAGTTTCCGATGAAGACTTGCAAGTTTTGCAAGCGGCACCCGGCAGCCCCGCTCCCCGGGGCGCTGGCCGGTCGCGCCCCCTCCCCTCCCCTCCCCTCCCCTCCCCGGCTGCGGGCTCCCCCGGGGTCCGCCTCCCGCTGGAAGCTGCGCGCCCCGACGCGGGGGAAGAGCGGCCCCGCGGGTCCCGGCCCCCCCCCCGGCCCCCCCGGCCCCCCGCGCCCCCGCCGCCCCCGGACTCCGGCGCAGGCCTCCCCGCCGTGCGGCTCGGGCTCGGGGTCGGGGTCGGGGTCGGGGTCGGGCGGGCTCGGCTCGGGGCGCACACAATGGCCCACCTGCCCGGGCCGCACGGATGCCCCGAGGCGGCGTCACCCCGCGGCCGCCCACCCTGCGCCGCCGGCACCGCCCGACCCGCCGCAGGGCGCCCCCGGCCCCCGCCCCCGCCCGCCCCCGCCCGCGCCCCCGCCCGCGCCCCGCGTACCGCCGCCTCCGCCGCGCCGCCCGCCGCGTCCTCCGGGCCGCGGGACACGCCGGGCTCGCAGCTCGCGCCGGCCGTCGCCATCTTCCCCTGCGCGTCCGCGGCCGAGCTCGCGGCGGCTCCGGGCCCGGCCTCCCCGCGGCGGCGCTCAGCTCCCGGCGTCCGCCCGCAGCTCCGGGCACGCGGCCGCCACCGCCGCCGCCGCCGCCGCCGCCGCCGCCGCCGCCGCCGCCGCCGCCGCCGCGCGCCCCCGCCCCGCCCCGCCCCGCCCCGGACGAGCCCGCCCCGCAGACCGCGCCCCGCCCCGCCCCTCCGGGCCCCTCCCGCGCCCCGCACCCCCGCTCGGGGCTGCCTGCGAGCCGCGGCCCGGGGAGGGAGGTGCGGGCAACGGGCGCGCGCGGGCGGGCGGGCGGGGGGAGCGCGGCCCCGGACCCCCCACCCCCCCCGGAGGCGGCGCGGAGCACCCGACCCCGCGGATGCCGGGGCGCCCTGTGCGCTCGGGAGGGCCTTCTCGGCCGCGCCCCCCCGCCCCGCCCCGCCCCGCGGGGCCGCCCCCTCCGCTCCACCCCTGGGCACCCCACGGGGCCGCCCCCTCCGCCCCACCCCACCCCACCCCAAGGGGCCGCCCCCTCCGCCCCGCCCCTGGGCATCCCACGAGGCCGCCCCCCCCCCGCCCCGCCCCGCCCCTGGGCACCCCACGGGGCCGCCCCCCCCGCCCCGCCCCTGGGCACCCCACGGGGCCGCCCCCTCCGCTCCACCCCTGGGCACCCCACAAGGCATCCTCTTCTTCCTTCTTGGAGCTGCTGTTTGCTGTCGTGGGGGGGGTGCGAGGCCCCCCCGGGGCGCGGCCCCCTGGTGCGGATGTGCGCTCCGCTCTGGCCCAGCCTTGCCCTGCGTCCTGCTCCGAAAACCACCAACCCCCCAGCAGAACGCGTCCTGCCTCCCTGCATCCCGCGCACCCTCCCCGCTTGGCCTTTTCCTTTTCACACAACCTCTTTTGCAGGAAAGGTGGAGCGGGGCCCCTTGTTTGTTTTGTTTTCTGACCCCAAGTCTGGGGTGGGTCTTGAAGGGCTAACCCAAAAATGTCAAGTGTCATTCTTGTAAAAGGAAGCTTTCTACTTTTAAGAGAATTTAAGAGACCCCCTGAGGTGGGGACAACACACACGCATCATTTTTTTTTTCCTAAAAATTGATTTTAGGAGAATGACGGGCCTCAGAAGATATACCATGAGATGAACTAGGCCCAAACTCTTAATTTTCTCTTCCCACATCTGATTCCGTTCCTACCCTTTCCTGCCAATTCCCAGGATGTGAAAATCTATCACCTTATCAAGACCATATGGTACAGGCCTTCCCAAATCACCAGAGCCCAAAAATGTGTCGAAAGCACAAAATCAAAGGGAGGCATTCAAGCTGTGTCTCAAAAAAAGTAAATGCAAACCACAACCCGATCCTGGACTTAAAATTCTGCAAGATGAATAACTGGAATGTTCAGTCCAAGGGTTAACAGATCAAAGCTCACTTTTTGAAAAAATGGCAAACTCCTAACGAAAGGTTTTGGCACTTTAATTGCTTCACTTTCCAAAGTAGATCTAAATATGATAGAAACCAGGGTAGAGAAAATCTTTCCTGCAAAGGACCCAAAAGGGGTGGATCAATAAATTGTTCTTTCCCCCCATGGGGTCTACATCAGGCAAGAAGTTTTCACCTGGAACCCTGGGGTTAAGGGTCACAGGCTTAGAAATCGCCTCCAGGTTATCCTGTAAGCAGAGGTGATCATTTATTTACTGTCTTGGACTTTATTCTGGCAGCTGCTCCCTCTCTGAGCCCTCCGATTTCCATCTCTGTTCATTAGATCACTTTCTTTTATCAAATATTCTCTCTGATATTGCTCGATATTAGAATAAGTAGACTATGCAATGAAAAGCATTTGACAGTAAAACTTCAGTGCTGAACTGATGGTAAAAACGCAAGCTTCGAGCCCAAAACCTCCCTTGTTCTTTTCAAAATTCATTTTCACACATCAAAAGGCAATGAATTTTCTTGACACTGATACTTGTACTGATGTTCAATTACTACCAGAGAAATTAACCGGCTCCCTTCCCCGGGGGTGGGGGGGGGGGAATAAAATAATAAACCCCACCTAGGTGTTAAGAACTAAGGATATAACATGACAGTATCTCTGAGAAGCAACCCCCATGTATCGTATACATGCAGTTCAATGTTTCAAAAATCATCATTGCAAAGAAAGAGCTGCTATGAGTCTAAATGTAATTAAAGCAGAGTTGCGATTCAAACCCTGAGTGATTTGTTCCCTCTTACCACTCCCCCTTTTGCGGGGAGGGGGGCGGGAATAAAAAATAAACAGTTGGAAAAAGTCACAGAACAGCACATTTTCTAAGAGCCAAAATCCAAGACCTAGGAAGGAAAATAAAAAGCATTTTGTCCCTACCTGCCACTGCCTACTGCCAAGAATTAATAGAACAGGCCCCCTTGCCGCCCAGCAGTAGCACCCTAGGAGTTAACCCTCTCACCCGTGGCCTGAGAATTCTCTCCTGAGAATTAAACTCTCTTGAGACTGCAAATTAACTCTTTCTAAAACACTTTTTCACACAAAGACAGGCTCTACTATAGAGTCAGACCAAATAGATCTGAAAGAGTGGTGACTTCGAGGCTCTAGAAATTCAATCTTTGGAAGCTTCATTAAATACCTTTAAAAAAAAAAAAAAAGACAACCCCAGGGCTAGAGTGAGAATTTCTGAAAAGCAGGGGAAGGTAAAAGATAGGCAGGAAGCGGAAGTATATGCAGGAAAGAAAGAAATCCCTATACCAGAAATGAATCATGATTTTTAATCCGTAAATTTCTTCTGGGGTTAAAATGGAAGGAGGATCCTGACTGCATTGCAGAGAAAACCGTTAGTTGCATCGTCTTCCCCTTTAATTACATTAAACGTAACGATGTGGCTGACCCACTGACAAATGAATTTATTTGGTCATATTAAACCAATTGTTTTCTGAACCCTGGAAGAGAGGTGCGTGTGCTGAGCTGCACTCCAAGGTCCTCTTCTAAGACCAATGAAATGGGTCGTTGCAGCTAGGAACGCAGACTGTGTTTGGGGAGCCCAGTGGTTTTCTGATTAAAACGTGGCCTTGGCCTCACCAGCCACATCCTTCAACCCACTAAACCAAAAACCCAGAGAGTTATATATAATGATGCAAAAGGATTCTTCCTTCCATGTGAAAAGATAAAGGAACATACACATATCCCAAAACAGTTTCTCTGGTAGAGTAAGAGAATTCTTTATTTCAGTTAAATGACAACATTTATGTGAACTCCAAAGAGCAAACCATATGTTACCATGTCGTCCTATTGCCAAATGACAAAATTACTGAGTAGCGAATCGTTTCTGACTGCATCCCCAAGGCTATAGTTATACAATTTAAATATCCCAGACCACGTTTATCCCTGTCCACACCATGGTGACCCACCTAGAAGGCCCCAGATCTTGACACGGGGAACTCTGACAAAAGAGAGCAGATGAGCTTGAGTGGTCTGTATCTATCGCATGCTCTTGAAACCAAGACGTTGCCAGAAATGAATTTTCATATGACCTAACTACATTCCCTCATAGTCAACTTGTCATTATCTACATGTGTTTGGGCTCTTTGTGGATTTTGCTCAGTAAATTTAATCCTAATCTAGTTAGCCGCTCTTGTCAACAACCTATGGTTTTGGAAGGCCTTCTCCACCAACTGCAGTTGGCGTGTGCCAAGGGAATGCAAGCTAATTTTCCCTAAGCTAAAGTAAAACATAATTAGGAAATTAAATCTGCTAGGTGGGATGCAGGCCAAAGCCAAAACATAAATATATCATTTACAATCACTCCCAGCCCCTTTTAACACCACGTTTAGCTGGAAACTGCATTTGGTCATTCAATGCTGAAGTGATGGCCAAATAGAAGGTTCCATTAAAGAGTTAAACATACAGTTAAGAACATTATTCCCCAATCCAGTCACTCAGAACAGAAACTTGGGCTAATTGAGAACAATGAAGCAACGTTGATTCAGTCCTGTTGAATGTTTTTAAAATCTTAAGCCATTACTTGTTGTTTTCAACTCTCATCTGCAGAAGTCATTTACTAAAGTAAGTTCTAGTGCAAAAGATGTTTTAGTGCAAAACCATTATGGAAAAACAATTTTAACAAAGAAATCTGGCCCACTGCTGCCCCTCATCCACCTGAATTGGAAATGGATCTGAATATTTCCGTTTATTCAGCCTCATTAGCAACCCCACAAGCCTGCAGTATGTAGTTACTAGGCAACCACTAAGGCAGGGGTGTTTATACCATTAGGCATCAATTATAACAAGCTTTATTTTTCTTAGAAAGTTTAAAAACTATATAAATAGGTTGTGAGATCAGACCCTTTTCTCATTTGGTTAGGAGTGGAGAGCTAGCTGTAAAACCAAAGCTGACATTTGCTTTTCACTATGGGCTACGTAATGTTCAATTCAAAAGGAAATGTAGTGTTTGGAACACTAATATGGACAAAATACTGATGCCTTTCAATTTTAATAAATAGACAGATGGTATTTATGATGGGCTCAGTGATGATTTACTTATGGTGCAATACAGGAGAAAAGCTCTCCAATATAAAACTGAAACAAACCAAATACATCAATAGGTTCCAGGCAATCATAATCAATGAGCTATATGCTAAGTTAATGGAGTTTCAAATACCTTTGGAAATTTTTCTTTAAGATTTATTTATTTGAGAGAGAGAGAGAGCGGGTGTGGGAGTGGGAAAGGCAGAGGGAGAGGGGGAGACAATCCATGCAGAGTCCACGCGGAACACGGAGCCCCACACAGAGTTCCATCACGGGATCCCAAGATCACGACCTGAGCTGACACCCAGTTGGACTCTTAACTGACTGAGCCACCCAGGTTCCCCCACCCACGTTGGAATTTTCAAGACATAAATTCCATCTTACATCGCCCAAAATCTCACTTGACGATAACAGTTGTTTTGTCTACCAAGACACTCTTTAATTCAAATCAATTTAGTCCATTTAGGATTGCCTGAAAATAAGAAACCATTATTTAAAAAAGAAATAATATAAATATATGTAGGAGAAGTTATTCAATTAACCAAGAAATACAAAATAAAATTTAATTCGCAATATTTGTAAAACAATGTCATGGCTAGACTAGAGGATTAATTTTATTTATGATTCAAGAACTGAAAGAAAAAAAAAGTTTAATTTTATTTATGATTCAAGAGCTGAAAGAAAAAAAAAATTGCTATTTCATTCCAGGGAAGGGGAAGTCACTTACAGAAGAAAGAAAAATACTTCTGACAAATCAACATATAAGTAGTCTGGGACGTTTTTTTCTGGCAATTAAAGAAATTTGACCACTGAAGTACTTTTATGCTAGCAATACAATATTTTTTTCCTTATGGAAAAACAGAAATAACCACATACTGACCATTACTGTCAGAGTCGACATCCCTTTATCATTGTAGCATTCCTTTAATGAATCACTTTCAGCCTTTACATCTTTATTGTTAAGAATCAATTCAGTTGGAAAGTATTTTACTGATACTTTTTCCTTCCTTCAGATCTGCTGAGGGCCCCACTTTGTCAGTTTTCAGCCTCTACTTCCTGACTACTGACCATCCAAAGGGGATGATGCCATTTGGGTCATGAGATGCTTTGCTTGACATATTCTGCTTGGATCAGCCCTCGACCCCCACCCAATGTGGCCATAGATACCAACTGGAATGGTGGTGGCGAACCCCCTTCCCAGAATTTAAAATCGGAGGAAGAGGCAAGAGGGAAGTTGAATGCAAGCCTCTTCAGACCCCCTGAGCTTGAGCAGCGGATAAAGGCACCCTGCTTATGAAAACCACATTGTTTAGCTCTATTTCCTGGAAGGAATCCTTTTTAGAGCAAGAGAAACACACAAAAAGGGAATCATACATTCAAATGCGAAAGGCAAAGCAATAAAGCTTCTAACAGGAAAATATTTCTATGAACTTGTAAATCAGAACATAAGTTCTGACTTTTAATGCAATCCAATTTATCAATCTTTTTCTTGTGTCGTTAGTGTTTTGCGTCCTGTTTATGAAATCTTTGCTCAGCTCCTTGGCCTCGCAGATGCTGTTTTGGGTTGGCTTCCTTGGAGTCTCATCCCGCACATGCTCGGCTTAGAATTTGAGAGGAAATCATGTACAGACGTTTTTGGACTCTTAGGTTTTTTCCTCTCTGGGACTTTGTCCTTCAAGCCCAACATAGTCTGGCAATCCCGAAATCCTGACCTTTATCTCTTTGGCCCAGTAAAACTCATTTTTCCCCAACTGCTCCCCATCCCATCCTCACCCTTCTCTCAAAAATCATAGCCCCTCAAGTCCTGCCTGCATTTATGACTTGCCAATACCTTCTACCAGTTGTTTCATATGTATGTTGTTTCACTTCTTTGGGTTGTTTTTAACAGAAGGGTTGGCCCTGTACTAAGGACCCTGTCATAATTAGAACTGATACCATGTGTGCTTCTTTTAGAAGGCGTGTTTGTAACTAACAAAACTTCCTAATGTTCCCTTGCCTAACTGGATTGTATCCAGGACCATATTATTTATTTTCTCATCCTGCGGATGAGAGGACCCTTGCTGAGACTTTCCAGTTGCCATTGACAAACAGAATCCAGGCACTGATGTGCTACCTCAACCAGAGTCAGACACGAAAGACCATGCTGGGAATAAAGGATGACATTGCAGCAGTAGACGTATAAATTCTATTACCACTCTTGAAAATGTAGTGATGTGCCTCCTATTTCTATGGAGTAGAGTGCCTGATGGCTTTCAGAAAATAAAGGAAAAATGAGAAATTGAAAAGAGAAGGAGACAAAGACTAGAGTGAGGATGGCCTTGGGTTTCCCTTAGTTAAGAGACTAATGGTCAAATGGACGTCTTTCAAAGAACAAACACATCTGAAATGTGGAGATTCTGGTTCATTCTGGGAGACACTGGAAGATTTTCTGGATTTCAAGGTCAAATGAAGATTGGAAGAACATTAACTCCAAGCCTGCAGTACCTAACACTGAGCCAGCACATGACAGGCAGTCAATAAATATTTCGTCAAATTAATTCAATGGAGCCAATGCATGGATAGATGGAAAGATAGGTGAATAAGTGGATGGAATAAACATTACTTATTACCTATTTACTTTTTGTGCCATTGGCCTCTCCGGCATTGTGGTAAAACTTAGGGATTCCTTCTCAGCAAAAAAATAAAAAAAAATTAAATGCATAAAACAAAACAGAACATCATAAAGAAAATCACTTATGTTCAAATCCAGTGATTAAAATTCTGTATATAAGAAAGGAAATTTTGTAATGTGGGAATAGATGTGCTTCTCTCTTTTATAAGGAAATAAGATAGTATAGTGGTAGGCCCGTAATTATTGTACTTTTGAAGTTTCCGTGAATGTAAATGATATTTAGAGATCTCTGTAACAATTGTATGAGATTTAAAAATATCTGTGATTTCTATGGAGACAAAGTCATTGGTGCTCCCGGGTCTATTATGGTCTGTTGCCTAAATTCATACCTGAAGTAAACTATCAGCGAGAGATGAGTGAACATGAAAATATAATTTTTTTGAAAATATAATTAAAAAAAATTTTCTTAGACTTCCCATGGAATTCTACCCATGAATCCAATCATTTAAGAAGCTCACTCAATAGATATTAAGGAGAGTTCACACTTGTTAAAATAATCATTTCTACCCAATTTGAGACATTTAGTGAGTTCTGTATATAAATATATCTTATATGAGACATTTATATAAAATGTTTGCATATATATAATATATATATATATATTGGCTGTGGAAGAGGATGGAAATTTAGATGTATTAGGTCAAGTAGGGCATACTGAGGACAGAGGTTAAAGATTCCCAAATGCCACCTCTGCTCATCCCCCAAACAAAACAAAACAGCTCAGAACATACACTGTATGCAGTTGGTTCCATGATTAAGAACTTCTTTCTAGCTGTGTGAACTTGGGCAAGTGCTCCTCTCAGTTATCCCATCAGCTCAGTGGCTATCATAATTGCTCTTGCCTCTACAGGGTTGTTGGAAGGATTATACTGAGTGATTCATTTAAAGCACTGAGAACAGAGTTTGGCCCCCAATAAATTCCTAGTAAGTTTTGGCTCATTACTCTTTTCATGCTCTGTGTATACCTATTAAAGCATAGTCACCCTTATGCACATGACATGTCAAAATAATTTATTGAATTTATTAAAATGATTCTACAGCTACACAACAGTCCTAACAAGCTATTTTGCATAAATTTTCAAATTTTACATCAGGTATTCTAATATTTTAGGTTAAATAGTAAAAATTCTCTATAAGTGCTTGCAAAAGTCATAATCGAGAAATGTGGGATGGATCCTTGTAAGTCAGTTCTGGCCAAACTGATGATTGCCACATTGAAAGCACACCTCTTCTCACTCAACAAGGAAGTGTTTTAATTAAATAATACATAGTATTGATCCAAAAATATCAGTAGGGATCAGGTAGTACTAGTCCAGGCCATCAGATCTAAGTTCAGCCTAATCTAAGTCGATGGGCTAGTTCCGGGAAGCAGACATGTATGACTCATACAATGTGTTTTTTTATTTTTTTAAGGGAAAAATTGCCCACATTTTAAAATTGAGAAATTTCATATAAAAACTCAGTCTTTCAACCTCTCGGAAATTCAAAGTATCTGAAACCACTGTGCTTACCTGGAGTCCCTTTGAAACTGAGGCTTGTGCTATCCAGCTGTCTAGAATCTCCACTGCCCTGTTTTATTTTTACTTTACTTCCTTGTTTCCCATAATTACATGACTTTGTTTTTCCATAGAATTTTAACTTCATGATCTCTAAGTCAAAACATTATAGTTTATGTGATTCCAGTAAGATTGTATGTATTTATTTTAAAACATGGAGGAAACTTGGATTTAAAAACATGTCTAAGACCAACTGATGCAAATATCTTGTCATCCACAAAATGCATGCTAACAGTTCAGAAATCCTTTGAAAAAGGTCAATACAAGCATCCATGAGCTACATTATGACCTACATTATATCCCCCTCAAAATTCATTTGTTGAAGGCCTAACCCCTAGTACCAATAATTAAGGTAAAATGAGGTTACTGGGGAGGGGCTCTAATCCAGTATGTCCGGTATCCTTATAAGAGATCAGGACACGGACACAAAGGAAAACCATCTGCAAACCAAGGAGAGAGGCCTCAGAAGAAACCAATCCTGCTGTCAACTTGATCTTGGACTCCTAGCCTCCAAAACAGCTAGAAGAGAAATAAATTTCTGTTGTTAAAGTCATGTAGTCTAGGGTACATTGTTATGGTGGCCCTAGCAAACTAATACAGCGCCTGTTCTGAGTGAACTCATTCTTCCTGTGTTCTCCCGCAGGTGAGTTGATATCAGCCGGGTCATCTCTAGAGTAAGCTCACATCTCTAGAGGAAGAAGTTATGGACAGACCTGCGGCAGCGTGGGGTGCCTTGGTGCTTCTCGGTGCAAATGTGCCAGTATATGGGCTTGTTATCTGTAATCTCAAGCAATTTGCCCCTAATAATAGGCATCGTTCTGAAGTTTGCTTCTTTTCTTTCTTTTTTAGGGAGTAGGGGGTACTGAAAACGAGATCAGATTCAAGGTCATTTCTATCTCATCTCATTCACTTGATTTTGAATATGCTTCAATGAGTTTGACCAAAAGAGAACTTAATAGCCAGCCCACCAGGAACTGCACAAAGCATGTCACATGTCTTATTGATGCTTGCAATATACCCCGTATGCAAACTTTTCCATCAATACACCATGGCTTGGAACTTTCCACACCACACAATTCCAGGGGGCTCATCTCCTCCAGTGGTCTAGGTTGAATAAGAGTAAAAAAAAATGGTTGTCATTTAACATGGAGGCCGTTGGCATTAGAAGACCCATTTGACCCGAAGCAGGTGATTATCTTTTCATCACTCTAAAATGGGAATGAGCATTTCAATAGTTACTTCACAGGGTTGTGGTGAGGATTGAATGAGATTAACATGTACAAGTGCCTCAGATGCTGAAAAGAGCTACACAAGCCATATTGTGATTTTGAGGTACCTTCTAGTCCTCAGGTTCAAGGATCTTTCCGCTGGACGTCCGCTGCCTCATCATTAAGACATACCACCAGCCTTTGGCTGGGTCAGGCCATGGTGGAGCTTCTGTCCTGTACACACACATATTCCTGAGCTCTTCATTAAGGAAATGCCTCCGGGGTTATGGAAGGAGTTCCCCTTTCCCTTATTACCACATTTTCTTAATAACAGTAAAATTTCCCTTGTCAGAACACATCAAGATACCATGGTGACAATTGCTATAGAAATGCTAGATTTAGAAAGAAACAAGGTGATCTCAATTGTTTCCTGCTACCTGTGTTCAACAGCCTAGACCAGACCTGTGCTGGCCAAATGACAGAAAGGGAACACCTGTCTCAACTCTCTTGCCCACTCTGCTCTAGAACCTCACACGTCCCCTTCCTAAGGCCTTCCAGCGGTTGTGCATAGAATTAACTTCTAGCCAAACATTACCCAGAACACATATATACTGGGATAACATGAACAAAAAAAATATTTTATGTAGCTATCCATTTGAATCTAGAGCCTAGGCCATTAAATCAAATGACTACCGAGAGCCAGGTATGTAGGATATTGGAATAAGGGTGGCCAAGGGTTGAAGGTGATAGAGAATGATGGGAACTTGAGCCAATGGGAAGGCACAGGCTCTGTCCAACTAAAGGGGAATATTTCCTTGAACCGAATTAAGAACCAAACCCAGTGATGTCAGAGCTTCTCATTTTCTAAGAGATGGAAAAAATCAGATGTTTATGTAAAATTTTCCAATTTTAAGATCATATCTGCAAGTCAGATCTGGCCATGACTGCCAGTGGTTGATTGATGCCCTGACTCCAGGAGTCATCTGCTCCCGCTCTTAAAGCGTAGAAAAATGAAGCATGCTAAAAATGTGCATTCTAAGTGGCCTCCAAAGGTATCTCTACTGAGTAAGCCCCTTTTGAAGGCTAAAGAGCTGCATATTTTAATCAGCAGCCCAGGAGTTTCATCTGGAGATCACTCAGGGCTTAGCACTTGGAGCACACTGCCAAAGACTGCAAACTACTCACAAGCTAATACCCGCCTCTGTGTACCACCCCCCGTCCCCAGAAAAAAAACACACACACCCAGGGCCTCACACAGTACCAAACATGGGAAGTTTTAGGAGTGAATGAATTCTTCCTTATGACAAGGTTGTATCATAATGCTAGCAGATGTTTCCTAACAGGTGTATTAAGTCATTTTCATCTAATTGTCTTTAAGCAGCTAGCAAGGCCCCCAAGATACAAGATGCTAAGCAATTAACTTCAGATTGAGGCAGAAGATAAGAACAAGAAAAATTCTGGAACATGGGCATATTCTGGGGAGAGCAGGTCTGGGTGCGTGTCTTTCTTTGCTTATTTTTATTTTTTGTTGTTTTTTTTTTGGGGGGGGGGTCTTTCAGTGTGTCATCCCAAAGTCTGAGAGGCACTGAGAAATGCTTAAAGGGGTTGGAGTAAAGGTAACTATTTTACCACAATAACAAAGTTCGACCCATTGGAAAACAATTAGGCCCTGAATATGTAGCAATTACCATTTATCTTCAGGTATTTTCATTTGTCAAAATTACGGCGATCACTAAAATACATCTATGAATTAAGGACAGATAGTAATAGAAATCTCTCGATCAAAATAGAATATATATTGATATTTTATTTCAAACTCCACATGTTCTTGCCTTAATTTCCCTTGAAACTCATTTATATATTCCTCTAATTATCTTTAGAGTGAATCACAATTTTTCATTTATTAGAAGTACCTATGCAGCAATAGATACTTTCCCCCAAGAAGGGGTAGTGAATTTTTAATCAATGTTGATGTTGGAATACCATTGAAGAACATTTAAAAGGATTAGGTTTCCCCAAATTAATTATTTTGGGGGCCAACAGAGTAAGAAAAGATAAGAAAAGGATATAATAAAAACAGTATGTAGTTACATTTAGCATTTTCTTAATAATTATAAGGATCCCCTCCCCTCCAGAGATCTTTTTCTGATAGTAACTGGAGTTTCCTTGCCCTCCTTTTTGTCTCAATAAACAGGGTTGCTAGGACCCCTTGAAGCTTTCCAAGGCTGGTCCTCTTACCTCAACTCCAATAACTCTGTCCTCTCTGCTATCCCAAATGGAATCTATCCACTTGGCCTTGTGACATTATTTGATTATTCTAACATAAGTGTTGGCAAACTTTTTCTATAAAATGGAGGTGATAAATATTTTAGGCTTGTGAGCATACACCGTAGCAACCACTCTACCTCTACCCTGTGCAATGTGAGTCGCTACAGATGTTGGGCTGGATTCATCCCACAACAAGCCAATATTTTGCTGATCTTTGTTCTAATGGAAAATCCTGTACTTTTTTTTCCATTATTTACAATTATACCTGGTCTTCCCAAATAGACTGTAAGGCCCTTGTAAATAGGAAAGTCTCCATCCTGTCTTACAACACCTAGAGAACTTTGGCGTGCAATGTTTTGATCATTATATGGGATGGATAAATGTTTGGCTATCAACTGTTGTCTGTTCAACTTTACCTGTGCGTGTTCACAGGGGGAAAGTCTCAAGAAATGAGAGTTTTTGAATGGAAGAGACCTTGGCTCTCATCCATTCTCTAACTTTATAGATGAAACCAAGCCCCCTCACCCCCCAAAAATTTGAATTAATTAGAATTAATAAAAACAAAACAGAACAAAACCAAGGCTCGGATAGGCTTGTGATTTCAGCCATGCAAAGGTCACACGTTATGCTTCAAACGAATGCAATTCTAGCAATGGCAGCTTTGTCCACCTTCTTTTAACATCCAAATGAAATAAACTGAGCTATCATGCCACACAACCAAGTATGTCCAGGGCCCTTTTTTTATATTTCTAAGGATTTTCTAGAGGTATTTTTAATCTCCTGATGTTATTCCTTTACCCACAACTCTGAATTCTTACCTTTTGACCTGCTCGCCCTCAAATCTCTCAATCATGCCATAGGTTTCTTTTTTCTGCACAGTGAAAGATCTATTTTTAACTTTTCCTATCAAAAAAAAAATTCCTCCACATTTAAACCCAATGTGCTTTTTAATAAATGTAAAAATCCAATCCCCTGCTGATTCAGAAATTCATCTTCCCAACCCTGCTAAAAAAGTCACCAACATTTATATATTCCTAGCAGCCAAGAAGACAGTTGAATTTTACTTGTAGGCATTTCAGCATAAAAACACTTATTCTTCAAAATATAAAATTGCATTGTTATGCTAAGTATGTTTTTTCTTACTACACACACTACCTTCAGAGATTCTAACTCCCACCTACAAAGCCAGAAATCCAGGCTTGTCTAGTTAAGGATCAGGAGCCTAAAGGAACTGAATTTAAGTCCAGCCTTGGCAGCCAACCCAGGGTCAATTTACAGAGTGTCCAGGCTCAGATTCCCCAGGACAGACAGAGGATGGTAACATCCTGCTCCTTCTGGAGGCAGCCAATTTTACAGGGTTCATGTGCAAACAGCAAATAGCAGTAAAGGCTCTCATTTAAGGAGAAAGCAGCACGGTGCTAACTCTGCTCAGCGATGATAGTCATGGGGAGAGACTTCCAACTGGATTAATGGAATTGAGGGGTAAAACAAAAAGATGACCCAGAACCGTGGGTATTCTCTTAACTATACCCGGCCAATCCTCATAGGAAATGAGCTGGAATATAGATCATCTGTGGTGGTCAAGTAATATAATGTCTGATGAGAATTCTCATTCTACAGTACTGGTTCCCTAATTCTCAACCAATCGTTTTGAGGATTCATCAAGGTATTATCTAAATGAAGGAACAAAACTGGGTAATGACCTTTGACCTTTTATGGGGCTTATGTCTCCATGTGCTCTTATGTGTTACATGGGATATATAGCCTGCATAAATTTTTTACAAGATTTTATTTATTCATGAGAGACACACATAGAGGGGCAGAGAGACACAGGAAGAGGGAAAAGAGGCTCCCTGTGGAGATCCTGATGTGGGACTCCATCCCGGCACCCCGGGATCATGCCCTGGGGCAAAGGAAGATGCTCAACCACCGAGCCACCCAGGCATCCTGAGCCTACATAAGTTTTGAATCTCAACCAAGTTACCATAAATTGGTTCTTTTATGGACTTTGCACAATAGAGTAAAAGTGTGGCAATGGTCCATTCTCTAAGTCCCATTTGATCACACGGGAGGATGGCATTTCTCAGCCTGAAGAATAGTTCGGGGTCAAGTGACTAGTTCTAGTAACTTGGCTGTAAATAGAATTGACACATACAGCATCCAGGCCATAGCACAGAGAACAGCTGTGATCTCTTCTCCCTTGTTCGGGGATGTAGAAGCCAACAACTCCACAAGGCATCCTTGAGTCACCACCAGGATGAGCAATGTCTCTGAGAGCCTCTGGGAGTAAGAAAACATGATCCTTGTGTTGTGGTGAGATGCGGGCAGTAATTTATTACCACAGCATCACCTAGCCTATCTTGACAATAAAAAAATAAGAAAGAAAAAAAGAAAGAAAGAAAGAAAGAAAGGAAAGAAAGAAAGAAAGAAAGAAAGAAAGAAAGAAAGAAAGAAAGAAAGAAAGAAATTTGATGTTTAAATTACCAAGGAAAATTATAAAAATAAAATACAATTAAAAATTTGAATTGGAGAATCTTTTAAAGGAAATGCAGTCTTGTGACATTCTGTGATATTCATTACCTGGGGATGATGAAGTATGTTAATGAGGAAAGTCACAACCTTGGATGGCATAAAAAATTATACAAACCATACATTTTTAGAAGTTGAAAGTGAATTTAATGATTCTTTAAGATTTAAGGCCTTTTGGTACTGATCCTAGGTAGAACTATTTTATTCCTTAATAAGACTCTAAACATTTAGCAAATCCATAAAACTGTTCACATTGTAAGCAGTAGTTTCTTTTCATGTATATCTATGTTATGCAAATTAAACTATGAGGCTTCCACCCTTAATTTACATCATGACCCTTCTCCACATTAAAGAAGACTGGCTTCCAATGCTCTTGGTCAAGGGTTGCAGCCTAAATCCAGCCTACTATCTGTTTTTGTAAGTAAACTTTTCCTGGAACACAACCACGATCGTTAATCTATGTACTGTCTATGGCTGCTTTTGCTCTTCAACAGCTGAGCTGAGGAGCCACAGTGGAGACTCTACAGTTTGTAAAAGCTAAAATCTTCACTCTCTGGCCTTTTATACGAAAAGATTGCTGAGCACTACCCTAAGGAAAGGCAGATCACAGCAAAAATGTAAAAACAAACATGAAAAAGCTTTGTCCTTTGAACCCTTGGATTCTCCTTTTTTTTTTTTTTTAAGATTTTATTTATTCATGAGAGACAGAGAGAGAGAGGCAGAGACACAGGCAGAGGGAGAAGCAGGCTCCATGCACCGGGAGCCCGACATGGGACTCAATCCCGGGTCTCCAGGATCACGCCTTGGGCTGAAGGCGGGCGCTAAACCGCTGAGCTCCCTGGGCTGCCCTTCATGGTGTTTTTAACTACAGGCAATTTTTATCTCCATGCACCAACTTTACCTATACTGTGCTGTGACGGGCTGGAGTTTGTTCTGAGCACCCCATCCCACTCATAAGTGAAACCCTTATCCCAGTGCAATGATGTTAGGAGGTGGGGCCTTCAGGAGGTAACTAGGTCATGAGGGTGGAACCAAAGTAGAGACCAAAGAGTTAGCTGACTCTCTTTCTGCCTTGTGAGGACACAGAGAGAAGATAAGCATCTGTAAATGAGGAAGAGGCCACTTACCAAGAACCTGATCCTGCTGACTTCTGTTATTTCTAAGCCTCCTAGTCTGTGGTACTCTGATACAGCAGCCTGGGCTAGGACACATGCCTTGGATGTGAAATCACAATGTCTGGTCTAATGATCTCAAGTTCTGAATGAGAGGAGTAAAAAGTACTTTACATGTTACCACGTATGAGATTCATCTTCAATGTACAGCTCTGTTGCTTGTAATTCTTCTTCCAAATTATCTTGCCCATAATTGTCAGAATAATCTTTCATCTTATTGGGGGTGGGGGACAGAAAGGGAAGGACATAGGGAGAGGGAGAAACAGACTCCATCTGCACTAAGCAGGGAGCCTGAAGGATGTGAGGCTCCATCCCAGGGCCCCAAGACAATGACCCAAGCCAAAGGCTGACACTTAACCAACTGAGCCACCCAGGCGCCCCAGGGACTCGAACTCTCTAGATTTTTTCCACAGTGTCACAAGATGGCCACTGCAGCACCAGCCATCATATTTAATATTCAAGGCAGAAAGAAAGGGGAGAGGCTAGTATAAAAGGGAGAGGTTCCTTTTATCAACAAAACAAAAACTTTGCCCGAAACCCCAAGCCGAGTTCTATTCATGTGACTTATGATCCAGAACCAACTCTCACGGTCACATGACCTGCCTTAACCACGAAGGAGTCATGGAGAGGATTTGGCTTCTCTGAATCCTAAGTAGAGGCAGACAAGGACAAGGGGGCTAGAAAAGTGCGTTAGGGCCTACTGTGTAGACATTGAGCTCCTGTCTCCACGTTCTCGCAATGTCTCTCCCCGTGTAAAATGCTCCCTCTATCTCTGCTGACGCCAAACCCTACTCTATTCTTCCGGTGTCCAGCTTCACGTTCCATGTCTTTCACTGAGCATACCCGGAACCTTCCAACCAACATGATCCCTCCTTTCTCTGAAAGCATGTTTCCCACACGTAAACATATACAAATCTCAGTTTTCTAAAAAGCCAACCTACGTTCTACTTAACGTCAAATGCATTCGTTGTTGTCCTCTTGACAGAATAGTTAGTTCTGGATGGCGAGACCGTCTGCAGTAGCTTCTCTTCAGTATCTTCTCCAAAAGACAGTCCCTTAATAGGGAAATGTAGATGTCTTCAAAAGGGACACTTTTTACTTAATCATGTTTCAAGGACCCCATAGGATTCACTAAGAATTATTTTCTAAAACTATTGCATGAATTGTGACTTTACAGTCATGAAACTGGGCCCTTAAATCAAACGCAAGTATAACTTTAAGGCCAGATCTTATACATTCGTACACTTAATATTTTTAATAAGATGAAAGGTAGTGACTTTAAAATGCAAGGTGTTTTTACATCAAAATTTTTCTTTTTTACTTTTTGGAGGCTGATAGTTTACGGGACTGTAAGAAGGCTAACTTGTGTATACCATGTAGGAGGTCACTTTATGATAGTTTCAAAAAAAAAAAATGTGGATTAGCCAGGAATTTTAAGCAGGGGTTTGCATTCTTAAGTAACTCAAGAGGTTGGAACTTCTTGTTGTGTTTTTTTTTTTTTAAACTCTTCTCCAGGCCCCCTGACTTTTTAAAAGCCCTAGTCCATTTTTTAAAAAAGATTTTATTTATTTATTCATGAGAAACACACAGAGAGAGAGAAGCAGAGAGAGAAGCAGGCTCCATGCAGGGAAGCCGATGTGGGACTCGATCCCAGGTCTCCAGGATTATACTCTGGGCTGAAGGCAGGCGCCAAACCCCTGAGCCACCCGGGGATCCCCCTAGTCCATTTTTTAGCACTTCATTCCTCACTAGGTAAATCTTATTTTTCTCCCCATTCCTCTTTAGGGCTTCGTGTTTTCCCTTCTGAACTGAGTACTTTCAGATCTGCTTTTTCAGATGAAATCTATGTCTTTCTCTCACATCAGAATGATTCTTTCTCCAAACAAACTACCAAGTAGCACAAAAATTGCTTTAACTTCCTAGGTGGAGATTGGAGTGACTGCATCTAATTGAGAAGAACTCACGTGACTGCAAATGTGGGGACACTTCCAAAAAAAAAAGGTGAAAGGGGAATTATTGGAAAGAATTCCCAGGTGCTTCAACATGAGTCTGAGCGTTGGGTACCAACATCAGCTTCGAACACGCTGCCCCACCAACCCAAACAAGCTCTTAAGAAGATCCTGAGGCCCTGAAGCAGGAGAAGCTCTATAGGGTACTATAGGGTACACACGATTTGACGTTAGAAGAACCTGGTGGGGCCAGAGGCACAGATGAGAGGATGCGGTGCCCCCTCTTGGCCTGCTTCTCTGGGAGAGGCTCTTGCATGGAGAAATAAACCATGTACCTTTTGAAGTTTAGCCACATCAATCACAGGTCTCTATATACTGATTAACTGCCTCTCTCAGCAAGAAGGATGAGCCAGCTAGGTCTCTCAGCATAAAAGAAACCAGTTTTGCAGCTCATGAATTAACCCTTCTATTGCCGGGTAAATTATTTTTCTGGATGATGAAAAACAAAGAAATGACATGTTTCCAAGGATTGGCTAGCAAAAAAGTAAATAATCATTATCTTCTGGCTAAACTTTCACTGAGAGCACTAAGATCATTACCTACTAATGTAAAATGGCGGCTAAAAACCCAAAGGTGGCGACGGAAAGAGAAGTCACAAATTGAGAGTGTTCTTGTGCATTCAGTTGGCAGCAGTCTGAATCCATGTGAGATGAGCAAGAAACCCACATAGACGTGGGTTTACAGAGGACTGTTGTATGCTTGCTGCTTGGGAGGACTGAGTGGTCTAATTTCCCGTGTAGGATTTTCTGGAGTCATGCTTCTAGAATCTCAATATGCCTACGGATCACCCAGGAGCTATTCACATACGGACGTTAATACATCCGGAAGGGTCCTGAGAAGCCCCAGCTGATGGGGCTGCTGCTGGCCTATGGACCACACACTCAGAGGTAACATCATACTAGAAAACTCTGAGCCTTAATTCATCAGTTAACCCAGCCCCCAAAGCAATGTTGTGAGCTTCAGTCCACTTACGCACATTCTACTTAGACGCGTGTTCGTTTCAAACAAACATAGGGATTGTTTTATTAAAACCTTGCATAAATTCAAACAATATTAAATAGAACAAGTGGACAGAAAAGGAGACTTGATTCACCTGGGCGTATGAGTTTTCTGACTCTTTGGCATATATGGGACATTTGAGGCAAAAACACAAGCGTGAATTTGCACGCAAGGATGTCTTTGCCGTGGTAAGCAAGCCAGTTACCCAATTCTGCCACTTGGATTAATGCCCAAACAGGGAACAGTAATGATACCTTACTTTTGTATATTTAGTTACAGGGCACGGTCGTGGGCATTATCTCTTTAATCTCTCTAATAACCCTCTGATGGAAGTGTTATTCTTCTTTTACAGTTGAAGAAACAGAAACTGGGAGGTGCCAGGCCTAATTTCCCAGCTAATAGGTGGCAAACTCTAAACCCAGGGTTCTGAGTCCACTCCTCTTTCTGGCATCCTATAAACTCTCAATGGTTCTCAGCCTTGGTTGCATGCTGAGATCACTGGAATGGCTCACAGAAGGCTGACGTTCGGCTCCCACCCCGAGACATGCAGAAGTAACTGGTCTAGAGGAGTGGCCTGGGCATCAAGACTTTTTTTTTTTTTTTCAAGCTTCCAAAAGACTTTAATGCAGAATTTCTCAACCTCAGCAAGATCGTTGTTTGGGGACAGATAATTATTTGGGAGGAGGGCTTTCTTATGCATCGTAAGATATTTAGCAGCATCCTTGCCCTCTCCTCTAGACGCCAACTAGTGACGCTAGTTGTGGCAAACAAGTATCTCCAGACGCGGTCAGATGTCCCCTGGGAGACAAGATCATGTGGTTGAGAAGCACCGTGCAAGTTACCAAGTTGTGAATAAAATGGCTGATCAATAGCTTCATTAACAGCAGCAACTATCAGTTTGCTCATTTCTTAATTTACTGCATGTCAAGGAGTTGGAACAACTCATCATTTTTGCCTTTTCCCAATTACATCAAAATTAGGAACCGAACTTGGCAAACAATTTTGGAATACTGTGTTTATGTATCGATTATCCGATCTAAAGGAGAAGGGAAAGTTCTGTTCATTTGTAGTCCTTTAATTCACTCAATTATATGTTCTTAGTTTTAACCACATGCTGAGCCAGGATTTCTCAATCTTACCTGATGATAAGAATCACCTGGAATGCTTGCAAGAACAATAGATTCCTAACCCAGAATTACTGGACCAGAATTTCCAGAGAAAGGCTAGATGGTCCAGATCATTTAACAAGTGCCCCTGGTCTTTAAGGAACTTTGAGAAAAACTGGGTAAGGCAAGGGAGACGCAGAGATGAAGAAGACACAACCCTCCTCTCAAGGAGATATGGATCAAGTAAGTATGATGGTAAGAGCAAAAATACAGTGTGTAGAAGCCTATAAGGCAGCATAAGGAGGGAGTAATAAGTCTTATTTTGGTTGAAGAGGCATTGCTCTGAGAAGGGCATATGTAAGATGATATCTGCCTTGGATGTTGAAGCACAAATAGAACCAGTGGGAGGTACAAGGCATAAAAGTACATTTCAGGTGGAAAAAGGCAGCAAGAGAAAAGGCCTCCCAGTTTCTAGTTCTATAGACTATAGCTTTACACGTAGTAGATGCTCAGTAAATATCTATTTTTTGGTCAGCCTTAAACCCACTGCTCATTCCTCATGGTGCTCCCTTGCCCGTGATTCCGCACAGCCAGTCTGATGCTCAAATGGGCATGAGAAAAATTTGCCTTGACTAAAAGGTTGCCAGTAGGTCAACATTGTGCATCTCATGTAAGCCCCAAGATACCGAGATTTAATTCTTTTTTCCCCCCTCAGAGTTAGCTTTTCTACACTTTCCTGTCAGCCTTCTGATAACTATTGATTCATGGAAAATTTACCCAATAGCTCTTTGTAGAAGTTGAATTACTGTGTATTATACAATTTACTGTGAGGGCAGAAAAGGACTCAACAAGCTTCTCGAGAGTATCGAAGGAAACTCGTATTTCCAGGTTGTGTAGAAGACCTATTGTAACCTGACAAGGGCACTGGCATCAATTGTAAGCCTACCTGAGATCGGGGGCATCTATGAATGTTCTTCCTGCTCTAAAGACTGGTTCCCAGGAAGTCTGAGAAGGCAAGTTCCTTCCAGAAGTAGGAAGCCAACTCCAATGTAATCTCAGAGTGGCTTTCCAGAACTACCCACTCACTATTTCCTTCGTTGTTCTTTCTTATCTTTTCCATAGTATTTATCATTCACTGCCCTTGTATTATTTATAGATTTATTTGTTGTTTCTCTTTGTTTTACTAGATTGTAATTTCCACCAGGTCAGGGACCCCGGTCATCTTTAGTCACGGGTGAATCCCTAGTGCCTAAGAAATGTCTTTCATAGATAGTAGCCACTCATTAAACAACTGTTGAATACTGAGTAGGTTCTAGGTCCACCCTAGGATCTTGGTTTTCTCCTTTGTAGACTCAACATGGTTGCCATTCCTTGTGTCAGCATCTAACTCTTTCTCTGGGCTGTTGCATTAATTATGGCAGAGATAGGGTCTATCCTGTTTTATATTATCTCCTGGCCCAGGATGTAGGAGATTCTTAATAACTATTGATTGAATTAATCGATCAATGAATGAATGAGCAAATCAAAATAGAAGGCCAGCACTAAATGGCTTTCATCCCATAAGCCCCATTTCCCCAATAGCACACTCACCCTCAGTGTAAATGTTTGGTTCAGCAAATTCCAGGAATGAACAGCTCTGATCATTAGAGCAGTCAGCTCTTCCTGGGACAGTCATAAGACTAGAACAAATGAAATGGCTAATGAGCAATAATCCTGCAACACTTGAGGTAAGAAAAAAGTCAAAGAAGAAAAAGTTCTACATCGGTGACAGGGAATCTGTTTGAAACAGTTGGTCAATAATAGGTGAAACAGAGGGCCTTGCAAGCCAAGAAATATGGGCATCTCCAGTGAGGAGAGAGCAGAGGTAAGAAAGCCCAGTCTAAGGGTGTATAGCATAAGCCCAGAAGCCCAGTGGAAGCCATAGTTGAAGCTTTATCCCTTGAGTTCATGTTTACTACTAGTAGGAGGCATTCTACTCTCGGAAGGCATTCGCAACCTAAAAACGGATTTCACATTAAAAGAGGAATCTCTCTTGACATCTCCTTTAAATAAAACCTACTTCATGCTCACTATACAAGTATGTTCTGGAATTCTTGGCTCTCAGAAAAGGAGCTCTGATTTTTGTAGGGTAGGCATTGTCAGTGCCCTCAAATATGCCTTAC
Organism: Canis aureus; assembly: GCF_053574225.1. Taxonomy (NCBI): domain Eukaryota; kingdom Metazoa; phylum Chordata; class Mammalia; order Carnivora; family Canidae; genus Canis; species Canis aureus. The sequence goes on along the minus strand of NC_135628.1, from coordinate 4,282,688 downwards.
AACATCTTTTCCCATTATGCCACACAAAGAACATAATATTTGCATGACACACTTGCACAAACAGGCAGGGCTACTCCACCTGCCAACTTGAAGGCCTAGGAAAGCAGGATGTCAGGCAGCCTGGAACTCCTTTGAGAGGTAGCAATGGGGCTACAGCTCACTGTTTAGAAGTTCTACACCGGCAGACATGCTATCACTTTCCAAAAGTTGTGGAGGGATGATTTCATGCTACTTTTTTTTTTTTTTTCATCCAAGAACTATTTATAGAGCACCCATTATGTGCTAGGCATTTTTCAAATCAAGGGACAAAACAGTGAATAAAACGCAGACCCCTCTCTCAAGGTCACACTCTAGTAAAGTGAGATAGAAAAAAGACAACTAAACCCGTATCAGGTGATAATCAGGCTCTGAAAGTAAATCCAGCAGGGTAAGCAGAACATGCAAGGGATGGGTGTGGGGGCAGAGACATGAGCAATTTTAATGTAGAGAGTGAGAGAATGTCTGTTAGTTTCCTACTGCTGCTCTACAAGTTACCACAAACTCTGAATTTATTATCTTATGGTTCCAGAAGTCAGAGTCAAAAATAGATTCCTTCTAGATGCTCTAGGTGAGAATCTAGTTCCTTGCTGTTTTCAACATCCAGAGGCTATTTGCATTCTTTGGATGGTTGATTCGTCCATCTTCAAAGCCAGCAACATGACATCTTTCAAATCCCCCTTCCCTCTCTCCCAATCCTCCTTCTTAAAAGGACCCTGTGATTTAGTAGGCCCACTTAGATAGTCCAGGATCCTCTCCCTACCCCAACATCCTTAACTTAATCACAGCTGAAAAATCTGTTTTGCAACATAAGGTGACATATCTGTGGGTTCCAAGGATTGGGACATCATCATCTTTGGAGGAGGCATTCTTCTACCTACCACAGTAGGATTCTCTGGTGAGGTGAGGTCTGAGCAATGGATCCGAAAGGAGGCTGAGGAGAGCTCTCCTGAGCCATGCAGCTACCAGGGATGAGGGTTCTCAGCATTGGGAACAGCAAATGAAAAGGCCCTGAGAAGGCAGTGGATTTGGCTTGCTTAAGGGATGGGAAGGAGCCAAGTGTGCCTGGAGCAGAATGAGAGGGGCACTAGTAGGAGAAAAGATCAGAGGGGTAGCAGGAGCTCAGGCCAGGTGTGTAGGGCCTAGGGGACCACATCAAGACCACATGGATACCCTCATCCAATCCTTATAATCCCATGATAAGGTAGCCACACTGATTGGCCTCATTTTCTTTTGGGGCTCAGAGAAGTTAAGTACAGCCAGCTCGAGGCCCTATAATGGGCAAGGGGGGAAAGCCACGTTTTATCCCAGACTACCTGATTCCAGAGCTCTCACCAGTGAGCCCTCGACTGTGCTGCCTCTTGAATGCTCTGCCATCTGATGAGCCAGGGTCGAGCCGAGCCGGTTGGAAGAGTGAGAAAAGCCCCCATGGTGGAGAAAATACCCTTGTCCTGCAAGGTCACTACTTCAATTATGACTCAGAAGCCATGTGGGTGGGACAGAAGGGACGAGGGGCAAAGGCCCAAGTTACTGTCCTCCTAGTATTCCCCCAAGTGATGACAAAATTAAGGACTGTGGCAGCAAGGATGCCACTAGAACAAGCCGGGTAACCTCTTTGTCCTTGGGGTTTACCATCTGTTAGTGGGGATACACAGTTGTAAATGTGGTTTGGTATTGCAAAACAAAAGAGAAATTCAGACTAACATGAATTTTCAAAACAGAAAGATGGGGCTTTGTGCCATGAGAGACCCTCTGCATTAATGAAAGATCGTCCGAAGCTTCCTCTATAACAAGAAGTCTTCCGGTGTGGGCAAGCCCGCACGCGCCCACGCACACACACAATTTCTGATATTTAATTGACAATGTTTTTCAGAAAAGCACTGATCACCAGCAGTGCCTTTATTTTGCATCGCATACATTAGCTCTTTTCCTCAGCTCAGAGATCTTGTCATACTTCCTGGTAAAAGACAGGAGTCTTGGGGATGATTTTGCAGGTTGTGTCCCCAGGGGGCTGACACCTGGAAAGGATAAAAAAAAAAAAAAAAAATTCTGGAGGTTTCTTCGTCATAGGGGAGTCTTTTATTCCTTTTTCCCCGAGCTCCATGCTCAGTGAATGCAGTTCATTTAGGGGGAAGAGTCAGACCCGGGGTGGTTGGCATTGTTGCTGGAACAGTCCAGCCATGTGGACTATTAATAAAATTATATGTTTATAGAAAATTGAGCAATTTAAAAGCAGAGCTATGTGTTCCTTTCCAAACACCTTCTCGGTTGTTTAGAATAGAATTGTTAAGCATGTGAGTTGATTCTTTAGTTTCCAGCGTTCACAGCTCCCACTCACGTCTTTGAAAATTCCTTTATGTCATCTACTTGCAGTAGTCAAGCTGCAATATTTCTTAAATATGCATTAAGAAAAAACCAGATGCCTGGGGCTGCTTGTGCTTTTGTCATCATGTTGGAGTCAGGGGACCTAGGAGGACCTGCTTGGTTCCTGGTGCCCTGGCCTTGCAGAAACAACCCAGGGCCTGTGGTGTCAGAAATCATAAAGCACCCCCTTAGTGTGAGCCACCCCCAGCCCCCTGCCCGGCCACGTGCCTCCCCAATTCCATTACACAAGTGGGAGGGCCCTGGAGCGGGAGACCCACGTCGCCACATTGTGATGGCCAACGTCTCGTGTCTCCCCACCTCGACCCCACGCCGCCCTAGATGAGTGTTCTCGGGGCCACAGAGCAGCCAAGAAAGACCCAACAGATGGAAACAAGTAGAACGAGTCTAGATGGGGGCTGAGAAGTGTCCCCCAGGGGAGATGTCACTTTGCAACCCCTGTGGTGAGCTTGCACCATGGAGCAGGCAAAGAGCACCATGAGGGACCCAGGGGTAAATGGTCTTTGGTGACAGTGGAGAGAGAGCCCCGTGGAGAGGTTCCTCATCTGCAGATAGTTGATGGGGCAGGTACAGTCTCCCCTTGTAGACACTGAAGGTCCCTGAAGTGAGCAGAACGTGCTCCTGGGACTTTGAGGACTTGCGGGCCTCCTGTCCCAGCCTCACCCAGCTAGCCGGCTCCGGCCTTTGGTGTGGCCCATGCTCTGCTGACAGGGAGGGGCAACGGGGAACACACCTGGGAAGTAATAGGTGTGAGCTTGGGCCTTCCCACTTACTAATTCCATCAGTTTGAGCAGTTTGCATAGCCCCAGGACCCTCGCTATCCACATAGGAGAGTGGGCTTCATGATGGTTCTCTTACTGGGCTGCTGTGAGATGCGAATGAGATCACATATGGGGAATTAATTTATAAATTAGAAAATGCTACAAAAAATGTAACTTATTGAATCAATAGTGGGAAAGCCCGGAATTACTGTCTTGGCCTTGTATTCACTCATCTGATTGCTTCGTTCCGTTTAAATGCGCTAACCTCTCCCCAAAGGGGTTTTGATATCTTGTGGGTAATTGGTGGCGTCAGGAACTAATTCGTTCTTATCACTAGTTTCAACTGGCCAGTAATAATGTAATAATGCAGAATTGCATTCGTTATAATGAAAAACAAAGACAAAAACCCACCAACCCTACTTGGGAAGTAGTCGTAAGAGTTCAGAACGCTGCAGCTCTTTTGGACAACTGACCGAGGAGCGGGCTGGCGGGAGTCGAGGGGGGCTCTTCCTATCACGCCCCGAGTCAGGCGTTCTTGTCCGCAGAACAGCTGATTTCTTCACGTGGGAGCTACTTTCTCTTAGACCAAGACAACTGCAATTCTCCACTAGTCATGATTGAAATGTATCCCCAAACCCGGCACGTGGCACGAGTAACACGACGCCTCAAAACGTTCTGCGCCGCGTGATGAGGCCTACAGGTGCGCACGCTGCAGACCCGACTGCAGCAGCTTTAGGCGCTTCTGCTGTCGGAGAACGGCCTTCCTCTTGTCTGCATTCACCTGTGTCTTGCTCTCCTTTTTTATGTCCTTCTGACTGCTCTTCTTCCCTTACTCCCCCCACTTTTAAAAATTCAGTTCTTCTTCTCAATGAGACCCCGAAACGCTTAAGGGGGTCCCAGTCCACCAGACAGGCTCCTCCACTCAGTGAGTCAGATCAGACTACGACACTCGGTTGCAGCTCCTGCTGTTCAAAGGCCGGGGTGTCCACCAGGAGCATCTCTGCCCAGGGCCCTGGAATAGACCACGAGGCCCTGGGCCGGGCAGGGGCAGGTACGTGCAGGCCCGTTTGGGAAAAGAGCAAGTATGTACCTTAGGAAAACAAGAGGCAGGTGCAAGCTGGCCGTTCACCACGCTCGGGGTGGAACGGCCGAGGGCAGCAAGGCTGACACGCGCAGGTAGGCCGCCGAACGCCACGCCGGCGCTGCAGATCGCTTGGGTGACCTTTGGTGGGAATGAAAATACCGCCCACACCCCTAGTTGGATATTTCTCATTTTGTCTCTTCTGAGTCTGACAAATCCGTGAGATCACAGAGGCGTGTGTAACCTACATCTTTACCCTTAACGTTATTGCGATTTTTTCGTGTTGTCCCATTAATTAGAGTGATTTTCTCCACATGCTCCAATTGTCAGAGTAGGAATAAGAGAAATGTCTTAATGATATGATTTATGGCAGTGGCACAGAACGTTCAGAAGTGGAGAGCACGGGGTCTTTTGGATTTTTTCTGTTTTTGTGACCAGGCTTTCAAAAAAAAAAAAAATAGATGTGAACAATTCAAATTAGTTTTTCCAGGACTAGGAATCCTCAGCTGCCATTTTAGTTGCTTCTGCTTTTCTAGCCCTGAAATAATATATGCCGTCTGCGCTCCATAAACACAGAAATGGAGTATGAATTTGTTATATTACTTGGAAGCCAGTCCTAATATCTAAAGATTTTTCATATTCTTGTCATATCCTTAAACTCAATTTAAAAAAAAAAAAACTGAATTCAATAAGCCTTAAAAAAATACAAAGTAGAATCTTCTAGAATCTTCACTTGGGTTGATATTTTCGTTTTTTCAGTCCTGCAGTAAAACATGTATATATATACATATATATATATGTATATATACACACACACACATATATATATATTTGTGTATATATATATATTTAACTGCCATGAATTATAATATGAAGGAGTTGCAATTTGGGAATCCTTTCAAATCTTAACTGAATTTCCCATAAATAACACATTTAAAAAGATTTTTATTTTTTTATTTTTATTTTTTTATAAAAGGATTTTTACTAGAAAATACTTATTCACCTTGGTTTAAAATAAAACCAGATTTGGGATCCCCGGGTGGCTCAGTGGTTTAGCACCTGCCTTTGGCCCAGGGCACGATCCTGGAGACCCGGGATCAAGTCCCACGTCGGGCTCCCAGCATGGAGCCTGCTTCTCCCTCTGCCTGTGTCTCTGCCTCTCTCTTTCTCTCTATGTCTATCATGAATAAATAAATAAATCTTAAAAAATTTTAAAATAAAAGCAGATGCCATTACTTATGGTGAATTTTTTTTTTTAAGATTTTATTTATTTATTCATGAGAGACACACACAGAGAGAGAGGCAGAGACACAGGCAGAGGGAGAAGCAGGCTCCCTATGGGGAGCCGGACTCGGGACTCGATCCCAGGACCCCGGGGTCACGGCCTGGGCCGACGGCAGATGCTCCACCGCTGAGCCGCCCAGGGGCCCTGTGGTGAACTTTTTTTGAAATGACTGATAGAAACCATCAGATACTGTTGGTATTATAGGCATTAACAGAAACATTAAGTTCATGAAGGACATTTTAAAACACATGTGGTCCTTTATGTGATATGAACACCTGCCTTCATCAGGTTGCTCGTGGGATTTCATCATACACTGAGCGAAGAAATGGAACAGGGCTTAAAATTCTAAGTACGTCTTCCTGGTGCAAGTGGTTCCTGTCGTCTAGGCTGGGACCCGGGTCTGGGGCATTTGTGTTTGTTTGGTAGCAGGCGAAGCAGCTGGAAGGGTCTCTGGGACGTGTGAACGGTGAAAGGGGCTCTGCTTGGCCTTCCCCTCCCTCACCTTCTGCGACCGCCCGGGGCCTCTCCTGCGCCCCCGAAGCCACTTGCTCTTCCCTACTGTCCCTGTCTGCTGCCACCTACACACACCAGTCGGGGGGGCTCCGACGTCCCCCCAGGGCCTGAAACCAGGGAGGCCCTGGCCCCGGTTCTCTGTCCGCCTCCGGCCCAGCACCCGTGCCTGTGCCTCGGGCGTGAGAGCAGCACTGGGTTGGCTGGAGCAGCGGATTGCCCGGCGTCGGCCCCTGGAGGGCAACACATCTCACCACAGGGCCCCCCGTTCCTCAAGAGCGAGTCGTCCCTGCACCGGCGAGGTTATCATGAATCGGGGGTCACACGCCGAGTGTTGATGGGGTCCAGAAAGGGCGCACGTGCTTCCTTCTTCGCTGCGACTCTACCGTTCAAATGTTTCTCGTGTTTGGCCAATCAAGCCTCTCATTTTCATCACCACCTAAATCAGCTTTACGATGGTAGAGGGGGAGCCCTCACGGGCGTGATCCCGGCGTCCTGGGATCGAGTCCGGCCTTGGGAACCTGCTTCTCCCCCTGCCTGGGTCTCTGGCTCTCTCTCTGGGTCTTAAACAAATAAAAACCTTTAAACAACAACAACAACAACAACAACAAAATAACATGATACTTAGATGAGTCAAAACTCCTAGCCAAAAGCAAGAATGTACTGAATGTGATGAAATCACTCATGTATTTAAGATGCGTAGAATCTGACCTACTGAATAGCTATTGGATTTTCCAAGACTTCCACCTCTCCCCCTTCGTTGGCCTTTTCTCTTCCATCTAAAAGCCTCTACTCACTCCTTGTCCCCTTCACTGTCCAGCTTCTCACTCTCCTTATTCCATCCTGCAACCACCCACCACTTCTGCGTCCGGATTTGTCTCCCACCATAAGCTTTCCCCAGGAAGCCAACCGTGGTCTCCCGGATGCTGTCCCTCGGGTGACTTTCAGTCTTACTTGTTTTTTCCTGAAGCATTTTGGGGTTCCATTTTGGTTCCTCTTTCCTCCTCGTGCTGTATTTCCTTGCCTGTTTTCGTTTATACCCACATGTCTGGTCTGGGTTAGGGTTCTCCACAGAAACCAACCCAATAGGATATACAGACAATAGGAGAAGATTCGCTATAGGAATTGGCTCACACGGTTATGGAGGCCGGAGTTCCACGACCTGCAGGCGAGAGACCGGGAACGGCAGCAGAGTCGTCCCGTGGGCGACGGAAGGCCTGGGAACAGGGGGCCCGGGGGTGTAGGTCCCAGCCTGAGCCAGGAGTGCCTGATGTCCAAAGGGAGGAGATGGATGCCTCAGCTCAAACAGAGAGCGAATTCACCCTTCCTCTGCCTTTTTATTCCCTCCAGCCCCTTGATTCCCACCCAGTTGGATGATTCCCACCCGCATTGGTGAGGATGGTCTTCTTCCCTCAGTCTACCCAATGCACGTGCTAATCTCCGCCAGGCTCACCCTCACGGACGCTCCCAGAAACAACACTTAACAAGTGACTTGATATCCCCGAGCCTAATCAAGCTGACGCAGAATTGATCATCACAACTTCAGATGTCACCTGAAAGTCCCTGAGTCCCAGGATGAATAGTTCTGGACCAGACCTCTTTCCTGAGCTCCAGGTTTTCGTGTCTATTTGCCCATCAGGCGTCTCTGTTCAGAGGTTTCACAGTGATGGTCTCCCGGATAGCATCGGCCTCTCCGCAGCGGGCCTACCCGCTGCCCCCATGAATCTTTTCTCAATCTCTTACCTTGTACATGACACTTCCTTAACTCGGCTGCCCCAGTCAGAGATGAGGTATCACCTCGGATTTCACCTTCAAAGCTCACACCCTGTCGAGCCCTGTGGCCCGTGGATCGGGCTCCTAAATAGCTCACGTTTGAGGCCCACGTGGTCACCCGGGTAGCCACGGCCTGGGCATTACTTGCCCATTAGTCATAAAAGGCCATGTTCTGATTGTCCCCCTTCTGGCCTTGCCTCACCATCCTCCCGCAAAGCTGCTAAAGTGACATTTCTAGTGTCAAAATCCGATCCCTCCCCTCCACAACTCAAGTCTACAGTGGCTTGATTGCCTTGGGATACAATTGGGAGAGTTTTGCTTACAAAGTCTTCCGCATCGGGACCCTGCACCACCTCCCCTCCTGTCTGTCCTGTACTTCAGCCCCTCTCCCCACTGAGCACTTTACATACCGGGAATATGAAGCCAATTCTGAGTTTCTCCAAACCCTCACGGTCAGCGCGCCGCTTGACTCGCATGCTGTTTCTTGCCCTCCGCAGTGATCTGCCCGTTGTTTCAGACATGGGATCGCCTACTTCCATGCACGTAGGCCTTATTTCATCATAACTAGAAGAATCCTTTCCCTTTGCCTCTGTCTCTCTTAACAGTTTGCAACCTTGGATGTGACGTTTTGGGTTTTCCACCCACGTGTTTCTATCACATACAGGTGTCTAACACGTAGTGGGAACCCAATAAATATTTGTTAAAGCAGTGAATAAGTGAATGAGTAAATGACTGGAATTACTAAAACAATCAAGAGTTTGAAACTATGTGATGCCAATTTTTTTCTGTTTGGGTTTTTATCTTGATTCTGTGCATCATTAATTAAATTCTGGGTGGATGGCAAGCCTTATAGAGCATCTAAGATGAAGTTAAAAATATTTGCATGTAAATGAGACAATACTCAGCCTCACAGAAGCACTATCTCTTGATACTCCAAATAAACTCTATTACCTGTTGGGAAATAAATGAAAATGAATCCACTGCGGTAATGGGTTTTCAGACCAATTTTCCAAGCAAGAGCTCATTTCTTGCTGGAAGTAAATATGCTTCCTGGGCTCCTGAAATCAGCTATTGCTATGTGTGCACACGCACTGAGAATGGGCTCGCGGCTCATTCAGATCTGTGAGGTTTGCAATGAGCCCTGAGTGTAAGACATCTGTAGGTTCCACGGATTTCGTTTGCACAAATTAACAAGCATATACCCTTAAGTTTTGAAATAATTTGAGCTGTGAAGGCACCTCATAGTTAATGCATTTGCTCCTGTCTCTAAACAGAAAACGATTTCTTAACTCTTAAGAAAAGAAGTTTCTTAAGAATCTTAAGAAGTTCCTTGCATTCTTCTTAATGGAAGTGCAAGGCAATAAAACAGGAAAATACCTCCATTCTTTTGGTGGCTTTAATTCAGCCTCTCTTTCCTTTTCTGTTCATTCCCTTCTTAAATCTCTTCAATTCTCTTCGGTTGCTGATGGCAGGATGGGAGGACTCAGTATGTGCCAGCACTAGATGAAGCCATCGTTTGAATGAAATTTAACCCTCCTAATAATGCCATGAAATGGATACTATCCCTATCATCTCCGTGTAACAGCCTGATGTGGGCAGAGGGCAAGTCATACATACGGCTCTTAATTGGGAAGCCCAGACCTTGAACCCAGGTCTGATTCCAAAATCCTGCCTGTCACCCTTTGTGGCCTGCCTCATCCAAAGCACGGGTGAAATCTGTGGGATGAAAAATTATCCCAGCTCCTTTTGAACTTCCTCATACTCTGCTTAGCAAGAATTGCACACGTCCCATCATCTCATTTTACATGGTACTTGATGAAGTAGGCAGGTTTGCTGCTACAGGGGCTGTGATTCTAGTTTGTGAGCTGTAATAACTTGTTCGGATAGCTGTAACTACGGAGCACCCCCAAACAAGAGAAGGGAAGAGGGAGGGAAATTTTTCTACTTCCTAAACCATTTATTGAGATAAGAAAACAAAACAAAACATAACAACAACAAAAACCCCCCAAAACAGAGAGACTTCAGGCTGAGCAGCACTGCCAAACTCGTTTTTAGAGAAAGACACGGTAAATATTTTGGATGTTGCAGTTTCTGTTGCAACGATTCCGCTCTGCTGTTGTAATGCGAAAGAGACCAAGGGCAAGATGTAAGTGAATGAGTGTGGCTGTGTTCCAATAAAACTTTATTTACAAAAACAGGTGGTGGTGGGCCAGATTTAGCCCACAGACCACAGAGTGTTGACCCTTGCTTTAAAGTGTCCAGATATATTCCTTACATTGTGTCAGCAACCCAGGTGTTTGGAAAGACCTAGATGCTTAGTAGAATGGAGGTGACCCATAGGAACCCCACAGCCTTTTGGCCCCAGCAGGATGGTTCCCATGCTCAGTAGCTACAGCACCACTGCTTAACCGGGCGTTAGAAGAGTTCAAAGGGAGGCAACCGATTTAAACTCTAGAAGCAGGCTGTCTGGCAATTTGTGGCATCAAACTGTGAAGGCTTAGAAAAGCGTTTGACAGTGATGGAACTGTGTTCATACAATTTAGGATTGCAATCTTAGCTGGGAGGATTTAGATTCAGACTCAAATACAGATAATGCAAACAAGGGTGCTATAAATCTTTGCAGTGAAACCAACAGGCGACGCTGGGCACAGCAGATTTATGGTGCAAACTGATAAATCGCATTTTTTTTTTCCTCCAAAAACATTAGAAGGAAAGAAAACCAGAGCCTGACACACAAATTTCAATTTCACGGCTCTCTTTAAGGTTCTGCTTTATTTAAAAAAAAAAAAATGGCAAGGCTCACTTAAGGTCATCGTCATTGTTATTTTCAGATGGATGTAGAACGGTAGAGACGTCTCTGGACACAGGGTATCGAGCTGGGTGTGCTACTCTGGCCCTCCTCAGCTGTGTGCACAAGCGTTTAGGCCTCTTCAGCCTGCACACAAACTACACAGCACAGGCCCGGCACACACAGGAACTTCTCGACAACTGTTTGCAAAAATGATGATGTGCCTCTTCTTGATCTCTTCTGTCACAAGGTATAAGTCTCTGTTTTACTGAAAATAAAAAAAGGAAACTAAATCTGAGCGTGGCATTCTAGCAATGACTCAAGCACTAAGGGGAGGGGCTTAGAGTGCTTCCAAATCATCCATCCCATAGTCTACAAGCAGCTTCCTCATCTTTAGGATCGTTTGTTAGCAGTTAGCCAATTGCCCAACCTTTCAGCAATAGAAAAGACAATGAAATTCTCTTTCTGTGGCTTTTTGGTGCTGTTAAAAAATAATCTGTATGCAAACCTATTGTATGCATTTGATACTTGCTTTAAAGGAAACATGTTGTCCTTTCCTGTATTTGTGTGTGTGTGTGTGTGTGTGAGAGAGAGAGAGAGAGACAGAGACAGAGACAGAGACAGAGAGACAGAGACCGGGAGAGGGAGAGGGCTAAGGTGCTTCCTCTGGGTAATATACATTGACGGGAAGAATCAAGCTAAATTTCGTCCTATTTGCCCACTTTACTGATATTTCAGAAGGGGAAATATCCACATAAGCAGAACCCAGGACATATATCCTTCACGTCACCTCCATCTTAGGCCCCGGGGGCCGAGGTTTCCAGGCCCTTATACCCCAACTCTAAATTCCGTGCGGTTGAAGGAGAGACAAATGATACCCAAATAGACAACTAGATTAAAAGAGCAATTACAGGTGATGAAAAGACTGGTCAGGAAATAAGAGGATGCGATAAAAGTGTTTTATTTTACATGTGCTTTCTATTTGTGATTTTTAAGGAAATGGGTAAAAACTAAAAGTGCATTTCAGGTGTAGCAGAAAAGAGCCTACATTTTCTGGTATTTCATCAACTGAGTCCAAGTGTGATACTTGGACGCGCACAAGCGTGCGCGTTCAAGTTGAAAGTAAGAAGAAAGTTACTGTTTGAAACAGTCTAAATTAGAATAAACATAGAAATAAAACAAAGACCCACACCATTTAATGTTTATTGGTCTACCTAAACCTAACTTTTCTTTATGTGATGTCCCAGGCTCAGGCAACAGTACTAGCCTCATGAATTTTTGGACGTCCGTAGACCTGCATTATATCATCTTTTTATTCCCAGTCACTGAATCAAAGCCATCCAAACCCACCCAATCTCTTTGTTTTCCTAGTATTCCAGAATACATTTTGGAACATCTATAGTCACCAGAGTATTTTAACTCTCTATGAGTTAAGTATTAACTATTGTTAAAAAATGTATACTATTAACTATCTACAAATTAACTGTTTGGTAATGTTAGTTTTTACTGAGCAGCTACTATGTGCCAGGCATTTTATATTATCTCTCCAATCTTCCAACAACCTTGTGTGTGTGTGTGTGTGTGTGTGTGTGTGTGTCTGTGTGTGTAAAGGAGTATATTATTAACCCCTCAAGGACATGAGGCTCAAAGAGGTTTCATTTATTATCTGTGATCAAACAACAGCTTAGGCAGGGAAAGGATTTAAACCCAGGTGGGGGATCCCTGGGTGGCGCAGCAGTTTGGCGCCTGCCTTTGGCCCAGGGCGTGATCTTGGAGACCCGGGATCGAATCCCATGTCGGGCTCCCGGTGCATGGAGCCTGCTTCTCCCTCTGCCTGTGTCTCTGCCTCTCTCTCTCTCTCTCTCTCTGTGACTATCATAAATAAATAAAAATTAAAAAAAAAAAAACCCAGGTGGGTCTGGTCCCAAAACTCATGTTAATTTTCAGATTTGATTATTTGAATTTTTATTATAAAATATGTCCTTTGTAAAAGTGAGTATGTTAAAAAAAAATGTGTAATGGCTAATAAGACAATGACAAGGACTCCGCTTCACGTAGAAACCAGATGACCAGAACTTAGAAGGCCCTGTAATCAGGTTCCTACCTGATTACATCCTCTTCTTCTCCTGCAGAGTGAACTGCTAACCTGAAATCTGTACCAATCTTTCTTCTTATTTTATTTATAATTTAAAAATCTATATAGATATCTCTAAACCTGTGCTGTCCAGTAAAAATATAATGAGAGCCACATGTATGATTTAAAAAATTTCTAATGGCTACATTTAAAAAACTAAAAAGAAACAGATGCATTTTATTTAAACCAACGTATCTAAAATGTTATTTCAACATGCAATCAACATAAACATTATTAAGTATTTTCTATTCTTTTTGTTGATCCTTCAAAATCTCCACATCTAATGTGTATTTTATGCTTAGAGTACCTCTCAGTTTGGACAAGGCCGACTCCAAGTTCTCAGTAGGTACATATGACTGTCGGGGATACCGTGTTGTCAGCACAACTCTGAATAATACATTATTTAGCTCTGGAAGGTTTTAGACTTTATATAAACTATGCCGATCTTTTGGGAATTGTTACTTTTGCTCAAATTATGTTTTTGAGAATCATCTGTGATGATGCATGCAATTATTTTCATTTTAGTTGTTGTATAATATTTCATGGTGAGAATATACCACAGATTATGTATTTTTCCTAATTCTGATCTACCTTTGTGTTGTTTCTCTTAGTATGAACGCTGTTGTATTTATGTATGCTTCAAGAGCACATTTACAACAGTACTTTTTGGTAAAAATACTTGGTATGTAGGACTTGCTTTTTTCCTAATGAGTTGTATACCATTTTACCGTTAGCAGTAGGTAAGAATATTCCTGGCTCTACATCCTTACTAACATTTGAGATTGTTGAATTTTAAGACATTTTTTTCAATCTAATGGGTTTGAAATAGATTCTCATTGTAATTTTAATTTGCATTTTCCTAATTTCCAATTGAAGTGCATATGTCTTATAGAGAAATATAACCCAAATGTCTTATATATGACATAATATAAAGATTCTAGATATTAGAAGATGTTTGTATTCCTTCTGTTGAGATATAGTAAAGTCTTTTGCTCATCCCCGCCCCCGTTGATTGCTTGTCTTTTACCTATTGTTCTGTAAGATTTTAAAAAATATATTCTAATCACAATACTTCTCAGATGATAGGTATTGAAATCATCTTTTATGGTTTGTGACTTTTCATTCTTTTTTTGTACTCTTTCATGAACTGAGTTCTTAATTATGAGGCAGTCAAATTTGTCACTCTTTTTCCTGTTGATTTTGAACTTTTTTTTGGTCTTATGTAAGAAATCTCTGCCTTAAGGTCATAAAATTATCTTTCTAAATGGTCTTCTAAAAGTTTTACCATTTTTGTTTGTATTTAAGTTTTTAACATAACCTAAATTGATTTTGGGTACAGCATGAGGTCAGGATCCAATTTCCTTTTCCCGTTTGAATAATCGGTTGTTCCAGCATGATCGTATTAAATAATCAATTCTTCCCACTGATAAGCAAAGCCTGATCTGTCACAAATCAAGAGTCTATGTATTTCTGGTCTGACTGTGGCTTCTCTACTCTTCCCCAACCATATTGCAGTATCACATTAAAAGAGACTGAAGCTGACTACTAAGTCTTTGTATCTAGCAGAGTAAGTCGGCTACCTTGTCCTGTTTTTTCCTCCCTCAGGACTATTTGGCTATCTTCATCCTTTGCCCTTTCACCTCTGTGTTAAAGTAAGCTTATCAATTTCCATAAAAAGCTCAGTCCTCTTGAGATTTGGATTGGAATGTATTGAATCTAAATTTAGAAACAATTGACATCTTTATTATGTTGAAAGTTTTCCTATTGGAGTGAATAGTATCTATATCTCCATCTATTTAGATATTTTCTATTTTTCAATAAGGTTTGACAATTTTCTCCCCCCCCCCCAAAAAAAATGTTCTTCTCATATAGCTCTTATTACATTTTTTTCCTAGGCACTTTATGTTTTATTGCTTTTGCAAAGGATGTGGTTTTTAAATTGCACTTTTCTTACTGATTGCTAATATATACGAAATGCATTCACATTTGACAGATTCATTTTTATTTATGTAGCAAACCTTGTGTGGTTCCTTTTGGAGTTTCTTTATTGTCACACACCCTTTCATTTCTTATACATTTCAGATTGTTTTTGCTTTTTTCTACACTGGCCAAGGGCTCAACTGTGACATGGACAAGCGAGGTGCTAGTGAGCATCTTTGCATTTTTCCTGACCTTAAAAGGAACTATTTTGATTTCATCATTAAGTCTGATTTTTGTGATATGCTTTTTGCAGATGGCCTTCCTTAGACTAATGAGATCCTATTCTATTTTCAGTTTGCAAAAACAGAAAATTTATAAAAGTTTCCTGAGTTTTAATAAATTTTTTTCTGCATCTATTTAGATGACCATATGGTTTGTCTTCTGTAAGTTATAAATGTGGTGAATTATATTGATTGATGTTTTTGAATTTTCATTTACATGTATTTTAAAATCACTACAGCACGCTTCACACTGTTTGGTGTGAATGATGCAGTTTACATATAGTAAGCTTCACACTTTTTCACCATACAGTTGTATGAATTTTGACAAAAGCATAGAATTGTGTAACCATCATCATAATCAAGACTCAGAACAATTCTATATCTCACCCAACTCTCCTTCCCCATTTCTCCTGTGGTAATCCTGTATGGTTATAACCAACTTCACCCTTATCCACTGGAAACCACTGAACTATACTCTGTCCCTATAGTCTTATTTTTTCCAGAATGTTATATAAGTGAAATCATACAGTATCTAGCCTTTGAGTCTGCTTCTTTTTTTTTGTTTGTTTGTTTGTTTGCTTTGTATAATGGATTCAAGATTCATCCATATTCTTGCACATTTCTACATTTCCTTTCTTTTTATTGTTGACTAGAATTCCACTGTGTGAATGTAACAGAGTTCATTTGTTCATTCCCCATCTGAAGTATATTTGTGTTGTCTCTAGTTTGTTTGTTTGTGGAACCCAATATGGGACTCGATCCCAGGGCCTCAGGATCACGCCCAGGGCCTAAGGCAAGTGCTCAACCACCGAGCCACCTGGGCATCCCAGTTTTTGACGATTACGAATGAACTTGTGTAGGCTTTTAAATGAACAATGGTTTTCATTTCACTTGAAATGAAATATCTAAGAGTAGGATTGCTGGGTTGTAGGGAAAAGTCAATGCTGGCTCCATAAAATGAATTGGAAGTAATTCCTCCTTTTCTGTTTTCTGGAAGAGATTATGGGATTGGTGATTTTTATTCTTTAAATTTAGTAAAATTCACCAGAAATATAATCTGGGGCTGGATTTTTCTTTCTTGGAAAGTTGTCAGCTGTGAATTAAATTTATGTAATACATATTGCACTATTTGAGCTCACTTTGATAATTTACGTCTTTCAAGGAAATGTTATGTTTCACTTAAGTCATCAAATTTATGGGCATTGTTCTTGTATTCCCTTATAAAATAAATAGATAAAATTTTAAAAAGGGGTGTCAGGTGTCTCAGTTGGTTAAATATCCAATTCTTGATTTCAGCTCAGGTCCTGATCTCAGGATCAGGAGATTGAGTCTTGAGTCGGGCTTCATGCTGGGATGGAGCCTGCTTAAAATTCTCTTTCTCCCTCTTTCTCTGGCCCGCACCCCACCCCACCCCACGTGGTCTCTCCCCCACTCTCCAGCTCCCTCAATTTGACCTCCCCAGACTCTGCAGCAGGGTGCAGTTTCTGTTTGACCATCCTGGATGCGACAGGGTAGAGAAGAAAGAGAACTGAACAATCATTCTGATTCTGTCTTATACTCACTTTGGGTAAGTTCAGCAAACCTTTGTGAGCTCATTTGTTCCCTCTCCAGTAGAGAGACAATCATTTTACCCTGCATTCCTCATAAAGTTAGTGGGATGAATGTGAAAGTTACTTGTATAAACTGCAGGTTGCTATACAAAGATGAAATCTTTTGGTCATATAAAAACTTCTAGAGATATTTTACTAGGAGACGTGATAAACAGAAGGCACAAAGAAAGAGAAGGCAGTAGAACATGAAGTAAAAAACATGAGCTCTGTTTCTAGCAGACTAGATACCCTGCACAGCTACCCCAACTGGAATAACTAAAATTCTGGATAAACTATAAAAAAGAAACCTCTCTGTGGTGCCTAGATGGCTCAGTCTGTAGAACATGTGACTTTTTTTTTTTTTTTTTTTAACAAACCAATTTTTTTTTAGAGGGAGAGAGAACATGGAGGGTGAGGCGGGAACTATGACATTGATTTCGTAGTTCTTCACTGGCTTCCTGGTTCCCCTGCAAGTTGAATGTTAATTCAGTAAGGAGTCTTGGAGATGCTTGACTACAAAAGTATTCTCCTTTTTATTAAGCTACTCCTGAAAACATAAGTTTCTTGGTTCAGCAGTCCTAATAATCATATTCAAGACTTTTTAAAAATTTTAGAAAAGTAGAATTAGATAT
Organism: Canis aureus; assembly: GCF_053574225.1. Taxonomy (NCBI): domain Eukaryota; kingdom Metazoa; phylum Chordata; class Mammalia; order Carnivora; family Canidae; genus Canis; species Canis aureus. Next base: position 4,265,516 of record NC_135628.1, on the reverse strand, counting down.
GTAGAGACTGCCTTTGATCCTGAAATACCAGGCAAGGAAAGGTGCTGACTCAACTCCAAGCATAGGAAAAGCTTATTTTTGTTGAAACTCAAGTTCAAAATATGATGTGTCTTTAGTCTAATAATTTTTCATAATATAGATGTTTTATTATCTCTGATGACATTTCTACTGCACTGACTCCTTTCAGGGTAGTGTAGAATAATTCCTTTAGGACTAGACCCCTTACCCCTACCTGCCTTTCTTCCGACCATCCTCTACTACAATGATCCCTTGTCAACTTAGCCATAGTGTGATTTTCTTCACTATATTCACTAAATATGTCTCAATACCTTGAAGAGACTAGCTGGAGGGGAGCAGTGCAGATCCACCTTTTGTTTTATTTGGTGTAGCTTACAGGTGCTAGGGGTAGAGCTGCATGAAAGGCATTGGTAGGTTGTTCTCCAGTCATGAAAAAAGGACATGACCCTGAGTGGCTCAGTCATTCGAGCAACCTACTCTTGATTTCAGCTGAGATCTTGGTCTCAAGGTCATGGGATTGAGCCCCACATTTGGCTCCCCACTTGGCAAGGAGTCTGCTTGAGATTTTTTCCCTTTGTCCCTTTGTCAGCTCACACTGTCTCAATCTCTCTCTCTCTCTCTCTCTCTCATTCTGAAAATAAATAGAGAAGTCTTTTTAAAAAGGACATTTGGTTAAATATTCATCTTGAATCTCGATTACTCCTTTCCTGGTTTCCCTAAATCTAGTTTCTTGATGATGCTTAAAATTTTTCATGTAGATTTTGACCCAAACTCTACTATTCAGATTCTGTGTAGTTTAATGTCTAATATACAAAGACAGTCTTCTACAATTAAAAATAACTTTCCAAAAAAATAACTTTCCAAATATTTTCTTCTAACCTATTGTAATGATTATGTCAAAAATTCCACACATATTTGCCTCCACATTTCTTCCAGTTATTGCACCCATCTGTGAGTCCATAATGTCCATTCTACTTGGCCAAAATTTTTTTTCTCAGCCAAATCCTGACATGGCTCCTTGTGCTCCCTGCTACTATGCTCCAAATGAGAAATGTAAGCACCTCTGACACATCCAATATACAAATACAAGAAACATTGATTAAAAAAAAAAAAAAAAACAACCTAAAACTCCCTCTTAAAAAGGATTATTATGCAGGAGTGGGGGGCAGGGAAACAGTACACAGTGGCACTAACCTTGCCTTGCTAGCTAAGGAAGCAGGTTAATTCTGCAGGGACACGCTCCTTTACAGCAATGGATGATCTACTGGATTAGTTAGGCTAGTCCGTTATCTACCAGAAAGGTTTAATGTAACCAGTGTTTTATATAGTTTGGATCATCACGGACTTTTAGGAGGAATTTTCAGTTGGGAGATATATTATATTAGCCTGTGATAACAAATAGAACGAAACATGTAAAGGCTCAACAGGATACAAGTTCATGTCTTGTGTATGCAATAGCCCAGGAAAGCTCCGGTTTTGCCATGTTCAACATGTAGTTGGTTTCCAAGGCTGTCCTGATAGTCTTCTCTACCTCTATCAACTAGACAGGAGAAAGAGCACGGGCATGTATGTACAGTAGGTTTTCAAAAGGCACCTGGGTGGCTCAGTGGTTGAGCATCTGCCTTCAGCTCAGAGCGTGATCCTGGAGTCCCGGGATCGAGTCCCACGTCAGGCTCCCTGCATGGAGCCTGCTCCTCCCTCTGCCTGTGTTTCTCTTTCTCTCTCTCTCCGTGTCTCTCATGAATAAATAAATAAAATCTTAAAAAAAAAAAAAAGCCAGGACTAGGGAGGCAGATACCACATCCTCTCATTCACCATCACAGAATATTTAGACAAAGGACCACAACTCACTGTAGGGGAGGCTGGTGTGCGCTCAAGGGAAACACTATCTCAGTGGACAGTGAGTGTCTTTGCCCAGGGGCCTCCTCAGCTGTGCATTTCTTGCTGCTGGTGATGTAGAGCATGAAGAATTGTCCTAGGCGGTGGGCAGTCCTGGATTCCTTCAAGCCAGGCTTGTTTTTGTGTTTCCTTTCTTTGTTTGGGGATATTGGTGACAACATCTTGAAACCCTAGGAGGCTGCCTGCTTGGGAACTCCGGTTTGCTAGTAAACCAAGCAGATAATCTTGCCATGTCGAGGCATTTGAATGTGGATCCTCTCCCCCTCCAGAGTCCATCCCTTGGTGACTCTTCAGGGGGCACTGCCCACCCTTCCAGACCACATCGCAGGGCATCTCACTTTGGTCTCTGTGTCTGTGTGGTGCGGTGCCATGCTGGGGCAAGGCCAAGGGTCCCTCTGTCCCAGGTGCACCCAATATCCTTTGTTACCTGTGGAAAGGAGGATAAGCCTCGCCAGGCAGCCGTGCTTTGTGGACATCGTTCATTCTGGCCGTGTACCTGCTGGCTTTGGGTGCAGTGGGCTGCCTTCTGAAATCCAGAGAGAGCTCGCCCAGCGGCAGGACGGGATCTCTTCATACAGTTGTGTCCCGTCGCTACTCCTGCTCCATGTTCAGATGGCTCTGCCTGGACCTTTTTTTTTTTTTTTTATTCTTGCAGCACATTATTAAAGGTTGCAAAAAGCAGCCAACACCTTCAGATCCCATTTTGTTTTCTACCAAGTTCCAGTTTCAACCTCTAAGCCCAGTAAGGATAGGCACCTGTCCTGGACAACAACAGGTAACCAGTAATGGTTAACTAACTGCTTTGCTCCCAAGTTTCCCAACTCATGATGGAGAAAATCTTCCTGCCCCTCCACACCTGAACACAGCCCGTTCCACATTTTGGATCCGTCTCTCTCAAGGCCTCTGTTCCAGTTACGAAATTTGGCATTAATTAGGGCCCTGTCGGTTGACAATGGCACAAACTCCACCCAGAGCAGCTAAATAAGAAACAAACAAACCCAAACCACAGACTCACGAGTAAGCAGTGCTGTTGCAATAGAAATATAACTTGAGACTCCTATGCAATATAAATATTTCTAGAAGCCACATTGAAAAAAGAGGTGAAATTAATCTTAAAATCTAGTTTACTGAAATGAATATATCCAACATATTGTGATTTCATATGTATTCATTATAGGGAATCATTAATGATGTATTTTGCATTCGTGTTTTTATGCCAAGTCTTACAAATCCAGGGTTATTTTAAGCCATATAGAACGGTTCATTTTGGACTGGCCATGTTTCAAGGGCTCACTAGCCACATGTGGCCAGTGGCTGCTACGTTAGATTGTAGAGCACTGAAGCACATTAGTGTGACTCTTAGGATAGTTGCTTAAAACCATCTCTGCTTTTGGGATTACTTGATTAAAAAAAAAATTCTATACCGAACACAGGGCTCCAATTCACAACCATGAGGTCAAGAGTCACATGCTCTCCCACCGGAGGCAGCCAAGCACCCCCCACCTGCCTACTTCTGACTTATATAATAGCTTCATTTTTGTTTGCTTCTGATTTGCTTTCTCAGGGCACCTGGTCACCTGGCTACCAGCCTCTCTGGACTCAGCCCCCCAAAGCTTCACTGTCAGAGAGAAGTCCCTTTCATCTCCCTACCACTGTTCTCCTAACCACTGCAGCTCCAGGTCAAGAAATCTTTGGGAAGAACACTGGGTGTGCCTATTTCCAGGCCAATCAGGTGGCCCCTGGATGAGGTGCTGTGACCCGCAGCACCCAGTAAAAGTCCTGAGTAGAGGAGGGCAGGGAGGGCGGCTCCTGGAGAGCACAGGTGCTCCCATTGGGAATCAAAAACAATAAATAGATACTATCATAATTGCAATAAAAATTACTCCTGATGACAGTACTATGAGTCCTTTAGGCCTAGAGTAACAGAAAACTCGGGTATAGGTAGTAGCATATGTGCTTGCTCTGGAAAGTAGTCCGTGAACAGGTTTGGAATGCCAGGAAAATGAAAAATGATAGCTTCACTTAATGATTAACTTCTCAATCAACCTATTACTCACGCTTATTTTTGTTCTTTTGTTAAACAATGATCAGGAAGGGTAGCACGTTGCTTTGGTAGTTTAATATTAAGTCCTAAAATGTTGTGTTCCTAACTAGGGATGAATGTGTGGAATGTCTGAAGGGAAAAAAAAAAAATTGCAGGGATCCATAGCATTTTTGAGAATATGGTCAAGGTGATTGTTCTACAACAAAATAAAATGTCAGCCTCCCAAAAACACTCTGATAAGCAACAGCCCCTGCCGGTTCCAGAACCTCGCCAATTGCTGTCATTTTGCAAAATCGTTCCTAGAGAGATTGACTACTGTAGAGGTGGGACCTTGGATCTTTTCAGATCAAGACCCAGAACAGACACTTCTCCGGCTGCGGTGATCATTTTAAGGTCGGGGCTAAGAATGACTGTGCATCGTAAGCCCCCGGGATCCGCCAGTAGCTCTCAACACGATGCCTCGGGGATGCTCGCACCCCCTGACCTGTTGCGGCCCCTGTAGGGGAGCCAGCTGTCTCGGGGCAAAGGCCCTCCGACCACCCGCCGCTGAAGATGTTCTGAGGCTTCGTTTAAATCGGGACTGAGGGCAGACAATGTCTTGAGAATTGGCGGACTTGAGAAAAGTGTCTTTTATGTATTTTTCTTATGTCCTTTCTATCTCTTCTACTTTGGCGGCAAGTCGAAAGCAGAGAACACCCGCCTCCAGCCCCTGCTCCTCCCAGAATCATCAGTGTCCACAAGGACATCAGATGGGCGCAGGGCTGGTTGCAGATGGGTCTCCCGGCCCCACCGTTAGAGCCTCGGTGTAGCGGGGGAGGCTTGGGCATATGGGTGTTGCACAAGCCCCGCCGGTGAGTCTAATACAGATCACACTCTCAGAAAAGCCACTTTCGTTCATGCATCGCGTCAATCTAATTCTCCATCCTCATCACGGATGGACGAATGGACTAAAATGAAATGAAATAATCCCCTGCATGGAAGGCTCCTCCTCAGACCCTCCCTAATCCACGTGTCTGTGAAAACCCTGAGATGCTCTGCGTCCTCCCGGGCCCAGGCGCGCTCTGCTGCGGGGAAGGCATCTGAAACTTGGCCGGAGTCTCAAAATCCCCAAGCATTGCCTTCCCGGCTCCCCGCTGACCACTGAATTAAACACAAATCCCTCAACTTGGCATTTCAGTCCCGCAGAAAACGATCCCAACTCCCTTTCTAGTCTTTCCTCTCAGTCCTCTGCACGTACTCGAGTTCTAGTCGGGGACCATGGCTTGTCCCGAGGTTGTTTCTATTCTGCACGTCCGCAGTCCAGGCCGCTGCAGCGAGTCGCCATCGACGGGGTGGCTGAAACAGCAAACATTTATTTCTCACTGTTCCGGAGCCTGGGACATCCTCCTCTTTCTGTAAAGGCTATAATCTTATTCAGGAGGGTCCCACCCTTGCGACCCAATTGCTTTCCAAAGGCCCCATCTCCAAACGCCGTGACGATGGCTTGGGGACAGGCGGGTGGACACGGACGGTCAGCGCAGAGCATCCACTCCGTCCTTGCTCGCCCACGTGGAGTCCACAGCCCTGCATCTTCTGTTTTCAGTCCCACCTCATCTACCTGAAAGTTAGCCTCCCATTTGGGCACGATTGCTTCCTCTTCTAAGACCCCAAAGCATTTGATGTGGGTCGGTTTTGTATCAGTTACTTGCTTCTTATTTTATATACGTTTTTCTAACTAGAGAAGAACTGTTTCTCGGTCATCTCGATAACCAGCTGCGCTTGGTGTAGTGTCTGCCACAGGAAATGGCAAATAAATCTCTGTTGGGCTGACTGAACGCGGTAGTCACCTTGGGATGTCCTACACTACGTTCAATCAGCAAAGCGCTTTTCCAACTCTTCTTTCGGAGTTAAAGGCAGAACACGTGGCGTCTTGTTTGTTTGTTGCGTGTCTTCGGTGGTGGGAAAATCATCATCTTTGAGAAGAACTTGATATCAGAAAACAATACAAAAGCATGTAAAGCCAAGTCAGCAGCAGCGTCACTAAACATCACTGTGACACTGGTATTCACAAGGTTCCGAAGCCTTTGCTCCACACATTTTTAACCAAGAGGTACGTCAACCTCTAGCACTTTTTGAGGTCGGGGCTAGTGAGGTACAATTTGTGTTTAGCAAACTGTTGCCTTTTAGACGTATGAACAATTTATGTTCGGTCCAACTTATACAATTATGTAATTGCCACGGGAATCAAGACATGGATTGTACCCCCTGACTCTATCCTCAATACTTCCCTTGTGCTCTGCTCACCCTCCTCTCCCAAGCTGCTGACAACCACCCATCTGTTTTCTGGCATGACGGTTGGCCAGCTTTCTCCAGGGTCAATGCATGTTCTATGAACAAAATTATATAGCATGTCACTGGTGAGCCTGGCTTCTTTTACACAGCATAATGTTTTTGAGGCCTGAGGGGACTTTGAAAAAGAGGACAGCAAAGGGCACCTTGGGTGGCTCAGTGGTTGAGCCTCTACCTTCTGCTCAGGGCGTGATCCCGGGGTCCTGGAGTTGAGTCCCTTATCGGGCTGTCCGTAGGGAGCCTGCTTCTCCCTCTGCCTGTGTCTCTGCCTCTCTCTCTCTGTGTCTCTCATGAATACATAAATAAAACCTTTAAAAATATATATATAAAAAGAGGACATCGGGTTTTTTGCGCATATTTTGGCAGATTATTGAAAAACTGCATCAGGGAACCCCAGACACATTTTCTACTGCTTGGTGACTATATCAATTTCCTAAGGCTGCTGTAGCAAATTATCACACACTTGGTCGCTTAAGACGACAGAAAATTGTCCTCTCGGGGTTACAGAGGCGAGAATTGTAAAATCAAAGTGTCAGCAGGGCTATGATCCCTTCAGGGCCTTAGGAAAGATTCCATTCTTTTCCTCTTCATGGTTCTGGTGGCTTCTGGCATTTCTGGTCTGGTAACTGTGTCATTCGACTCTGTCTCCATCTTCACATGCTCTTCTCCTCTTTTCTCTGTGTCCCTTATCTTCTATCTTTCAATAGGATGCTTGTCTATGAATTTAGGGTCCACATGGATAATCCAGAATGACCTCATCTTAAAATCTTACAATTATGTCCACAAAGATCCTTTTTCCAAAAAAGGCCATGCTCACAGGTTCCAACTATTCAGATGTGAGCCTATCTCTTAGCGGCGGCGGGAGAGTCACCCACCCTTTAATCCACTACAGTCTACTCTCAGGTCCTCCATATTCACATCTGTCCCATGTGCAAAATACATTCACCCCATCCCGACACCCCCAAATATCTCAATCAATTATGGCATCAAGTCCAAGTTCAAAACCTCATCTAATTATCATTAGGTCAAAAAGTTCCAAATCTCATCATCTACATCAACCAAATCAGGTGCGGGTGAGATCCTGATTATTATTGATCCGGAGGCAAAATTCCTCTCCATTTATTGATCTGTGAAACTAGAACAGAAGGCGTCTGCTTCCAAAATACCATGGTGGGACAGGCATAGAATAGATATTCCCATTCCAAAAGGGAACGACCAGCCCGAAGCCCGTTCCAGATAGGCCAAGCAAATTCCATTCATCTCGGCGGCTCAAGGTTCTGTCCTCTGGGGCCACTGTAGCTCTGTAGCCCCCATGCGCAGGCCCTGTGCTCCTGCTCAGGTCCTTAGGGTCCTTTCTCCTGCATCTTGAAGGGTGGCACATGTTTGCATCTGACTCGCTGTATCAGCTCATTCCCTAAGTGAACTTTTGGGAGTTTGACAGCCCTCTTTTACTTTGTCCTATCTCTGTCACCTTCCGTCCAAGCTGGCAGTGTTTCGGCTTACACGATGGCTTCCGAAACCTTGTGGGGTTTTGTCAATGTGATTAACATATACGATCAGTTGACTTTAAGTAAAGGAGATTATCTCAATGCTTCTCACTGAACCTAGTTCAACCCGTTGCCTTAAGAGCAGAACCGAGGTTTCCCTGGGGAAGAAGAAATCCTGCCTGTGGAAGCAGTATCAGCCCCTGCTCGAGAATTTCCAATCTGCCTGCCTCTTGGATTTTGGCTTATGTTCTTTCCTTTCCATCACAGAGCTGCCACCACTTGCTCTCTCTTAAAGCCGTCCATCTCTTTTTTTAACAGCTTTGGAATAAAAAATCAAAAGGGATAACAAATCTAACCAACGTGGAGATTTTACAAACATTCCCATTGGGTTGCAAAATGTTAACAAGCCCTGTTAAGAAACAAGAAATAGGATTCTTCGGGATATTTATTTATTTGAGGGAGGGTGCTCAATAAGCACCTCTTCTATTAATCTTTCCTTTCTCAAGGGCGTTCATACTAACTGAAGGGTGACCAGAAGTAGAGCAATGGATGCCTCTTCGTCTTGGGTGGCCAGTCTTCTTCCCTATTTAGAGAGGGTGGGGTCCCTGACTGTTGTCTCTCATGTCTTTAGCAGACAGGCAAAACTATATGGGTTCTAAATTCTAACTTGTTTAATATTGCTGACAAGCAACATTTTTTTCCTAGCCCAATAATGGGAATATATATTTTTTTAATATCAAGATTCAAAGCATGACTGTTTGTTACACCCAAGCTCATCATCGCTGATTAGATTTCTAATGGCTCATTTATTTAGGATGAGTGAAAGGAACTTTTCAAAAATGAATCCTGTTGGTAACATGAATGCCAAGGCAGTAGGCTGATTAAAATGACCCTAGAGAGAATGGTCAAAATCCTCTTTAGTTCCTATCTTATATCTAGAAAGATAATTTTATTGCAATGAAATGAATGCCAGGAAGACTTTGTTAAATAGAAATATGACAGGGTTCTACCCTTTTATGCTACTTTACTATATGAGACTGAAAGTGTTTACAGACAAATTTAGTATCCTTGCACTTCAGACCAATGGGAATGACATGTTCACATTTTGTCTTTCCCCGTTCAAGCTCAACAAGCAAAAGACAGCACAATAAGCAGGTGAGTCCTGAGATTTTTATAACACAGACAAGTTGAAAAGTCATTAAAATGAGAATGTTTTTGAGATAATTTTTCTGCGTTAACTATGAAAAAGAACCACCGGGTCTATGATGATTTTCCTAGATCTAATGAATATCAGCTATGCAGTCATGGATGCGGTATTCTCTGCTGTGGAAGGAAAGGAGACACTGCATGATGAAAAAAAAATGCAATTTTCTATTTTTAAGTCTCATGACTGCCCCTAAATCCCTTGCCTCATTTCCTTCTAACAGCTGTCTTTGAAATTGGAGAAAATACGTGTCCAAGATTAAATAAAGGCCAAGGCTTTCAAATGTTCCTCTGGGGATTGTATGTATCAAATTTCCTTCATGTAGATCATTTATTCTCTAGTTTTGAAACCATATACATCGTTTAGGTCCATGAAACTTGACATGTAACTGGATTTTGCTGCTATAATGATGATAATGGTCAATATCTCTCAATTTTTTTAAAAAAGTTTTGAGCAGATGCGTATGCCTTTTGAATACCTAATTTTTAAGGATGAGTCCATGTGCACAGTTTTTTGATATAATAAAATAAAAATCAATTTATTTATTCATTCATTAGATATTTATCCTTTATTAGATTTCTGACTTTGGATAAATTATGTAACCTCAAGGCGTTTCAATTTTCTTACTTATAAAATAGAGATGCTAATAAAATACATAACTCAAAGGACTGTTTGGAAATAACTCACTTAGTAGAGTGCCTGGCATATTGTTGGCACTTGTAGCTTGCATCATTTCTATCATTGTTGTTGATAATATTATTTATAGTTCGGCTCCATGTACAGGCTACCTCCTAGGTACGTGGCATGAAGGGCTGATGTATATCAGCCATGGTCCTTTCTTTTGAGAAACTCCTCACCTAATGGGAGAAAAGGCATACAAATATTTGCTAGTGCTTCACTGTCACACCTGCAGGAACTGAGGTCCACAGCATGGGGCATTATGACAAGCCATAGGAGAGAAACTTAACATGTCCCAGGATTAGTAGGAAAGGCTTGGAAGAAGAGCTGACTTTGAGTTGAGCCTTGAAGGGTGAGAGGGCACCTTCCAAATTGGACTGGAAGGGAAGGAAATTTTTGTAAGTAAGTAAATCACATTTGAGAGACATGCACGAAAATGGTTCATGTGTAGAAAGCTGGGAGTAGCTGGGAGTTCAGACGGGATGTGGCATAGAACACACACGAGCACATGGGAATGAGGTACAGTATGATATACCTCCATTATTTAGTTATTTATTATCCACATTTCCCATTAAAATGCAAATTTTAGCAGAGCAAGGACTCAGCTTGTTTGGTTTTCTTCCTTCTGTGTTTCCAGCAGCTACCAAAGTTTCTGCAACATGGGATAAATATATTATCAGTTGAATAAACAAATTAATCATTTATTTATTAATTACCAAGGTGCATGCCTCTAATATCTTTTTTATCCACTTCCTATGGACCTCTTAGTAACTTAGAAACTATACTTTTCTGTGTATGTGTGTCGTGTCTCTTACAGACTAGAAGCTCTCTGTGGAACATGATCAGTATCACGGCGGCTGGCTTACAGCTGATATGCATGCATGTTTGCTGAATTTATTTATTTATTTATTTATTTTTAACGATTGTATTTATTTATTCATGAGAGACACAGAGAGAGAGACAGAGACACAGGCAGAGGGAGAAGCAGGCTCCCTGTGAGGAGCCGGACGTGGGACTCGATCCCAGGACTCTGGGGTCATGACCTGAGCCAAAGGCAGATGCTCAACCCCTGAGCCACCCAGGCACCCCTGTTTTCTGAACTTAAGCACTAAAGTGTAAAATACTTGTATCAGGTTATTTCCTATTTCATTATAGGACATCAATATGGTAGTTGTTGGAAATAGGGGAGAAAGAAAGACACGGAAGGCAAGCTAGCCCTCTCTCACAATTATGCATCTGGAGGCTGTTTGTGTTCACCTTACTGGGAAATAAAGGTGCACTGACTACACAGGTGTTTTATACCACGTATGGTTTCAGTGCAGTGCCCAGGAATCTTTGGATACCGGTTGCCAGGTATCTGTGTCTTTCCCTACACAGGACGAATAACTCACATATTTGGTTCAGGCAATTTTAACAGACCCAAACACATTTGGAATGCTCTACTCACCCCCTACATTTTTGTGGGCAAATCTTTTTACATAAATAAAACGCACGACTCTTGTGGGGCCTGGTAGAGTGATTTAGGGCGGTCTAAACTAACAATACAGCTGATGGCCATCGACTTCCTTTACAGAGAGCTATCCCTGGAATTTCTCACACTTTGACCGCCCTTCTCCTCCCCTGAATTGTGACATGGTGGTTATAAAAATGTGTGATCTTTCCCCTCTAGGATTTATAAGCAGCTAGAGAAGAGACTTTTCATGAGAACATTACAGCGTAAGGGGGAATGGGGTGGGTGGAATCGTCGGTTCCACTCATAAACAATCGTGAGCCCAAACCTTAGCTGTTCAAATGATCGACTGTTCCCATTTTCTTAGTGGTTAGATCAACTCCAGGAGGCCCGAGACTCTATCAATCCCATGTCCTATTGCACCCCAGTCCCTAGTCCAGGGCCTCTCACAGTGGGTGTTCAATACATCTCTGTGGGATAAAAGGTCGAATCCTCTCCTATCTAGTAGAAGAGTTTTGTTGTCTTACCAACCCATTGTGATGCTTCTGTAGCTCCTTATAAACAAGGAGCTAGTTCTTTGCACAAGGGCTAGTTCGATATTCATCAACCTCTTGTAGTGTGTGTGTGTGTGTGTGTCCTTCAGTGAAGCTGCATGACAAGGACTGGAATTCAGTAGAGAGAGCACTAGAATTAGTATTATTTTGAGTCCCTGTTCTAGCGTTCCTAGATGTGTCACCTGAGTAAACTCCCTTAACTCTGAGACCCAAATATCAGTAGGAACAGTTCCTCTCCTGCTCTCTTCTCAAAGCTGCTGCATATAGAAATGTTTGCAAATTCTCAGGCAATATAGCCAATACAAATAATTGTTAGTCCAAACCTAAAGTCAGGATGGGTAGAATGGCTGTGCTCCTGAAGCTATTTGGTGAGCCTTCTTGACCACTAAGTGTTCCACTGACCTCATCAATGATGGCTATCAGACCACTCTGAAGGCAAATGCTCTTTGCAGTAGATTCAGTTCCTACAGGAGGCCGATAACATCGCAGTGGTTGGTACATCCCGGCTGCGTACAAGAATGGAATGTCACATAGGCATTAAAATGACTTCTCAGACTTGCTTTTATATTTTTCTTTTCTCAATCTTGACTACTTCTTGCACGCATGGCTTAGCAAGAAGGCCTCAGAGACTGGCGATCAGCTCTTCTGTGCTGAGGAATACCTGTGAATGTACACCCAGCCTTGAGGCAAATTCAGGCAGGACCAATCTCTGTTATTGCCTTAGATGTTGACCGTGAATGGTGTTGGCAGCTTCACAAGGGATATAAATCTAGATGTGACAACAAAGCCAGGAGCAGATTCTCATATCAATCCATCCTTAGATTTAAAATCGAAATGCAAACACCCATCAGAGAGTTAGTCATCAAGCGTTATCAGTCACGTCTGTATGTGTGACTACACCTGCTCCTCTCTTGACGAAGGACTACAGTAGTGATGAACGCGAGGTGCCCTGAGCGCTGGGAAGGGAAGGAGGGTGAGTGAGCAAGGGAGCCCTTGGAGGGGAGAAGGAGCACAAGAAGACCATGATGGGGCACAAACAGACAGTCTGTTAAAGGCTGAAATTATGTTAATTTCAATCATTGTGCCAACTACATATATTAATTCATGATCAATTACAAACTTTTTAAAATTTAAATTCAATTAGCCAACATATAATACATCATTAGTTTCAGATATAGTTTTCAATAATTCATCAGTTGCATATAACTCCCAGTGCTCATCCCATCACATGCCCTCCTTAATTCCTGTCACCCAGTTACCCCATCCCCCTACCTACCCACCCTTCTGAAATACTTAGTTTGTTTCCCAGAGTTAAGAGTCTCTCAAAATTTGTCTCCCTCCCTGATGATCAATTATAGTTTAAACGTTCTAGAGAAAACCTGCATGTTCAAGATATTTTGTTTTATTTCTACAAATAGAAGAGGAATTTAAGTGGTATCATATACTTGACTAGCCAATTTCTTATAACACATTTCCTTGGTTGTTTTAAAATTCCTTCGTGTTCATGCAACGAGAACTCCAGGTTGATTTATTTATAAATCATTCTCTTATTTTTGTGAAGTGTACATTGTAGAAATGGTAGTGGCTGTCTAGATGACCAAACCATTCAATGCTTTTCCAGGTACTTTTGGCAGAGTCTTCATGGTAGAGCAGGGGGTTTTGACCAGGCATCTTCAGTGTACAAAAGATCGATAGATTCCCACCAGAGTTCCTTTTTCTGTTAAGGAGAGGAAATGGTACTATCTGATTTTTAAGGTTATGTCTTCTATTCAACATTCCTCCTTGAAAGATATTCAATCTTTGCCATGATGAGGTCTTGTGGGATTTATGAGGCTCTCTTTAAAAAAAAAATTTTTTTTAATTTATTCATGAGAGAAACAGAGAGAGAGAGAGGCAGAGACACAGGCTGAGGGAGAAGCAGGCTCCAGGCAGGGAGGCTGATGTGGGACTTGATCCCGGGACTCCAGGATCATGCTGAGCCACCCAGGGCTCCCTATGAGGCTCTTTAAAGCTGTGTCAGAAATACACTGGGAAAAAGCAGTTTATCCACCATTTGACTGCATGTGAGTCTGGAGAGTCAGAATTCTGAAAATTCAGCACTTTGGGAAATGAGAAAATGCTGGAATGTTTGGGGGAAGTACATTTGGGATTATGACTATGAAAATCAGTATACAGTAGAGAACACATCAGCTGGAGCTCTTAGGTGAAAACAACAGAACCCTAGAACCCAGTCATGTTAGTGAACACAGTAAAGAGCATGTATTAAAGGATATTAGGCTGGCCTAAACTCTGGGAGGTCAGGGGATGGGCAAGAATGGAGCCAAGAACAATTCCCGAAACATACACTGAGTTTAATCCAGCAGACTCTGCTCTGTTGCTATTTAGCACAAATACAAGACTTGCCTCACTGCTGTTTGGCACTAGAGTCTATCACTGCTTCTCTGTAAACCAGATATCTCTATGTTTATTCTTTCTAATGGATTCCCTTTCATAACTGCTTCCCCAAATTCAGTTATTTCTATCTAAAAATCTCAGGTAATATATCTGACAATTTTTACCCTAGCTTCAAGAAAGGCTGGGAGAGAGTTCTACCCTAAGGATATGTCACTGAATAAGAGAAATACTTCAAATAATAGAAAGAGAATTAAAAAGATACTGGTCACATTCATAACAAAGGCCACAACAAATAAAATGTCTTTATTTGCTCTTTTCCTTCAGCTAATGCAGGATTTCAGCCCCTAGCACAGATGCCTTTAATATATGGTGGAATTTCCAAATAAATCTCACCCACACTCACACAAAAATTTAGACCATTATCACATGGGGGTAAACTTGGACATAATGTCTCTCAACACTTCTGAGAGTTGAGTCTATGAAAGAGTGTCAGCGTGGTCGATTAAAGTATCAACATGGGGTCTTGATTACTTCCCAAAGTCTCATAGAACTTTTAAGAAAACATATCTTGCAGTTTTTAATTACAGCTCGGTCTGTGTCTCCGTCACTGGCTTCAGATACGAATCCCATGGGCACTCGGCCCTGTGCAAAATCTAAATGCCTGCACACTACACTTAAAATAGTACTGTTCCTGCACCCATTATCACCGAACTTTATTGCCAGGTCAATCCGCTTCTTATTTTTATTAAGATGCCTCTTCTCCCAAAAGATGTCTTAGTCCTTCCTGCAAATAGACTTTTAGATGACTTGCCCCTAAATTATCCAAACTCACCACGACATTTATGACTTCTCCTTAGGCACTAGCATGCTTTCTCAGCTCTTACATATCTGAAAAGTCTTTATTTCACTTTTCAAAAAAAATGTTTGCTAGATATAAAGTTCTAGATTGAGAATTTAACTTTTCTCAATAAAGATGTCTCCCCATTTTCTTCTGACTTGCAATGCGTCTGATGAGAAGTCTGCCGTCATTCTCATACTTGCTTCTCTTTACATAATGTCTTTGGCAGGAGGGATCTCTTAAGATTTCCTTTTATCATTAGTTTTTAGTAGTTTGAGTATGATATACAGTGATGTTATTTCCTTTTGGTGCTCATGAGCTTTTTTGAAAAATTAGGATGAAATAAAGATTTTCAGACATATTAGAGCTGATGGACTTTATTACCCACCAGGTCTGCTCTAAGTTACATGATGGCATATGTTTAACAAATAGCTTTCCAGGAAAATAAGTCTAGATTTGTTGAATATTCTGATTTCCATGTTGTAACTAATCCTACAAAGGCCAATTTTAAGCTATCCGCCAGCATAATTTAAAATCTTAACATTTGAAGAAACTTTATAATTTGTGTTTTCAGATTAGTAGACAATTTTTACCACTTGTGAGGAGTTCAGCTGGGCCCTGAGGTGAAGGAATACAAAAGGTTATAGCATGTCATCTCTAAATTTAACAAGATTGATCGTAGACTAAAAAGAATGAAGTAAATTTAGTGTTCTGGATTTGGAATCAGAACATCTGGATAGGTGGTCTCAGATGTACTTTTTATTAGCTATTTGTTTTTTGCTAAAGCATACTTTTCTCAGACTCAATTTCTTTTTCTATAGAACAGCAGGTTTTCTAGGGAAGTCACTTATCAACATTTTCTAGGGAGTCACTTATCAATATTTTAAAAAATTTGTGAAACCATCTCACAATCCTCCCAGACTTTAATATACTCGCAGGTTGAGTCAGAGGTTCTACACAATCTGTGTACATATTTTGAAAAGTCTCTCCTATAATTCTGATGAGCAGTGCCCACCCCCAGCCCTATAGCCTACCTACCAGCTAAGGATCCCTGAAGGAACTCTTCCATCTGTAACACTTACTGATTCACTATTTTGTACAGAATTAATATTTGAGTGTTCTTCAAATTACCTCAAATTTGCAGCCAACTATTAAGCTAGTGCTGATAAGACCCAATCTGGTCTCTTGGCATCTTGCCATTTTCTTTCAATTGATATATTGGAAGTGGCCCATTGTAAGTTTGTTGATTTACCTACAAATATTTTATTTCAGGGTAAATGCATATAGATAATAATAAATAATCTAATAAAGAATGCACTGTAGATGCACATCTTTCGTTGTCTATGCAATTCAGTTCACCACAGAAGAACTGCTTAGGGACTGTTTAATGCTGTTTTGGTCTAGGGTAGCTGGCATTGATCTGTTGAAAAATCAATGAATTCTGTGCTTTGGAAAAGAGAGCACTAAATTAGTTTTACTGGTTCACAAAACTGGAAAGTAGGTCATTGCCCAACATTCCAGTAATTGCTACTGGGTCTATGGCAGGCTCCATGGCAGATACTGATGGACAGGACAGCCACTCAGAGCCCTGCGGGTAGGGGGAATAAGGCCCCATGATTCCAAGAAGGGTTAGCTAAAGCATGTCTTCAAAAAGGGAGAGGAGAACCTCCTCATTCGGCCTTCATCTAGGGCGCCAGGAAATAATTTTCTGCCACAGCATATGGTTTGTTTTAGTCTTAATATGTCAGAGATGTTTCCTTTAATTATTTTCTCATTACTTTCTGCTTTTTCAAAAAGACTTTTACCCATCCCTCCCCTGAGAGTGCTTGAGGATTCTGTGTTATTTCATTTCTAACATGTTGCATTTCAAAAGACTTGCAGAATTAAATCTTGGCAGAAAAAGAGGGGGCTAATTGAGTAAGAGGGGGTCATGTTCTAATTTTTCATTCTTAGAATGAAAGTCTTTTTAATTGTAAGGCTTAAGTTAAGGGACTAAAATTTTTATTTTAATAATTATTAATGTTACCCTCTCATACATAGGTCAAAAGAGAAGCTTGTACAAATCCCACGGAGGGAAGCCATTGATGATTTCAGAGGGATGGAGATAGTAGGGAAAGTAGAATAGCAAGGTATCATGGGCAAAAGTGACACAGCTCTGGTGTTAGCTCTCCTATGGCATGGAGTGTGCTACTCCTTTTTTTTTAAGGTTTATTATTTATTTGAGAGAGAGAGAGAGAGCGCGCAGGGGAGATGGACAGAGGGAGCAGAGGGAGAGATAGAAAATCTCCAGAAGACTCCTTGCTGAGCACAGAGCCTGATGCAGGGCTCCATCTCACGACCCTGAGATCATGATCCTGAGTTGAAATCAAGAGTCAGACTTAACCAACCGAGCCACTCCAGCGCCCCATAGTGTGTCACTCTAGCGGTTCTTGGTGGGGACCTAGACTACAAATTTAACAAGGACTAGCCCTCAGATACTTATCACCAAGACCATAACATAGCTTAACCCCAGGGGGCCCCATTTAGAGATTCAGCTGGCAATGGTGCCCGGAGTTGGGTAATATTATGACTCTGTTGCTTTCACTTCAAAGTCTTTGAGGCAAGAACCTCACCCTCCAGTAGACAGAGTGTCAGGAAATTCGGCAGGTGAAACATTTGATCTGGTGGCTTCCCAGTGTCCTAGTGTGACTACATTTGGGCATTATTGTGCATCATGTGGCCCTAGCAATGATTCTTAAAGGATAGCATCACTGCTGCCTTGGTCAGTACATTTTCTGGAGAATATAATAGGGAAGGATAAGAATTTATTACCAGAGAGCTTGTGATATTTGCAAAGTGCTCTGACATACATTATATTCTTTCAGATTCTTGACATCATTATGCAACTAGGAATATCAGATATTATTCTGTCCACTGTATCAAATTAGAAATGAAATCTGAGAGACCAAACTACATTCCTAATATTCACAAGTGAACAATTGAGCTTCACTAGGAGTCAAGTGTCCTGCCTCTTAGTCCATCTTGTTCTAAGTGTGTGTGTGTGTGTGTGTGTGTGTGTATGTGTGATTTATTCTATACATTCCTTTCACAGTAGAGAGTTCCATTTTGGAGTAGGCCCACTTAAGGCTACAGAATAGAAGCCAAAACAAACATATATAGCTCTTTGGTCTTTTAGCCCAGATTCTCTAGAAAACAGAGCCTGAGGCAAGAGCTTACATGCTAGGACTTTATTTGGGTTGTATCCCAGGGATTTAAGAGTAACAGAAAGAAGGAAATGAGGGAGGAAAGGAAGAAAAATTTAGTAGATGCTGTGATATGGCACCTGGATCTCACTTCAGTAATGACAGGATTATCAGTGGCTAGAACTGCTGCTGGGGGACAATCCTGAGCTGTCAGCCCTCTTCAGGAACTGCCTCAGTTGAAGAGAGATGCCTCATCCTAGCAACACCCTCTTCCCAATGACCGGGCAATGCGGCAGCATAGAGGCCTGGCCCTTGTCTCAATTTGAAACAACTCTGAAGGCTCTTCTCAGTTCCAGAGTCCCTCAAAGAGTCAGATGATGCCTTTGCTGTGGCTTATCATAGCCCAGCTTTTCCCTTTGCCCACCTCCGTTTCTATCCCTTTGCAAGATCACGCCCTAACAGATTTCTTGCACGTTAATCCCTGTCTTAGTCTGCTTCCCCAGGAGCCCAACTTGCAAAAATATGCATTAACATTTTGCAGTAGGCCTATGTTAACTCTCCTGTCGCCTGTTGTAAGACTGTCCGAAGAGAGCTGGGTCATCTGGACGTCCTGTAGAGCACTATGCTGGTCCATTATATTGAGAACATCGTGCCAATTGGACCACAAAAGTGAGAAGTGGTAAATATTTTGGAGGCTTTGGTAAAACGCAAGTGCCCTAGCAGGTGGGAGATAACCCTTGCGAAGACTCAGGGCCTATCCCATTATGGCACTTTGGGCGTCCAGTGGTCTAGGACGCTTCCTTCAAATAAAAAGAAAATCATTGTATCTCTCACCTCCCATTCAACAAAAGAATCACTACGTCTAATAGACCTCCTCAGCTCCTGAGGCGGCATACCCCGTACCTGGCCATATGGCTCAGACTTGTATAACAGGTGCCAGGGAGGCTTACAACTCTGAGTGGGGCCTAGACCAGGAAAGAGCTCTTCAGCTGGTACAGGCAACGGCCTGTTACTTGGGCCACACAAATGAGCTGACCCTTAGTATTAAAGGCATCAATAGTGGAAAAGTTACAATGTGGAGTTTATAGTAAGTCCCAATGGGAATGATAATACAGACCAAGGTCATGGCAGGTGCAGACAAGGATCGTACACTTTTTAAAAAAACACTTTCTGTCATACTACCAAGTAGAGATGGACCACCTGACAAGAGGATTAAGTGACTGTGTGGCCAGAACTGTCATTATGACCAGGGCTCTATCAAACCCACTAGGCCTTTGGCTCAGGATGGCACAGCAGTAATTCATTTCAAGATGGAAGAGATACATCCCAAACTCAACCCGGGCAAGACCACAGCCTACAAGCAAGCTGCATAACAGGTGGCCCAGAGTCCTCATGACACCTACCACCGTTGCTCCAGGTGGACTCCTTGAGTTCACTCGTACAGCTGCAGAGGGTGATCTCACACCCGCCTGATGGAGGAAAGTCCTCAGGCTTGATTCATTGATGGGATGGCTTGATAGACAGGCATAACTCAAAAGTGAATGGTGGCTGTTGTACAGTCTGACTTGAGTGTGATCAGTGGGCGGCACTTCGGTTGGTGCATCTGGTTAATTGACTTCATGAACAAAAAGGACCTGCCCGAGGTTGTAACATACCCAGATGTATGGGCAATGGAAAACGGCTTGGCCAGCTGATAAAGGGTCCCGAAGGAGAAAGATTGTAAGGATGGACACGCAGGAATGGGCACAACATATGAAGATCTTTGCATTATATGCAACACCCACTAGAGTGTCTGTCACAGAAGCACTAAGCAATCAGGTGTGCAAAACAGTTCAGACAGTTGATGTCAACTAGCCTCTGTCACTGACCACTTAAGGTTGGCATAATGAGCTCATGAGAGGAGTCACCGCAGTAGCAGGCCCTATAAGACGAGCCCAATGGCACCCACTTCTGCTTACCTGGGCTGATCTATTATTGCCATTGCCCAAGTCTAACCTGCCATCAACTCTATGTCCCTGATACAGCATCATCCCTGAACAAGGAAGGCACTTGGTGGTGAACTGACATTAGTCTCCTTCAGTCTGGATGGTCCAGCAATTCATTCCATAAGAACAGACACGTATCCCTCCATGGATTTCCCTTTCCTGCCCACCAGACCTACTGAAGGTCTTAGAGTATTCGATCCATTAGCATGTGATCCCACATACTACTGCATTGGGCCAAGGGACCTTCTTACACCAAAAAAGGCACAAAAATAGACACATGACCATATCACAGACTTCACACTCAGAAGGTATGGGCCTGAGGGAGCAGTGGATTGGCCTGACCAAAGCACAGTGGAAGCAGCATCTCTGAAGGGGTACCTTGCCAGAAAGGAAAACCTTCCTCCGGGGTATAGTACACACTGAGCCAACAACCATGTGTGACATGTTCCCAGCTGGTAGATTACACGAGTCCAGGACTGGGAAGTGGAAGTGGGAGTGGCCTGTTTGTCATCACTTTCAAGAACCCATTGGATGAATTTTATGGTTCCCATCCTCACAATTCTGCCTTCTGTGTTCCTAAGGGTCCTGGTTCCAAAGAAGGAACTTCCACTAGAGGACACATCAAGGTTCACATTGAACTCTAAGCTCTGACTGCTGCCTGGGCACTGGGAGTTACCATCCTGTCAGGGTTTAACTGACACTGAGGTCAGGCTAATGCTACACAATGAGGATATGAAGAAATACATTTGCCCCCCTCCCCCTATCCCCAGGTGACCCACCTGGATATCTCTTCAGACAGGAACCACAGTCTGCAAAGGGCATGGAACTCTTGGGGCTCAGATTGCTCAGGGATGGGGGGCTGAGTCATGCTGCTGAGTTAGCCACCGAGAGCAGCAGAGGTGCCAGCTAAAGGTGAGGGGAACCTGGAAGGGACAATAGAGGAGGGAGATAAGGAGTATGAACTGAGGCCCTGAGACCAGCTGCAGCAGCGGTGCATACAGTCAACCCCATGAACCTTCCTCTTATGATTTTCTCCCAGAAAAAGAGGCCTACCGGAGTCCTAAAAGAGCTGCTCCCCCTTACTTATACAACTGGATCTGAGTAGTACAGGGGTACATTGAAGTAGATGCTGGGAGGCGTCTCTCACATGGCTGCTCAGGAGGGTGGACTTATTCCCTAACTGCCGGGACTGGTATCAGAAGAGGGCCCTCCATTGTCAACCTTCTTTAGCGTTTGCTTCTCTCAAAGTCATGCTGCCTCCCCAGGACAGCCTCCACCCAGTGACTGGCTGATGCCCAGTCTTTTTGCACCAATGTGGGATAATTCTAGAGGGCCAGCAAAGCTTCAACGCCATCTGTAGGTATGGCTGACGTCCTCATCAAGACTATATCACAACCAAAGTTCTTTTTCTGCCCAGACGGCTTCTTCCTTCTCTTCTCCAGGCATGGATCCCAAAAGTTTTCCCTGATGCAACACACCACACCCTGTCTTAGAGCCTGCTTCCCAGAGAACACAACACGAAGGTGTACATTCCCAAGGTGGCTATGTCCGTCACCAGACGTAACGGGTTGCTCAATTTTTATAGGACATAGAGAGGCCTTGTGAAAGACCTGCCTCTCAGACCTGTCCATAGGGACGGAGAAAGTGGAGGAGGACAGATCACTTTATTTCCTGGCTCCTTCCTCTCTCTGATGGGTCAAAGTCTGCTCCATTGGGTGGCAACACCTCCGTACTTCTGTATTAGGTCCCTCGGCCACTCCAAGTGACCACTGGGGAGGCCAGATCCTTCCCTTGTGCGATCCAGCCTGGATCTCAGTACAGGGAATTCTCCTTGTCAGTCAGAGGTTCACTGGGGGTCCCAAACCTGCAGTGATGGTGGCAACAGCAGC
Organism: Canis aureus; assembly: GCF_053574225.1. NCBI lineage: Eukaryota > Metazoa > Chordata > Mammalia > Carnivora > Canidae > Canis > Canis aureus. The sequence continues at coordinate 4,243,566 of NC_135628.1, read as the reverse complement.
CCGAATTTCTCATGACAGGCACAGTACGAGCCAGCAACAGTGTCACTCTGCTCAGAAGGGAGAGCAAGAGGCTAAGGAAACAGGGGCGAGTAGAGGGGTGATGGAACATAAACCGCGATCAGGACAGTGAGTAGGGATGTATGCACACATGCCGGAGTTTTGAAGGACCCAGCTATATGTTTCTCCTACTCTGAATCTTTACTTCTCTCATCTGATGGTCGGAGAAAGAGGAAGCACCACAGTGAGAGCAGCACAACAGTCACAATAGCAGCAACAGCAATAATAGCCGATCATATGATCGTCCCGTTCTTCAAGGCTAACAAAAATGGAAAAATATGCTTTTGTAGAGGAGAGATGGGGAGACATGCTCCCTCTACTCACCCGCAAGGACTTCAACCCACTCTCCCTTTCAGCAAAGGGGACAGTCTGATGGCTGGGCTAACCTGGATTTTCCTACGCAAGAGAGAACTAGGAAGCAATAGAAGCCCAGATGCTGAAGGACACTGGAGGTGAAACATAATCCGGCCACCTCACTTCACAAATTAGGAAGCAGGTCTCCAGGAGGAAAATGAGCCCTGCCTCAGCTTTTGATTTAGGAGGAAATGATGAGGAAAGAAGTGATTGCATGCCTGTTAGAGTTAAGTGGTGTCCTCATTAAAATTTCGCCTCTTAGGAAACAGGCATGGGTGGAGACTTGCATTTACTGAATCCCTGTTATGTTCCATGGATTTCACACTCATTATTTCCTCTAATTAACTGATTAATTTTCACAAAATCCTCAGAGGTAGATATCATTATACCTATTAATTAAGAAGTTGAGTAGCCTGTACAAGGCCAGATTAATAATTAGTAGCTCCTGGAGTCCAACCCTGATTTCTGACCCTCAGGATTATATCCATACAACAGAATTGCACTGACTCCAGAAGTGAAGCAGTTAAAGGTGACTGAAGCCCAAAACAATGAAATCATATTTTCATTTTAATATGCTGTTTCCACTACCTTTTCATTATGTGAGTTAAAAACATCAAAGACTATAGAACAATGGCTCGTCCCAAGTTAATAAGAGCTTAACTTTCCATGTGACTCCATAGAACACTGACATAGATATGAGCAAAAACATTCAGGAAAAGACACATTTTCAAATTTCCTCACCACCAGCTGGGTCAGGAGCACCGAAGTCCTTCCACGCAAGTGTCTCCCTGGGTAAAGTGAGGACATTCCCCTCCTGGGCCTTTAGCTCTAAAACACCACACGACACAACACAACCATGATAGGCCTGCACAGTTTCTTTCTTTTCCTTTCATGTTTTTAAGGCAAATCTTTAAAACTTCCAAGAATAAGAACACCAATGGGAAGGACCGACTCACCGAGAGGCTGACCCCCTGCACACACAGGAAGTGCAGTGGCTTCAGGAGACTGGAGCGAGTCCCCGGGAGCGTTCTGAGTTTTTGCCTGTGGTGGTTTAGGTGCACTGGCCCCTGCTGGCTGGCTGCACGGCTCGGGGGAGCCTGGATGCTATTGCTATGGCCTGCTCAGACCTCAGGTGCTACCTCCAATGGGCCTGTGCCTTTCCAGGCATGAACTTAGAAAGAATGTTCTAGACAATGGAAGTGCTTTGACTTGTTTGGACTTTTGCGTTAGGGATAACTTTTCATCTCTATTTAGTCTAAACTTGTTTTTGTTATTGCTCCCTCCCAGTTACTTAGGAAAAGAGTAAGCGATCCCTTTAGACCCACTGCTCTGATCACTCACAGAGAATATTTAATTTTTTTCTCAAATGAAAATGAGTCATTGGCTCTTCCCTCCCCCTTTCCCTCCTCCCACCTCTCTCCCCATCTCGTGCTTACTCTGTACCAGGCACAGTTCTAAGTACTTTACATGTTGTAGCCCCGAGAAAGTTAAAATTGCTCCTCATTTAATGGGTGGACACACTGATATACAAAAACAGTCAAATAAGTATCTTTGGTCCCACAGTAGATGCATTTTGGAGGCCAGGGCTTGAACCCAAGCAGCCTGGTTCAGAGCCTTTCACGTGATCACGACGCTGTTCGGTCATCAGTTAAAGTCCTAAGCTGCACGCGCTCCCTACTTCCCAGACTTGGTTAACCATGTGCTTATTGGTTTACAAAGGTCACTAAAGGTACTTGGCTCAACCCAAAGCATCTTCATCAGCTTTTAGCTCCTTTGCAGTTCTGGGAGACAATCACAGTGAAATTGCTAGTTTCTCACAGCACCGCCTTGGCCTGCTGGGGTCACACTTGGGTACCGGTTTGGTTGATTCCTTCATCCTTCATCTCAGCTTCATGCTCATGTGCAGCCTTCCACCCTCCGCGTTCCAGGCACTGCTGGTGCCCTCCTCACTGCCATGTCTGCTTTGCCCACACTCTCCCTACCACCCCTGACACTCTTCCTTCCCTCCTATTCCTCCTTTCTCCCTGCCACCGTGCTAGCCCAACAGCAAACTACTACTACACACCTATAAGGATGCCTCAAATCAAAATGCATCACTTATCTGTGGCCCAAGCAAAATCCTTCAAGATCATTGTAATTAGTGCACTGCAAGAGGGTTAAATATCTAGAATTTTATAGAAACATTATAATGACTTGCTTCTCTGTCCTTCACCCCTCTAGACTGAATTTCCCCTGAGGGACATAATAACACCGTTTTACTCTCCTGTGTGTCATTTCCCATAAGAGTTAATACAATAAAGGCACTAAGTTAACTCATAGACGTTTTATCAAGAAAAATGTAAATGTGAGGAAAACCTTTTTAAATATATCTGGTACTCAAAACATTAATGAGTCATTTTAGGGATGAGTCGTTCGGAGCTGAGTTCATAATCCTCTTACCTTTACTCTAAGGCCTTCCAACCAGCAAGGCAAAAAAATTAGATGTAAAGATAATACAAGGAAAAAGGTTCACGATAAAAATAAACTTGTGTAACCCAGTGTGATTTGTCACAGACTGACAAGGACCTAAGTGTCATTGCCCTCTGTTAGCGTGATGCCTGGCTGCCTGAAGCACGTTCTCTGCTGCCGGGGATTTGGAATGTAAGGCTTGCAGGGTTCAAGGTAGTTTAAGTTCATTTAGGACCTAAGAAAGTGCCACAAAGAGATTACTCAAAGTTTACCCAATGAGAAGGACCAACGTAACTTTACGTTCTTCTTGGAGAGAAAACCTTGGGCTGTGGGAGATCCTCCCACTGTACTTAGGACCAGGCCGAGGGTAGTCTGGCTGGGGTACTCCTACCGCCTTATCCCCAGAGGGCTGATGGGCATACATGTGCTACAGCTGGGTTTGTCTGACACTTTGTTGTGCCCTGAGGAGTATGTGAGGAGGATCCAGCAGAATCTGGTTAGGATGGGTGGGCTCTTGATGTGCCCCCACCTCATCTAGTACAGGAAAACCAACATGGAAGCAAGTCAAAAGGGCCCACTTCAAATATTGTGGACAACTCTGGACAGCTGTAGCCTAGTGGAAAAGGTAGGTTGATACTAACATTTAATTTTGTTTTATGTTATTCATTAGAAACCAGTCAGAATAGAACTGACATGTGATTTATGGCTAGATAATAACAGTAATAATAAAGCAGGCCAAAAAAGTAGCGTCATTAAACTATTAGTTGACTTTCTTCCACTAAAGCTCTTCTAGAATACACTGAGGGCCTATTTTAGGATAAGAATGGAATTGATATTCTATTTCAGGAATTTCAGTGACTAATTTTGCTCAAGCTGAAAAATGCGTGAACTCTCTTCACTCACAACCCCAGTTCCCTGAAGGTAATATAGGCCCACAATTCTTTATCAACAATTTTGAAAATCAGAAGTTTTTCAGAACTCATTTGGAAGCAATATCCAATCTGAACTGTCTTGGCAGCAAAATCAGATCTGAATAGACATGAAGCTGTTTAGAGTCTTTTATTTATCCCACTCAGTGTGAATTATTCAGACATGTCTTAGCAGAAATATGAATGTGTTTAATTCGGGGTGCTACCCCAGATCTGGAAGGAGATGTCTGTCATATGCCCACTTTACCTTCCTATTAATGACAAACTCTGCATCCTAAAACACTCCCAGTTTCAAAGGTTTCAGATATTTGACTGTGGACTTGTAAATAGATAACAATGCCTCCCCAAACCCCAGTCTTCTTGTCATCCCACAGAGGCTCAAATCACTTTGAGGTGCAACCAACCAGCAGCTTGATGTCTTATCTCCTACTGTCTGCACTTGACAAAAAAATGTTAAATTTTTGGGTAGATTTCAAAATAAATCAGAGTTGGTTATCATCATGCTTCTCCTCCCACCAGATAGATACAGAGTTGATTTTCCAGTTTTTAACTGCTAAAACCACCCTGGGTTTATTTAAAAAAAAAAAAAAGAGTTATCCTATTTTATCCCAGGGATGGTGTCTCTTCTATTCAATTAAGGTGAAAGAAAAATGTTTAATTTGCATTTTCTACTCCAACCAGCCAATTCTAGGATAGAGCACAGGGTACAAAAATGAGGTTGTTCTCAGACAGACAGTTCCAGGCTCTGGTCAAGCATAGCTCTCTTCAACAGGTAATAAATCCAAGACAAAGAATAGATGTTTCTTCTTAGAAGTTAGTGATGATCAAGTCATACTGCAGAGGATCACAGTTGTATTTCTTCTTATTTTCCTTTCTTCTCCTACTTAATTATTCAGTCCAATGCTCTGTAGATGGTAGGTAAGCTGGAGAATGCCAGTTAGAAATCTCAAATTGGTTTAACTGCTTTAGGTGGGGGAAGGGGTATCTCTTACATCTTTCATCTCCTCCTCCTGTGTTGTATTCTGGGTACTTCCTTCTGTTCTCTTTCTACTGACTACTTTTATTATTCTATGTCAGTTGACTCTTTGCTTCATATATTAAGACCCTTTCTACTTCGAGTAACCATGTTTTCATTTCTATTTTTTATAGTTGATCTGTTTTCATATATTCCTACTCTTGTTTGATAACTTTATGTTCTTGTTTCTAGGATGTTCTTTACTTCTATATTTTTGAGAGATTTAAGCACACTTATTTTAAATGCAGAATGCTATCTTATTTATATTTTATCATTTGAGAATTCTTATTTATGAATCTTAGACTGTCTCACATGGAAAGGATTTCCTTATAATTTTCAATCATCAATTTACTTACCAAAATTTTATCAATTGTAAAGGACCTTATCTTTATCAATACCTCTCCTGATCCAGTGGGATCATAGTTGCCTCATTCAGCTTTCTGTGTTGTTTAGCCTAATTAGGCTATTGGTTAGGGTGGGTTCTTAACCTTTTCTGTCCTTACTACTGTTCTTGTTAAATGACCTCATTGAAAATTTAATAATGTCCCTATTTCCTTTCCCCAAAAGATACCCAGATAAGCACATAACCATTTTATTGATAACTTCACAAAGTTTATAGGCCCCACAAAGCCTAGTCAGTCAGCCAGTAGGAGTATTTAGATCTCAGGTTACGAACTCTGGGTTAGAGATTTTGCTTTGTCTCATGTGGGTAGAAAGATTCTAGATATTTAACTTTCTTGCAGTATGCCAGTTACAATGATCTTGAAGGGTTTTGCTTGCGCCACAGATAAGTGATGCATTTTAATTTGAGGCATCCTAATAGGTGTGTAGTAGTACTTTGTTGTGGTTTTAATTTGCATTTCCCAGTGACTAATGATATTGAGTATTTTTTCATATGCTTATTTACATTCTGCATACTTTTTTGGGGGTTTTGATAAAGTGTTCAAATCTTTTGCCCATTATTTAAAAAAATTAGATTGTTTTCTTATTATTGGGATTTTAGAGTTCTTTATATATTCTCAATGCTAATCCATTATCAACTACATGATTTGCAAATATTTTCTCCCATTCTATGGCTTCTCTTTTTATTCTCTTAATGTCTTTCAAAGATCAGAATTTTAAAATTTTGATTAAGTTCAATTTTTCAACTTCTTTTGTGGAATGTCCTTTTGATGTTTCAAAGATTATGAAATCTCTCTCTCTCTCTCTCATAATCAAGGATTATGATTTTCTCTCTCTCTCTCTCTTTTTTAAGTTTTGTAATTTTAGGCCTATGATCTATTTTAATTTTTAGGTATGGTATAAAGTTACTGAATTTTTAACTATGTTTTAAAAAATATTTTATTTCTACTTTTTATTTGGAGTTGTGGGGAGCTGATTATGAACTTGCTTACTCTAGCAGATTGACCCCTAATTGGTACTATATTATACACTGTTTTCATTCAATAGTTCATTTGCTTGATATGCAAACTAATTATATATAGGCTAATTGGCTAGTTTGCAATTAAGAGAAAGAAATGACTGGCCATGCATGAAATACTGGTTAATGCAGAACAGTATGTAAATCATTTTTCCTGACTCTCAACAGACTGCCTGACTTTCCTAAACAACTGCACTGGGGGAGTTATTTGCATAATGAGACCAAACCCATACATTATCAAATGCAGATTTGTAATTAAGTAGTATGTATCAATGGAATATAAATAAATCAGTGCAAAGGTGATTAGTAAATTGAAAATGTACTGTCAGCTCATACAAAATATAGTACTTACGAAATATATTTAATGACTATACATGTCGTGATGGGAACTGATGGGTTAAGGGTTTTCTAATGCTGTATTGAACTTTAATATATTTTTTCACCAAGTTTCTAATATTGAAAAATGCAGAAATTCATTCACACTTTTCTTAAGAGAATATAAAGAAGTTTATAAAACAAAAAAGTTAAAATCAATAAGTCACACAGATGAAAAGTACAGCATAGGGAATATAGTCAATAATATTGTAATAACGTTGTATGATGACAGATGGTAACTACACTTATTGTGGTGAGCATTGAGTAATGTAGAAAATTGTTGAATCGCTACATTGTATACTTGAAACTAATATAACATTGCATGCCAATTATACTTCAATAATGAAAACAAAAATAAATATAAAAATATGTTTCTTTGTGACCCAGAAAAAAGGGCTTCTTTTATAAAAAGCACATATTTTTAGAAGAGAAAAAAATCAAAAGAAAACAAAGAAACTTAGAATGAGGCAGTAATACCTGGAACACATATTCATGACCAGTTTGAAAAATGCATTATCATTGCGATGCCACTTTATCTTTTGTATAAAAATCCCCAAAATCATAAAATGTAAATCATCAGGAAAAAAGTCTGCATTTTCACCTTTCTGGAAAATCACTGCTAACAATTTTAGTATTGTAAAGAGTTTTGTTTTTGTTTTTCTCTTTTTCTTGCAAAAAGTTTTTAACCAATGTTTACCTTAGGATGGGAACTATGTTTCATTGAGAAAGTGCTTCAGGTAAAATATAAGACCTTAACAGGGTCCTGATATTGATGAAAATTTCTATATAAAAAAAGAACAAAGGTTTACTTGTTACTTTGGAGAATAGGAGATGAGAGAGAAAATATGAGATCAGCTAGGGAGCAGACAACTGCCCATACCCTGTCATGAACTTCCGCCCTCAATCCCAATCTCCTCAAATCTTCAGTAAAATGCACCCACAAAACACAAAACATACATCACTGGACATCTTGTGAGCCTAATAAAGAAGCCAAATCCTCATCCTGGACTAATAGAGCACAAAGACAGAACATGAGGATGAAGACCCCGAAGAAGTGAAGACAGGAACTAGCAGAAACCACAGGATTTGTCTGACAGGACTGTGGAATTGGTGTTTGGACCAAGTTTAACCAGATCTCTAAGAGTCAAGGAGCCCCCAGTGAATTGGGTATCATCTGGGCTACATATAGATTTTACTGGTATAAAAAAAGAATAGGGCAGACATACTGATAGAAAAACATGTCCTCAAAATATTATTAAATAGAAAAAAGCAAGTTGTATAAAAGCAAATTGTACTCATTCTATTGTTAGAATTTATCATGCAAGCTACATCTACATGGAGGATGAGTTCAAATACAAGTAAGAGATCCTAGCATGGAGTCTATGTGGAAAGAGATGGGGAGAGGGTGAGGAAACAGGGTTGGGAAGAAGGGATGCAGAACAGACCTTGCAAAGAAATGCAGAAGCACAGAAGACTACTTCATTTATCCAGCCCAGTGAAAAGTGGAAATCTGGGGCCTCTGGATGAGAAATTTTGAAGATTTCCAAGATGGCGACTACAGAGTTATTAAATCACATGTGGAGACCCCCTCTATAAGCTGGTCCTGTGCAACTGCCCAGGTCACATGCCCACGGAGCTAGCCCTCAAAGGACACAACCTATAATTCCCGTGCCTGACTGTATGCTTTTCTCTTTTTCCTTTAATTGCCTACTTTTTGGGAAAAATGTCTCTTTTCTTCCAAAGAAAACACACGGTGAGACAGTGGAAGTTTACTTGGCCCAGACCTCTTTGTTTGCCATCTATCCTTGCTCATCTCAGCTTGGCAATATGGAATCACCCAAATCTCTTACATTGACCAAGACATGAAATCTCTCGTGCACTACGCTCTATTATGCCATTTACTTATTATTTCACATTTCCAATGAAACTTTCTTCCTACCTGATTGCTGTAGGAACAGGGTGGTAAAAAGAGCACATGCAGTAGGTTGTTCATATCACTTCACGAATCAATGAATTAACAAAGATTTCATTCTAGTGTCAGCTCTCACTGTTCCTCGGGAAGTCATTGAGAGGCTTCAGCTTCTCTTCAAAAAAAAATAACGAGTTGAGACAAATATCAAGTCTAACACCATCAAGGTGGTTCAATATGTAGAAAGATAGCATTTAAAAAGAGAAAGAGCTGAGAAGATGGGAAGGGCTTACTTCTAGCAGGTGTTCTCTCTGCTTTGGAAAAGCAATATGCCATCTGTTGGAACAGGAAAAATTTCATAAACACAACTTCTTGATTTCCAACACAGAGTCAATTAATGGATAAACTTATAACTTCCACGTTATAAGTATCTATCTATCTATCTATCTATCTATCTATCTATCTATCTATCATCTATCTATCTATCTATCTATCTATCTATCTATCTATCTATCATCTATCTATCTATCTATCTATCTATCTATCTATCTATCTATCATCTATCTATCCTACATGTTCAAATCTACCATTATGCTATTTCCTAGATAGAAGATGTGCCTGAGGAGGTTCGGGTGTGACTGTATCTAGTTGTGCATCCAGACTATTAACTGGGTAAGAATTGAGGTCAAGGTTTGTAACCCTGTGTCTTGGCCTTCATGCAGAACAAAATTAAATGTCCTCGTGAGCCATCTCTTTAAGTACAATGTGTACCCCCAAAGCATGCAAACTGCTGTTATTTCCCAAAGAAGTAGCAGAAGAAGCAAGCAAGTGTCCAGAAAAACAAATGCCATTGTACAGGATCCAGTGTGGAGCTAAAATACAAAGTTTCCCTTGAAAGGAGGCTTCACGTATCAACAGACAAAAATCAGGATGTTAATCATCATTACTAATAGTAGGTGATCTAGATTCTCTTGGAAATTTCAAAGTTCATTTTGGGCCACAGTCAACAAGGGAAAGTAATGGCCTCCTTATTTGCCCTTAAATATCTACATCACCCTCTCTCTCTTCAGAAGTGGAGATAGAACTGATGAAACTTCTTCCCAACAAAGTCTCACATAATTAAAGCAGACTAATAGGAAATTTGGAATGTCACTTCATGGATGAGTCCAATACAATCTAGTGAACAGACTTTTCATAGCAAACATAATACCATTCTATTTTTTCCCCTCACTTTTTCCCATTCAGGATTATCAGCAAGATGGATGATTCAAAGAAGACAATTCTGTCTGGGAAAACAATTGCAGTGGGGAAAAAAAAGACCCTGCAAAATTCCATAAAGTTGAAAAACAGTTTATATACTTTAGTAGGAAAGGAAAGTAAACCTAGAGCCAATGATGAAGCAGTAGAAAGACAACTGGGCATCCACCGAGTTTTAGAGATTTGAGTTGTAGCTTTGTCACTTACTAACTTTGAGGCTTTAGACGAGTTTTAAAACTACTCCAGGCCTCTTTTTCCACCGTGTAGGGATCTGATAATCTGTAGCTCACAGGGGATGTTGTGAAATCCATCCAGAGGAACACCACCACGTTTGTATTTGTTACACGAGTAATACGCATTCTCCCACAAAATTAAAATCCATAACTGTGTGCCCTTCTATGTAATTAATTCTTTGAGAAATGAATATTGAATACTATTGTTTATTGCATATTTTACATTTAAAATTACCTTCATACATATGTATATTTTAAATATATAAAATAATGCATATGACTCCTTAAGGGCTGAGGGACTTTCATGGGTAATTTTATCCATATGTGACTTTCAGCTTATTAAAATGATGTCAGAACACAATGCCCATGTAAGATGTAACTCCACTGCATCCGGAGGTGTTTTGCCAACCATAAAGGTTTAAAAGATTAAACAGGTATAAATATATATATTTTTTTATTCATGAGATGTGCAGAGAGAGAGGCAGAGGCACAGGCAGAGAGAGAAGCAGGCTCCCTGCAGGGAAGCCTGATGCAGGACTTGATCCCAGGACACTGGGGTCACGCCCTGAGCCAAAGGCAGAGCCTCAACCACTGAGCCACCCAGGTGTTCTGGTTAAATAGGTATAAAATGTTATTAATATTTTGTTTCACTGAGGAGAACAACACAAAAACAACAAGAAAAAGGAAGAAAAACAAACACACCTTACAGGAAAGTTTTGTCATATTATTTTTCTTAACTGCCCCGGTTTTCTATTTAGATGAAATAATACTGCAATTTAGAATGTGCTGCCTTTAATCCTGAAAAAGGATATTTGTATTCAGTTAAATCTCTATGAGCTTAACAAAAGTGGTTTAATTTTTTTAAAGATTTTATTTATTTGTGTATTTATTTATTTGAGAGGGAGAGAGAGAGGGAGAGAGCAGCAGGGGGAGCAGAGGGAGAGGGGGAAGCAGGTTCCATGCTTAGCAGGGGGCCCACCATGGGGCTTGATCCCAGGACCCTCAGACCACGACCCAAGCTGAAGGCAGATGCTTAACCTATTGAACCACCCAGGTGCCGCGGAAGTGGTTTAAATTTAACACAATATTACACAGTTAATAGTTATTAGAAATTCACTTTTAAATAATAAACAGCTTAAAATCTTGAAGAGTCACTATTAAAGATATGAGATGAATAACCAATTTGAGAATCCTCTTATTTGCTCCATGATTGCTGGAACTTCACTAATAATTTTCAAATTAACTGGCTATTCAACCAAAATTAATACATAAATACCTGTCTTACAAAGAATTTTTAAAAAGAACATTAAGTTATAATTTACCAAATGTTGGAGCCACAGAAATTGTAAAGATAATTTTCACTCTCTTTTACAATTTAGAAACAGAAAGTGGAAAAGGTCAAGTGGCCTGTTCAAGGCCGAGCACATTATCACAGAGAAAATGGACGTGGAGGCAGGAAAGTGGGAAGCCAGGGAGGACAGGTCGGCAAGGCAAGGACAGCTGGGACAGCCTGCGCGTGAATGTGAATGCCACCTCCACCAGACATCCGAGCTCTGGGCTGGTCCTGGAAGGCTCCGGAATAAATGGGGGAGGCCACAGGAAAGCATGCAAGGATGTGACCTCTAGACTCCAGCGTTTTCCACAGCATTTAGGGAAATGCCGCATGTGCTCTATCAGTGAGCATCACATTGCTATTATATGCTAGCCAGCCACTTCCTTGGTTTTATTTCCATTTTTTGTAGACTGATTTTTTAAAAAGATTTTATCTATTTATTTTGAGAGAGAAAGAACACAAGTCTGGGGAGGGGCAGAGGGTAGAGGGAGAGAGAGGATCTCAAGCAGACTCTGTACTGAGCAGGAACCCGATGTGAGGCTTGATCATGACTGAGCCTTGATCATGACCTGAGCGGAAATCAAGAGTCCCACGCTTCACCAACTGAGCCACCAGGGGCCCCTGATGTTTGTTTTGATTCTTTAATTTGTATTCCAATATGATCACATCTTAATCCCAAGGTTGGTTTTTTTTTTCTTTTGAAGTCTCTAGTATATTATTTGTATAAAGAGTAAACAAAGTGCATATAGAGTAGCCACGCGTTTGACACAGACAGACACCTTGGTGATGTTGGGTTATTGAATAAATTTAAATGACAAGTTTATTGTTGCCATTGCATCAATCCAGAACTCTTTTTCAGGCTCAAAAGGTGAAAAGTAATGATATCAAACAAATGCTAGACAGCATTAACAGAAAGATTTTTCAGACTCTTGGTCATAAAGTTCTTATGGTTCACATTGAATCAGAGAGTAGACATTTTTGATTACCCAGCTACCTCCAAGCAAACTGAACACTGTCTAATAGAACACTGACTGGTTGCATACAGCATCCAAAACCAATGCTGGAACAAGTGGTAGAGTTATAAAAGGATATACATGAACATTTCTTAAAAGCACGTGTGATAGTATCATAGGGGTAGCCGTTACCCTCAAGGGTTTCTGTGGTACATGGCCTGCAGGAACATGTACAAACGTCCAGTGAGACCATCTTGGGTGTGAATCCTGTCTCCAGAATTGACTAGTCAGGTACCCCAAATCAGGAAACTCATTTTTGGAGCCTCCATTTCCTCCCCTGTAAAATGAGGATAATACTGCACAGTAGATGTGCAGATTAAGTGATAAAATGCTTATCACAAAGTTGGCATTCGATACATGGCAGCTCTTTATCTCCAAGACATCAGAAGTTTCTCATTTTCCTCAAAGAGAAGAAATAGCAACTTCAAAGAGAAGAGTAATGACTGTTTCATGGGGAAAAGAATCTTGTTTCAATAGTCATAGTGATTTGTCTTTTTTTCATGATTTTCCCTCACTTTCCAGCATTTATGCAGCACTTTTCAGATCATACAGTATATATATTTTTTGAGATATGATTGGAAAATAAGAATTGCATATATTATGTTATGTTACATTAACATATGCTAACTTGGTTATATTATATTATACACTGCAGTTTATTTTTAAATTTTTTGAAAGATTTTATTTGTTTATTTGAGAGAGAGAGAGAGTACAAGTGAGAGAGAAAGAGAGAGCACAACAGGGGGAGGTGAAGGGGCAAAGGGAGAGGGAGAATCAGGCTTCCCGCTGAGCAGGGAGCTTGACATGGGGCTGGATCCCAGGACCCCGGGATCATGACCTGAGCTGAAGGCAGACGCTTAACCAACTGAGCCACCCAGGCGTCCCTACAGTGCGCTTCTTGAAAAGGTGTGCCACATGATGATTGGATGGCCATATATATTGTGAAAGGATTACCACAATCAAGTTAATTAACATAGTCAACACCTCACATAGTCACTATTTTTGTGTGTATGGTGAGAACACTTAAGACCTACTCTCTTAACAAATGTCAAGTTTACAATACAGTACTATTAAGTACAGTTATCAGGTTGTACATTAGAGCTTCAGTACTGACTCATCTTATAACTAAAAGTTTGTATCCTTTGACCCATTTCTCCCCATTTTTCTGACCCCCCCCCCCAACCCTTGATAAGCACTGGTCTATTTTCTAGTTCTATGACTTAGATATTTTTAGATTCCACATATAAGTGCAATAGTGTCTGTTTGTATTTCATGCAGTGTAATGCCCTCCAGGCTCATCCACATTGTCACAAAGGGCATAATTTCCTTCTTTCTTATGGCTGGACTATATTCCATTGTGTGTGTGTGTATATATATATAAACATATACACACATTTTATATATACATTGTGTGTGTGTATAATACATATACACACACACACACTTTTTAAAATCCATTCATTCATTGACAGATGCTTGTTTCCATGTCTTGGCTATTGTAAATAATCCTATAATGAACATGGAAGTACAGATATCCCAAGCTAGTGATTACCTTTCCTTCTGATATATACCCAAAAGTAGATTTCTGGATAATATGGTAGTCCTACTTCTAATTTTTTGAGGAATTCCGTGCTGTTTTCTGTAGTGGTTGTACCAATTTACATTCCCACCAATTGAATGCAAGGTGTCTATTTTTTCCATATCCTCACCTACACTTGTTACCTCTTTTTATTAGTAGCCATCTTAATAGGTTTGTAGTGATAACTCATTGGGATTTAGATTTGCATTTCCCTGATGATTGGCTATGGTGAGTATCTTTTCCTAGATCTGTTGGGCATTTGTTTATCTTCTTGGAAAAATGTCCCTTCAGATACTTTACCTTTTTTTTTCTTTTTTGGAACGGAGCTGAATGAGTTCCTTATATGTTTTAGATGTTAGCCTCTTATCAGATATATGCAAATATGCAAATATTTTCTCCCATTCCATAGGTTGTCTTTTAATTTTGTTGATTGTCTCCTTTGCTGTACCGATTAATTTTGGTTTGATGTTGCCCTACTTGTTTATTTTTGCTTTTGCTGCCATATGTTTGGTGTTATATCCAAAATATCATCGCCAAGACCAATGTCAAGAAACTTTTTCCTTTTGGTTTCTTCTAAGGTTTTTATTGTTTCATGTCTTACACAAAACATTTACTCCATTTTAAGTTTTTTTTTTTTTTTTTGTGTGTGTGAATGGTGCAGGGTAAGGGTTTAGTTTCATTCTTTTGCATGTGGATATCCAGTTTGCCAACACCATTTATTGAAGAAACTATCCTTTTCCCACTGTGTACTCATAGCACCCTTTTCAAAGACCGGTTGACTATATATGTGTGGGTTTATTTCTGGGCAAAATGTGTGTGTGTGTGTGTGTGTGTGTGCATGAGAAAAGCCTTGTTTCTCAGTTTATTGACATGAGTGTTCAGTGAGAACATGAGCAAGGTCCAAAGAAAACATGTTATTGTTATTCTAGAAAGATTATTGTAATAGATTATTTATCTTGCTATTTCTTCCTGTAAAAAGGAGTAAGAAAGACTTTTTTAAGGGATATAAACTGTAATCACTAGATATGTGTTATATAATCTTAGGCACCATCCTTTGAGAATGTGCATTCTATCAAGTTCTACCCTTACTGAGATGCTTAGTGGCTAAATAGTTTCCTTTGTCTGTCACACAATCTTAGGGCAAAATCTGACTTGGTCATTTAGGCTTCCAACACAACTCTGAGTAATGGTAATTGCGGATGTCAAGGAACATTAACGTTTTATACTAATTCCCAAACAAGATTCAATAGAAAACAAGAAGTCATTAAAACATCCAGGTCTAGAGGAGTAGCAAACAGTGTGCCAACAGTGACACTTGTGTACTGGGCTATGTCTGGGGGGTCTGGGGAGTGATTTCACAAAACAGAGACCAGCCAAGAGGACAGGATGCTTTTGCTGCTTGGAAAAAGTAGAGATAATCTGAGGGTTAGTGTTGTCATTCCAATTTATCTTAATTTCAGCATTACTCAATTTATCTGTATAAAAGGTAATGAGCTTTTATGTCGTGGTGGGAAATAGCGTGAGACAAATGAAAACAACACTTTTTAAAGGCTCTCCTGATCACACTAGCTGGAAATGGACCTTTTTGTTTTCCTTCTTCTCTTGTATTAGTTTTTATTCATTCTTTCTTAAAAAGAAGTGAATTGTGTGTGTGTCTTGTCCTTCCCTCTGAGGTATGTATTCATTGAGAACAGGTAACTTTGTTCTACATATTTTTCTGTCGCCCACACACCTCACATAGTTCTTTAGATACAGAAAATAATAAAAATGTATGAAGTGAGCATGTAAGTGGATAAGTGGAAGCAGTGCTTTGGGCCCAGTCAAAAGAGTAATCATGAAATGAGAGTAAGCAAGAGAACAGTAGCCCAGAATATAACTTTGCCATAAAGCATGGAATCACTATAAGCCTGCAAAACATTATTACCAGGTCAGTCTCAATTCTCCACTTTTCCTGCCAAATATTTTACTTCTTTAGCTTTTCCTCATGCATGCGGTTTTTTACTCCTTTATTGTCTTTACTTTTTATTTTTGTTTCTTTATAAGTTAGCTCTTTGTAGCTAAAAATTTCATTGAAATTGAGCAATTGTGACTTTCTTTAAATAAGATCATAAAACTATGAGAGTTGATGAGTTTTTTTCTGAATTCTGTTCAGACGTTCTCAGTCCTCAGTCATTACTAACGTTGATAATGCTAATTGTACTTCCTTGTGGAGTCCTGCTTGACAATACATGATACAATTAATCAAAAGCAAAATGAAAGCAAATCGTGGTCGGGCTAATTCTTTTCATAATGAGTAATATACATTGATAGATGATTTTTGTTAATGAGGAGTTCACATTACTTTATAAATTTGACCTTCCCTTCCTTGCAAGCATCTGGTAAGGATTAGTTTCCCTGTCTTTGGAGGAATTGAGGCTCAAGATTGCACAGGGATATAGTCCTGACAGGGCCCAGTTGCAGACTTCTAAATTAATATAATCTATCTTCCAGATCATTTGTCTTCCTATAGAAACCTATTAAGTGCCTCTGGTATAAAGACAGACACTCATCAATCACATAACAGATGTGATAACAAGCTTGCAGTGAGGTTATATGAAAACAGAGCGACTAGATGAACACATAGCTCTGCTCCCTGGCTGTAAGGTGGACTCATACACCCTCCAGAAGGACCCAGAAGCTACTTCTCCTTCTTCTCCCTACATCTCGCCAGGACACAAATTTTACAATCATTCTAATTGACCTCAAACACCACTTAAGACTGGAATTCTTTGTGGGGTAGAAAGACTCCTGACTCCTTTCTAATAATTTTCTGTTCAAAATATAGAAAAGAGAGAATGGCGAGTATTGTTAAGGGTATAATAGGGAATTAGGGAGATACTGTCATTTTTAAAATGGTTTTATATCTTCTCTTTTGTTCTTGGGACAGTAATCTGAACAATGCCACAAGGGAGTTATATACAAGATGAATAATAACCGAACAATGGACTTTCAAAACAGAATATTGTTTCCCATAAATATCCCCAAAGTGTATGAAATAGTATTATGTTATTGGAGAAGAGCCTTCACAGTTTTCATTTGGTTATTAGAATTTTCATTTTTTGTTTGTTTTAAAATCAAGACCCCTTTCAACAGAAAGGGGAAACCACACTGTTTCCAACTGGAGAAGAATGCCTCCTGCCTAATGCTTTTGTTGATGGCATACAAGTATTTGTATAAATGGTTGATTCTGCAAGCAGTGATCTAATAATTCTTGTTTTGCTAGGAAACAATTTAATCTGAAACCATGTGTATTTAGCCTCCCTCAAGACTGAAATGTTCATTATCCTTCTTAGTCTTTGTGGACCCCATGAAGACCCTGCAAGACAATTTATAGCGCCCTAAAGCTACCACCACCAGAGGAAAGAATTGCCCTTTATTTTGAAAGCTGACTAGAGAATGATCTCTATTGATCTCTGAAGTAATATTCAAGTTTTAACACCGGGTTATGTTTCCTTAAGTCAATAAATGAAAAATGAAGTAACCCTCAACCAATTCCGTGTTCTTGTGATGACGGGATTGCTATGCCTTCCGCTGGCACCGCGCGGGCAGCTTGCTGAGGAGGCCAACTCCCCAAGCTCTGCTGTCAGGGAGGAGGTTATCCAAGCCCAGAAACAAAGCTGTTCTGTCAGCCAAAATACCAGTTCAGCTGCGTTTGCTATGGCAGAAATAAATGTTCCCTTCAGATCCAGCCAACGTGAGAAAAACAAGGAAATTACAAAGGGTGGTTTTAACGTTAAGGAGACAGGAGGTTAGGAGGCATGGAGAAAGTTTTAATTGTTTCACAAACGTTTCCAGTAAACCATCCTTAACTGCTAGGCCTACAAAATCACCACCAGGACATTTCAGAGCAGAGTATCTTAGACGTGGAACAAGAGAAGCAAGCAGGCTGCACGGTCCTCCGAAAATGCATTTAGAGAAATTACCAGAATAGCACAGATGCTAGCGAAGCACACAAGCTTTCCTCCTTTTCCCCAGCAGGTGAATTTATGCAAACAAGATACTATTTTGAAAATAAGCCATCCCTTTTTAAAATAACATTTTAACTAAACACAGAGCCATAAATAAGTCTTCAATACAAAGGGTGACGTCAGCCTCCTGTAACTCTGGAAGTGATTTGAGGAGAAGCAGAAAATCCACAAATCTTGTGAATTTTTAACCTTGTTCTGAAGACTATATTAGCACATCACTAAATTAAAGGAGGTACTTTTCTTCCTACCTCTTTGAATAATACAGTCATTTTATGCAATAGCTCTATGGTTTGTCTTGTCCAGTAGAGAGTCTTTGATACCAGCATGAGGGGCTCAGCCTTAGCCATTTTCTCCATTTGGCCTACAAATTAAACTCATACATACGTAGGTGGTTATGCATCTATCTCTCTGTGATATACATTTATTACTTACGTATCTGTGTATGTGCTTATATCCCAGCTTATCCCATGAAAACTTTAGGTGCTAATAGTAAAGACACGCAATAAGTTGCAAAACAAAAAATTAAGACTGTAAAACAGGAGAACTCTAAATTAGCATAAGAAATATAAGTGGACTAGAAGAAAGCATTAGGGAGAACATATGGTGCTTAACCAGGCAACAGACTTCTACTTAGTTGCTCTAGCAGGGCCATGAACTTGGTTCTGAGCTTTACGAATGACAATATAATCACGTAAACGGAGACAATTAAATTGTTTTCATTATATATAAAGATCAAAAGCAAGACACAGAAGGTTTTCAGGAGGATCACCGCCTCTGTGTACCAGTTACCTCCTAAGACATTCTGTCCAGAGTCTTTGCGTCGGGCATACGTCACAGACAACACCTCTAGGAATAAGCACAGCAGAGTCATGCATGGTAGTGCGTCCTGAGGAAAGACGAGAGCATGATCTCCCATTTCCACTCAGGGAAACTGTTCTCCTTGACATGTTCAGGGGCGGGAAGGTAATATCGTCCACGCACAAAGAGTTTGGATGGGTGGTTTGGCCCAAGGGTGGAACATATTGTGCCTGTCGTCAAATAGTTGGACTACACGAACATACTTGCAGGTAAATCTAGTGTCAAAAGTGACCTTATAGAAAGTAATAGTTTTTTATTGAGCTGCTACCATAAACCGGGTGCTTTATGTGCATTTTCTACACATTTGTCCTCAGATTCTTCAAAAATAATTACCATTTCCGCTTCCATATTTTACAAAATGAGGACATGGAAGCTGGAGAGAATTTAATATACCTATCAAAGAGGGGTGTGTGTGTGTATGTAACCTATATATTTAAAATTGACAAAATTAAAAGAAAAAATGAAAATCTGCCATCATAGTGGAATATTTGAATACAGCTCTCTCAATAAGTGATAGATCAAATGGACATAAGGCAGTACGAACAAGAAGATTTGAGGGCAACAATAGCATTGCTTCGCTGCAAGATTTCTCAAGTTTCCCTGATGGCTCAGTACCAGATCTCGTGAATGATAATTTCCAGGAGAGAGATCCAGAAAGCTGTATTTTTAAGAAGTGCCTCAGATGATTCTTATCTTACAGGAGATTTGGTAAACACCTATTTAATGAATACGCAGAAACTCCTGAGCCTGGTTCAAATTACAAGGAGCATTTACCAAAATATGAAACATTTACCATGACAATGCCTTGGCCATTTAGTGAGTTAGAGTAGATTCCAAAGAATTGATTTCACATGGAATTCCATCTCTGACCACAATTAAACAAAAATGAAATAAAAAATTAAAATTAAATTTCACACCCATGCATACACATGCAGAACAAAACAAAAATAATTTTGGAAATTTAAAAATATGTTTTTAATAACTCATGGTTTAAGGAAAAATTGGAAATTCAAAAAAACTTAGAATTGCACAATAAAGAAAACACTATAACTCCGAATTTTGGAAATGTCAGTGAGTGGTATGTAGTGGGAAATTTTTAGGTTGAAAAGCTGTCTTAGAAAAGAAGAAAGTCTGAAGATTAATGATCTAAGCATCTATCTTAAAAACCTGGGGAAGAACAGAAGAATAAACTCAAAGGAAGTCAAAGAAGAGTAAAAACAAAGGCAGAAAATAATGAATAGAAAACAAAGATGAGAGGATCATCAAAGGTAAAAACTGGTTTTTGAAGAGCCCCCCTCAAAATTGACAGCTCCCTGGAAAGTTTCATCAAGAAAACAACACATAAGTTTCAAAGAAACACTTTCAAAAATGAAAAATTACAGATACTGGAGAGAGAAAAGAAATGCTTTGATGCCACAAATTTTGAAGACTTTGAAGAAATGGATATTTTCCTAGGATAATATGGTTCATCCAAATTGAAAATGTGACGACATAGAAAATGTGAGTAGCTTTGTAACTATTAGAGCCATTAAACAAGGATTTTGGTTTTTAATTCCCAGAGAGAAGATGTCATGCACAGATGATTTTAGAGATGAATTCTACCAAACGTGCAAGGGAGAGAACTCCAACCCTGGCACAGAAAAGGAGAGAACAGCCCACAATTCATTTTATGGGGCTAAATAACTTTGATGACCACAGCAGAACATTATAATCTTGAGAAAAGACACTTAGGGACCAGTCTTACTTACAAATATGGATCCACTGTTTTTTTTTTTCAGTAACAAGCTATTTTTATGATTTTATTAGTGCTATAACATAATTATTTTTTAATGACATAATATAATTCAAGTTATATTATTAGTGCCTAAAAGCTGAGCACTATTATATCTTCCTGGTGAATTGAAAGTTTGATCATTAGGTACGGAACATTTTTACCTCCACTGACGACTTTTGCGTTAAATTATATTTATGTGGGATCCCTGGGTGGTGCAGCAGTTTGGCGCCTGCCTTTGGCCCAGGGCGCGATCCTGGAGACCCGGGATCGAATCCCACGTCAGGCTCCTGGTGCATGGAGCCTGCTTCTCCCTCTGCCTATGTCTCTGCCTCTTTCTCTCTCTCTCTCTCTCTCTGTGACTATCATAAATAAATAAAAAATTTTAAAAAATTATATTTATGTATTATAAACTACCTGTATCAGCTTTCTCTTAATTAGCCCTTTTCAGGTCCATCTTTTTTGTTATCTTTTCCAACTTTTCTGCGCCTTTAGTTTTAGGCATGGCTTTTATACACACATCTAGCTGGACTGTTCTTATTTTAGTCCAGTTAGACAATCTATGTATTTTAAGAGGAGAGGAATCAGTCTATTTACATGTATTTTGGTTAATTGCTATCAACAGTTTGGATTTTCTTTGTCCTGCTTTTTCTTTTTCCCTTTTTCCCCTTTCTTGTCTTCTTTTAAAGTTCAAGGCTTTCATTATCATTTAAGCTTTTTCTCTTTCTACTGGTTTGGATGTTCCTGACTCTATTTTTGATCTTAGTCAAAACTCTTCCAATTTTACCCTGCTTCCATAACAAGACTTAACTTATATTTACCTCCTCCTGAGTAGCCCCTGGTCCCATGAATACTTACCTCCACCCACCACATATACTACCTTCCAGCTTTCATGCTATTTTGTTCATTATAGTTCTTTGCCACGTCCAGTGATTTTTATTCTCCAAATTGAACATAGTTATTTTTGCTTTGATCAATGTTTTCTTAGATTTATTCTAATCTTTTTAGTATTTTCTTGATTCGCCCGTCCCTCTTGCAATCTGAGACTCCTTCCTGGGAATTTTTTTTTTCTCTAAATCTCTCTAGAACCCATCCTTTACATTTTCTTTGACCGAGAATCTATTTTTGTTTTTCTAAAAATGTCTTTCTTTTACTCTGTTTTATGAATGGTTGTATTAAGCATTTTGTTTTTGCTACTTCACCTATCTTCCGCCTTCCATCTTTGCGGTTGAGAAGGAAGGCCATTAGACTAATTATTTCTCCCTTTGAGCAAACCTATCTTTCCTCTCCTCACTGGCTGCTTTTACAATCTTTTATTTTCTCTTTGGATTGCCCTGGTTATGTTCTGATATGTAATTTTTTTTATATGTCGTGTTTTGAATTCACTAGGTCTGCTCGATCTGAAGACAGATGCATTATCAATTCAGGAAAAAAGCTCCCAATTTTACCTTTCAAGAAGTTTTCTCTTCCTCTTCCCTTTTTAAATTCTTTCCTTTTGGACCTCCAGTTGGATGTATTTTGGGCATTTATCCTCCATGTTTTAGCTTCTTCATACCTTCTGTCTCTTTGTCTCTCTGTGGTGCGTGTTGCGAATGATTTTAGGCCCCGTCTTCTACTTTGTGTGGACAACAGGCCTTTAGACAATAGGCTTGAGCAATGGAGACTTGATCAAGGCCAAAGGGCCCACACTGACCCGGACCCCCTGGCTGAACACAGGTCCTTCCGGTGATGCACCTCAACATAACCATCGGCCCTACCTGACCACTGGGCTACTTACAACCAGTCACAGTTCCCCAAAAAGGGAAGACTCCATGCACCCCCATACCTCCTCATCTTCCCACTTCCAGCACAACCCGTCCCCTGCCTCATGGCAGATAGCCTCTCCTCTGCTGTCCTGCCCACCGCTGCCTTGTAGTTTATTCAATAAACTTCCAGCTCCTTCACTCTGCCTCAGGTGAATCCTTTCACTGCCCATGCCACCGGCTTCCACCCAACAGTTACCCCACTTTTGGGGGCCCCCATCCAATTGGAGAGACACCACAGTTTGTGATTTTCCTTTTTAGTTAATTCTGATTTACTGTAATCATCTATCGAGGGTTATAATTTCAATGATTTTACATTTCATCTTGAAAAGTTTTGATTTTTGAAAAATATGACTGTTTTTAAAAATACTCTCCTTTTCCTTATGGTTTTAATTCTCCATTCTATGTCTTAAGCATATTAAATATGCTTTTTTGGCATGTTTTTTCCCAATAATTTCAATATCTGAAGTCTAAAGGTATTTAGTTTTGATGGGATTTTGTTGTGTGTTTGTCTCACTGATTCCTAGTTTTGGTGCTATTACCTGGTGTGTGTTAGAACTTTGTTTTCTACTATGAGTTATATTCATTGCAATATTATTTATGAGAATGCTTTGAGGTCTGGATTGGGAGGCATTCTTCCAGAAAGGATTTCCTTTTGCTTCCACTAGGCATATGGAGACTGCCAACTCTGGTGTACTTTGTTACGATTATTGAAATCAGGTCGTAGAAGACAAGGAGTGTAGTGTCAGCCCCGAACCCCCATAGGTACTGGCCCTTGGCTATGGATTCTCAGGGGAGATATAGTTTGCCTTTCTCCAAAGCCAAGACTGACAAGTCCTCATGGGCAGGTTTTGTATGTCATTTTTTATTCCTACCTCCCTCTTTCCTGGAGGATATAGTCCTTCCTGGGCCTGTACTCTGTACCATGGACCTCCAACTTGACACCCACCCAGACTCTCCCAGCATGCATGCATGCAAGGCCTTGCCTCTGGGTTCCAGTGTGGCCATGAATCTGGAGATCTGGCCTTCCTCCTCCTCCTCCTCCTCCTCCTCAGAGCTGCATGGCCTCAAAGTTTTGTTACCTCTCGTCTCATGCTTTTTTTTTTTTTAATTTTTATTTATTTATGATAGTCACAGAGAGAGAGAGAGAGAGAGGCAGAGACACAGGCAGAGGGAGAAGCAGGCTCCATGCACCGGGAGCCCGACGTGGGACTCGATCCCGGGTCTCCAGGATCGCGCCTTGAGCCAAAGGCAGGCGCTAAACCGCTGCGCCACCCAGGGATCCCTCGTCTCATGCTCTTACATCACATTCCTGCCTCAGAGAATTTTTCTTACTTTTTTTGCAAATTCATTTTTGACTTGTGAAGAATGTGTACATAATATTTTATGCAGCATATCAGTGTTTGGCAGGTTTTAAAGATCTCTAGTCCATCCTAAAGGTGAAAATAGAAGCTCAGGTATATTTCCTTTTTTTTTTTTTTTTTTCAGGTACATTTCCTTAATGGCACCTAATGTGGGTCTTTCGACTCTGGACTCGATAAATTCAAGATTTGTTAGGAACTACAAAGAGTTTTCTGTTTAGTTTAAACATAAGCATATATACAAATAACTAAAACATATGCAGGTAAAGCTGGAGAGTAATCCCACCATGTGATGGTTATTGGTGAACTCTCGCCCAGGAGCGGCTGAAAGAGTCTGCAGTTGTCATGAGGAATCAGTAGTGCCTATTGATCTTTCCTCTTTAATGATGCTGAGCCACACTAGGCCACAGTGCAGCTTCTGAGGTCTTGCAGTCTTCATGCCTGTGGCGGGTCTGACTTTAGTCTCCAGTGATTATAGGCCAAAGCTCTAGCCATTCTGTGGCTGTTGTGACTCCCTAAATCGTGCATGTGCTCAAAACGAACTAACTTGCAGTTGCCTCGCACTCATGGGTTCAGTTAGCTTGAAATATTCTCCATGTAGTGTTATAGTGAGAAGAAATCTATCGGCTCCTTGAGTTTTGATGCGAAAGAAACAAAACCATGATCTGATCCTGGAGCAACATAATAAGGATAGTATAGGTGAGTTTGGGGTTAAAGCCCAGGGCCTTTTTTTCTCTGTGTACACTTCTTTGTCTGAAAAAGGTGACATCTGTGTTAGGCTACAGGTTCAGCCGCTGTGATTGGGAGGCCGCTGGGTAGTGCCAGCCAGACGACATGCCAGCCAGAACTCAAGGCTCTGCTACTAAGGGAGGAGGAGGGCACAGTGGAGACGGGAACAACTAAGTCTGTGGGGAGAGCGGTAATGGGAGTCCGTGCTGGATGTGTGAGTTGTGGGCAGATCACAAAGGATCCGAAGTTGAACACATTAGCCTTAGTCTGACAGATCAGGGAAAACCACAGAGGGGTTTAAGCATTGAACAGAATGCTCATATCATGTGAAAAAATAAAGTGCAAGCACCTTCCAGGGAAGGCCAGAGATAAGAGCAGCACCAAAAACAATTTAAAACTGTCAGATCTACATTCCAGCTGGGGACGCCTGGGGGCTCAGCGGTTGAGCATCTGCCTTTGGCTCAGGGCATGACCCCGGGGTCCTGAGATCGAGTCCCGCATCGGGTCCCCGCGGGGAGCCCGCTTCTCCCTCTGCCTGGGTCTCTCTGCCTCCCTCTCTGGGTCTCTCATGAATAAATAAAAAATAAATAAAAATAAAAAAAAATAAAAAAGAACTACATTCTACATGCTTAGTACTCACATATTCAGTCTTTCCCTGATGTACGTATCATATGTGCATCAAAACAAGCTTGTTTTTAATATAAACCACTCACACTTGCAGTGTGGCAAATATGTATTTTTAGAGCATTTAGTGAGTGGGAAAAAGAGCCTTTCGTGACATACTTTGGTTTCCATTATCTGTCTGCTGAAATCCCTTAAAAGGGAATACCTCACATTTACCACAGGATGATAGCTTAAATTCAATTTAATACTCATCTTTATTCTTAATATTCCCTTGGGTCATTTCTCAAACAATAAATTTAGTTAATTGGGTTGACACAGGAAGTCAGGAGTAATTTCATCTGCACATCCCTCTTTGTGAATAGGCAAACTGTAGCCGTTAGCTCTTCAGTCCCCTAGAAGAAAACTCTGACCTAAGCACAAAGTGCTTAGCTATTGAAAACTTTAAAAGAGAGTCAAAATTGTGAGTTCCTCCTAACAACATATTTTTGGTATTTTTTACACAGGCCTTTTGCAAAAAGATTTTAAAGGACTTCACTGATGTTTTGACAAAGTGTCACTTCACTTGGTTAATGACAAGGAAATGAAGATGTAGGTTGGCTGTCTATAACATTCAACATGACTGAGTTAGCTATTTTCCTGTCTGCTCTGATTTTGTTTTTAATAAATATTAGCCCATTAGTGACATAGCAGTCACTCGTTTTTGTCATCGATTAAGCGAAATAATAAGATCCAGTTACTTGGCTTGATTTCCATGCGGACCAAACCGGCTGGGCAATATTCCACTTGCTGGAAAGGAAATGATCGTCTGGTCGTGTCCCTTCGTAATAATTGACACAACTCGGTGATGAACTCATACCCAACCAATTTTATGTTTTGCTACAACTGAGTGATGAGCCATTGAGCCTGCAAATAATTTAATTCCACTTCTGTGACATTCAGAGCTAGCCAACTGTTTCTCAAACTGTGAGGCTGTGAGCACTCAGCATTCCTCTCTTACTGAACATCTGATTTCTTTCCACTCTATTTCCATGTCAGCACATTATACTTTATCCTTTATTTTTAGGCATCATGCTCTTGCCCTCTTCCAAATGAAAGAAAAAAAAAAAAAACACTCCATCACTTGGCTTGAGAACCTGTATATTAGGAAACAAGCCTGCATTTCTCTGTTAACAATCAGAAAATCTAAAGGGTTTGTTCTGTTGTTTAGCTGATATTAGCAGGTCCACTGGAGGACTCAAACATTTTTATGTCTTAAGATTTTATTTTTGAGTAATCTCCACACCCTATTCTTCTTTCCTATCCACACTGCTGGAGTGTGTGGATAAATGTGGTGGTATATTATCAGTTCTCATTGTTTCTGATCTCTCTGCAACATCGATTGCCACCATTTGAGTAGCTATTGTGTGTAGACAATGCCCTAGTTTAATGAATGTTTGCAGAGTATTTTCCCCCAGAAGTGTCAACTTTCACCATCTTGGGAATAAGTGACTATTTTTAATGTAAAAATCTTCATGAAAATGGGTCCAACCAGTGATTATTAAAATGTGGGTTTAGCTTCTGCTCTGTTCTTCTCCCTGTAGGCTACTCTGTACATTGGGAATCCACTTCCGTGGCACTTAGGGAACAACATCACACGCTCGTTTGGAAATGTCATTTTTCTAATAATCAGTGTAGAGCAGTTAAAGGCACCATTATAAACCACAACAAGATATGAGCAGACCTTTCTATGCCCTAATTACAGACGTCCCTGTCATATGTGAAGCCTCAAGTCTCACGTACTAGAGGTTCTCTTTTTTTCTAGTGTAAAATGGAAATGTACTTAGCCAGAAGGTTTTCTTTTCAGGACTTCATGTATTATTAATGCTTAATGAAAACAGAATAAAAAATAATCTTATCGACAGAGGCATCCTTCTATCGACTGGCTCGTATCTCCCCAGAATTTCCTATTTCTCTTGCTTTTAAAAGCCGGTTGCTTTACCACCACCACCACCGCCACCCTCCCCTGCCACGCACGCACACGTACAAATGCAGAGAAATGAAACATTCTAAACACTTTGCATAGAAGCAGCTAGAGAATAAAAGATCCAAAGATATATTTTCAGATGGAGATCACTGCCCATACCAAACCCAATACCTGCCAAAGCTCCCTTTATGCAGAGTAGCATTATCTTCCAGGTCACTGTGCTTTACCCAGAAAGGACTGCGCTTCTGGTTTTCTCCCCTTATAATTTTAGGGTATGTCTCTCTGTGATACCGTGTGAAAGGAGGGGGGAAATACTGGTTGACGATTCTGCTTCACATCCCTGAAGAGCAATGAGATAAAGTAAATAAACAAATAAGAAATTATGAAGTAAGAGAGTATCTCCAAGAAACCCTGTATGTCAGTTCAAGTCCTTGTTTGTGCTCAGCTCAAACCGTTCCTGCTCAGCCCTGTGTCACAGGTACGGAGACAGCTCAGGCTCCTGTGTCTGCTGCTGCTCACAGATGGGCTTGGGCGACGCGAGGCGCTGGTAGGAGGCTGGAGAGCAAGAGGAAGGAGGAAGCCAGAGCCTTTCTCCACCCTTCAGGCTGGATGGATGCCACTTTCAGTTCATGGCTCCAGTTCCCAGTGAGGCCCCCACGCTCCCAGTGTCCTCCAGACAGCCCAGCCCCAGGCTCTGCTAACACTGGGGCTTCCCTTGGTCCCTTCGGCCTTGGGGTTAGAGTGGCTCCCTGAGGTTGTTAACCCCTGCGGTGCCTCAGGCTCCCTTTTGGTCTTACCGTCTTCGTCTTCGTAACCAGTGCCTTGGATTTAATTTTAGCTGTTCTAAATATTCAAAGTGGTTTCTGTCTTCCCGGTTGGATCCCAACAGACACATCCTGGATATTTAGAAAAACCCAAAGAATCCAATGACTCCCTGTTTCTTCTAGACATACATTTTTATGGAGAGAGGGGGAAAAAATCTAAGTGGACCACTTAAAAAAATGCCAACATCACTTGAATTTAAAATGGAAATCACCTCCAAATATGGCCATTTTTTCATTTATGGCTTAATGTTTCTGTATTGTGGTCTCTTAACACCATCTCCGTTAACACCGACATCTCACACCAGCTTTTTAACTATTCTTCAGAAGGCACAAAAGTGGACGTTGCCTTTTTCTGCTCCTTGTCAGGCCCTTACTCATGGCCATCCCCCTGTGGTTCAGCTTCTCCTTCTCATTGCCAATGGGTCCTCTTTTCCGAGTCAACCTCCAAGGAACACTGCGGTTGGACTACATGAGGCTTTAACTCATTCAAGCCAGGGCACACTTTGGATTCAACCACCGCTCTCAGGGGCTCCGTAGTATTTATTTGGTGCCTACAGTCTACAACCGTGCAATACATGTAATGGGAAGGTGAACATGAAGGAGCCTACATGGCCCTACCTCCCGGCTGGGGAGAGAAGTGCTGCTTGGCCTTCACTGGATAAGGACCTACGTAGAAAGGCCAGAGTGATACTTGTAGACGAAGATGCAGGCACGGGGGGAGATCTCCACTTAGGTGTCGTGGGGGGAGAGTCCATCCTGAGATGAGCATGTGAGCAGCCTGCCGTTATGACCCAGTAGGAATGATTAAAAAACTTCATGCAAAAAGTCCTCTGGACACAGAAGAAAGGGACCAGGAGGTCCCTTTCGTGGAGACAGAGGGACACATGGCATTTGCTGGCAGGGAAGAGGCGTGCAGGGCCTTAAAGGCCGTGAAGCAACGAGCCAGTGGACTTCCCAGCAAGGAGAAGAGGAGAGAATCAATTAGGAAGCAGAGCAGGAGACTGAGAGCAACAGACACCGCGTGGAGAGGCCCCCACAGAAGCCGGGGAGAAATTCGATTTGCAAGACAAGAGGATGCTGAGGATGAAGACAAATAACTTTCTTCCAGCCTTATCTCATTTGTGCATTTAGACCAGGAAACGATGTGCTTAGGGCTTTGGGGAAGTGTCCCTAATACTTGAGAATAGATTAGAAACGTGGGTAGAGCAGCCTGTTTGTGTTGAGGTCACTTGGATGCTTGGAGGTCAACTGATCTGTTCACGTTCAAGCGGCCTCCGTGAAGGCCGGGGCTGCGTCCTGCAGAGACTGCCTCGTGCTACTGGCAGACCAAAGCCTGGACTGAGGAGATAACTGGTCCAATCCAAAACAGCATGTTTTTAAGCCTATGGTTACCAGGTTACCAGAGGAGAGGTGCGTGGGGGCTGGGTGAAACAGGTGATGCACACTGGTGATTACGACAGAAACTTTTAAAAAATGGCATATATGTTTTTAATATTTACTATTCAGTTTATTTTTGGTACTCTACTTTTTTGGCTTTGTGTTTGTTTTTGTATATTTTTTATTGGAGTTCAATTTGCCAATATACAGTCTAACACCCAGTGCTCATCCCGTCAAGTGCCCCCCTCAGTGCTCATCACCCAGTCACCCCGTCCCCCCTCCCACCTCCCCTTCCACCACCTCTTGTTCATTTCCCAGAGTTAGGAGTCTCTCATGTTGTGTCACCCTCTCTGATATTTCCCACTCTGTCTCCTTTCCCCTTTAATCTCCTTTCCTCTTTAATCTCTTTGGCTATTTTTTATATTCCCCGAATGAATGAGACCATATAATGTTTGTCCTTCTATGGGAACTAAGTCCCAATAATTCATTTTTGCTTTTATTTCCCTTGTCTTCATAGATGTACCTTGCAAGAAGTTGCTGTGGCCGAGTTCAAAAAAGGTTGTCTGTGTTCTCCTCTAGGATTTTGATGGAATCTTGTCTCACATTTAGACCTTTCATCCATTTTGAGTTTATCTTTGAGTCTGGTGCAAGAGAGTGGTCTAGTTTCATTCTTCTGCATGTGGATGTCCAATTTTCCCAGCACCATTTATTGAAGAGACTGTCTTTCTTCCAGTGGATAGTCTTTCCTCCTTTATCGAATATTAGTTGACCATAGAGTTGAGGGTCCACTTCTGGATTCTCTATTCTGTTCCACTGATCTATGTGTCTGTTTTTGTGCCAGTACCACACTGTCTTGATGACCACAGCTTTGTAGTACAACCTGAAATCTGGCATGGTGATGCCCCCAGATATGGTTTTCTTTTTCAATATTCCCCTGGCTATTCGGGGTCTTTTCTGATTCCACACAAATCTTAAGATGATTTGTTCCAACTCTCTGAAGAAAGCCCACGCTATTTTGATAGGGATTGCACTGAACGTGTACATTGCCCTGGGTAACATTGACATTTTCACAATATTAATTCTGCCAATCCATGAGCATGGAATATTTTTCCATCTCTTTGTGTCTTCCTCAATTTCTTTCAGAAGTGTTCTATAGTTTTTAGGGTATAGATCCTTTATCTCTTTGGTTAGGTTTATTCCTAGGTATCTTATGCTATTGGGTGCAATTGTACATGGGATGGACTCCTTAATTTTTCTTTCTTCAGTCTCATTGTTCGTGTATAGAAATGCCACTGATTTCCAGGCATTGATTTTGTATCCTGCCACACTGCCGAATTGCTGTATGAGTTCTAGCAATCTTGGGGTGGAGTCTTTGGGGTTTTCTATGTACAGTATCATGTCATCTGCAGAGAGGGAGAGTTTGGCTTCTTCTTTGCCAATTTTGAATAAAAATGGCATATTTTTTCTGTTTATGTCTTCGTGGCAAAGTCCTTCATTTCCTTTCTCCCGTCCCAAGACCCTCCACATTAATGTTGGTCTCATTCTCCTTTGATCTGCCCTGATGATAGAAAACCGCATATGACACAGTTTTGCTCATGATATCCCAGTGTTTAAAATCCACTGATGCTTCTCCACCGCCTGCAGGATAGGTCTATCCCATTTCTATGGCACACGGGTAGGGTTGTTGGATTTAGCAAATAAAAACCCCAGGACTCCTAGTGAAATTTGAATCTCAAACAACAGATTTTCTAAAATATATGTTCCGTCCAATATTTGGGACACACTTATACTTAAAAATTATTTGTTGTTTTTCTAAAATTTAAATTAACTGGGATTCCTGTATTTTATTTACAAATCTTGTAAATGGGGCCGACCTTCATCTTCCTTTCTAGGCCCCTGCTAGTGGCACAAAGGGTCCTGGCTGTAGGTTGTAGCTATGCTGTTGGGGGCCAGGAGGGCAGATCTTTTCCATCTGAGGCCGCTCTGCTTGTTTCCAAATGACCAAGTCTTGCTCGTTCCTAAAATAACCTCCCTTACAACTTATGAATCCAACCCTGACTTGTGGCTCCCTGGAAAAATCTGGTCCTTCCCAAGGCTGCTCATCCCCCTTTCCAGACTGACCTGGTTCACATGGCTCCTTCCTCCCTCTAGCCACCTGTTTACAGGCGTCCAGCTTGTAGCCACAGTGGGCAGAGCTCTCCGACGGAGCTGCTCTCACAAATCACACCTCAAATGGTCAAGTTTGTGCCAAACCGGGTTCCTTCACTTTACCACAGTGTCTGTGTTGTAACCTCAGGAAACCGGAGCCTGGGGTAACCTACTTCTGAGCTAAAAACTCTACACACTGTGTTGAGATTCTTTGAACTCAGACACGTAAACGTTAACCCAAGAATTCAGTGTATTTTCTCTCATGGTAGAGGACTATGAATAACGAGTTTAATCAAGTTACTAGTTGTGAGAATATGCTGACTTAGAATTTAAAATAATCCCCTCATCCAAGGAGGAGCTCCTTCTTGACATCAAAGGGAGTAGTTCCTCTACTCCTTGAGATGGCTTATCAAAGAGGATGGCAGTGGGATCTCTAGCAGGATTTCTCTGGATAAGTAAGAAAACATTACAAAGGTTTTACCAGGGTACCACTAGAAGTGTCGGAAATTGCAAAATAAATAAATAAATAGATAGATAGATAGATAGATAGATAGATGATAGATAAACAGATAAATAAAATAAAATAAAATAAAATAAAATAAATCTGCATGTGTCCTTCGATCCTTCCTTCCTTCCCTGGGTAAGGAACTACATGGAAAGCATGATAACCCTTTCTCCCTTTGCACTGAAATCTCCACAGAAGAACATCATCAAAGTCTTCCTTTTTGACTTTAGAAAGCTTTTCAACAACAAAATAATTACCAGGAGGTTGTAGCCCTGGTCAAGCCATTCCCTCCCGAAGCAGAGGCACAGAGCAGAACGTGAACAGGAGCTGATTAAAGCAAATAGGCCAGGCTGGGGTGGGAGGTGGGGGGTGGGGAAGAGAGGTGGGGCACTGCAGGCAACACGGGTTGAGTTACCCTACACCATGCTTAGGTTCCAGCACCAACGGCTTTGTAACGAGTTCCATTCCTTGGAAGGACTTCAGAGCTCTCATGACGAAATATAGCTGCTCATTCACGTCCTTGAATTTTAAGCTTCTTTGGTTTACAAATTAAACAGTAATAGTATAAAACCAATACGCATAAGGACAACCACTTCAGTCAAACTAATTGGCACCGGTGTTATGTAAACCTCCTTAGAGGAATCCAGATTTGGTGTTAAAATAAAAGGAAAGCCTCATTTTTGAAAAAGGAGGACAGTGGACTGGTGAAAATGTTCCTCGTCCCCTTTTAGCATTTCCCTCCTCATTCCACACATGAAATAATAGACAGCATTTCCTCTAGTCTATCAACCTGCTTTCCACAACTGGCAGAAATTAAGGGATATTACTGGATTAAAAACAAGCAAACACTGTACTCATTCTGTCAAATTCACAGCCGTGATGTGCCATGTTCGGAAGATAGGCTGTGCTCATTTTCATTGATTTATTTCAAAACTTCTCTCAGTCAAAGGGTCCTTGGAGGCTTAATAACTTCCTGCTGTAGACTGTAGCAGGTGTATTAGGCCGGCTTGGTGAAATGTAGCCATTAACATAGAAACCCAATGTCTTCTCGAGAATACCAATTTGAAAGTAAGTTGGGGACAGGACCTGAAAATCATCATTTAATACCATTATTTCCAACAGCTTCTTCATTTGACATGGATGCTCTAGTGATTTAGTGCCATGACTGTAAAATGTCAGGAAGATTTATCGACACAAAGCAGATCAATTCGTATTAGAAAATAGGAACAAGAACTAGAACATCCCTTTTCTGAGTGACAATATTCAGCTATTCTAAGCAGAGCAGATGGAAGTAATAGCTAATTGGATTCTGCATATTGACATTAGAACTATTTTTTTTCTTAAATTACCATCTAAAGTAAATAACGCCTGTGTCTCAGAGTCATGGCAGAGAACGGAAGCTATTGCATCCACGGACAGCAACCATTTCCAGTTCCATCAAGCTCAAGTGATAGTTCTATCAATGACCATGGAAGGAGTAGATTTTTAAGTGAATCCTGCATCTTTTTAGGGAAAGAACTACCAGTTTATTGAACCATATCAAATACAGTCACAATGGATCCCTCCTGCCATGTTGATGGTTGCTTCCATGGAAACAAGGCCTACAAAAGTAGCAAATATTCTGTTGTGCTTAAGAAATTAAGTATCTGTGTTTCCTCCAGCACCATTACTATTACTGGCTACGAGAGTTGTGAGTGGGTTTACTGTTACCCCCAAGCAAGTGCGACGAGTGCTGAGGTAAAGGTATGCTCAGGGTGCACGGGGGTCGCTCAGGCAACCCAGGAAGATTTCCCCAGGTGTCCTGGAGAACAAGTAGGAGCTCGCTGAAGAGTGAAGGGAGAGCTATCCAGGCCAGGAAAACAAATAGGAAGAAGAAAATAGCAGAGAAAGAAGAACCAGGTCTTAGGCATCACTGAATGCCCCACAGACAATCTCTACCTCAAGGTGAGGTAGAGAGGTGAGGTAGAGGTAGAGGTGAGGTGAGGTAGAGAGTGAGGGCCTCTAGAGGACATTAGTCACGTCTATATTCCTGGCATCTGTGTTCTAGGAAGGTGATTGCACCTTAACTTTCCTTGCAGAACCACACCGATTGCTTACAGTATCTCAGCATTTAATTCTAGACTAAGGACGTATTGAAGTGATCTGCCCCCAATGACATACCTACTGTAAGAGTCTCACGTAGTCTGTTCTAAGGATATACAGATTAATTTTCTCAATTTGCTACCCTAGCACTGAACAAAATGACTAGAAGGAAAAACCCACCACAAAAGAAAGAATCAGAAACAGTCTTCTCTCCCACAGAGTTACAAAATTTGGATTACATACAATTCGATGTCAGAAAGCCAATTCAGAAGCACAATTATAAAGCTGCTGGTGGCTCTAGAAAAAAGCATAAAGGATTCAAGAGACTTCATGACTGTAGAATTTAGGTCTAATCAGGCCGAAATTAAAAGTCAATTAAATGAGATGCAATCCAAACTGGAGGTCCTAACGACGAGGGTTAACGAGGTAGAACGAGTGAGTGACATAGAAGGCAAGTTGATGGCAGGGAAGGAAGCTGAGGAAAAAAGAGAAAAACAAAACATCATGAGGATAGGTAAAGGGAAATAAATGACAGCCTCAGAAGGAAAAATCTATGTATAATTGGGGTTCCAGAGGGCGCCGAAAGGGACAGAGGACCCATTTACTACCCTGGTTAATTCCTGGTTCCCCTTTTCTATCACGACATTTACACATATAGTATACAGCAGGCAGTAGGCATGGAGAAAATGAACAATGCCCAGCACCCCCTGCGCGTTTAGGAGACAGCCAGAGTTGCGATAGGGATGGAAGGTAGTGCGAGGCTCTAGATGAAGCTTTGTGAGTGCCGGAGTTGTCTGTGGAGCTTTATCCCTTGAGAGGCAAGCAACTGCATACAGCTGGCATCAAATTTGGGTCTTAACTCGAGATCGGAAAGGGGTATTTATCATCCCAGTAGAGCAGAGTAGGACAAAACTCAGAGGGGGGAAAAGCTGTGGAGAGTTCACTGCAGTAGAAAATTCTCGGCTCTATGTTGCCAGCATGGGGCAGGCGGTTACCCCAAGTTTCCCTCTCCCCTTTCCTGCTCTGGGCAGCCACAGAGTGATCCTGAAGAAAACTGAACAGGCAAGTGCTCAGGGGCTGAGTAAGCCACTCGGCACTTTCCCGCAGTGCACGTCCACGTTGGTTTTGCTTGGATACCCACGAGGGACCGTGGATTGGACCCCTTGACACCGTCGATCTGGGTGTGACTTTTCGGTGGCTGTCAGCCCGAGTTCCCTTCTTCTCTTCCTGTCGGGCCCCCATCCTGACCATGGCCATCTCCACGCTCCCAGGCCTTGCAGCACGGCCCACGCCAGACTGCAGGGCCCACAGAACAGAGCAGCTTTCCTGGCCATGGTGCTTCCCTCAGAACTTGGCAGAAATCTTTCTGGTGTTAGACGTGAGCGCAGAAGAGGACGGGGTTGGGGGCTCAGAAGTGGGAGATTGCAGGTACCCCAGGGCCAGGCAGGGACATGCGCTTTACTCCTTTCATCTCAGGTAGGACTTTTGCGCATGTTTTGTTCTTGTGTCTTGGGTTTGAAATGCAAATGTCACCTGGGCATCAGACAGAGTCATGGGGAAGAGATGTTTTAAACCCCTTCTGTGCCTGGAGATGTTTGAATCCCCACCCCCAACCCCCACAAATTATGTTCATCCCTGAGGACTTTAAGATTTTTAAGGGATTGGTTGCCTCTGGCTCCTCTGGCTCCAGGAGAACCCCCCCCCCCCCCCCACACACACACGCAGGAAAGATTTTGTGAGCTTAACAGACCCTACTAAGGATTTAGGGTCGGGTAGGGGCTGGGAGCCTTTCTCTTGGCTCCGTTCTTTCTCTCCACTTCTCCTTTCTCTCGCTTCCTTCTCTGGAATGACAGAAAATTCTCCCTTTGCCTATCATGTAGACATCAGATTTTTGAGGAGTGCTTTCTCTCCCACCGGCATGTTCTACCAAACGCAGTGAGTGTTCCCAGAGGAGTTTGGTGATAATGTTTTCCTCCCAGATTTCCATTGGGAAAAACAGAAGCCATCACCAGAAAGGCTCCCTTATCCTCCAGTGCTGGGTTTTACAGGCTTAGGTGTGTTGGCGTTGATCTTTGCCTTCTTTCCTCCTGTTACGATTAGGAAGTCTCTCCTTGCCCACGAAAGCTAAAAGCTCATCATGCTTTCCGCATGGGCCTCTTCCTTTGCTTTCGTAAGCTTCTTACTGTTACTCCCTCCTCCAGGATCACTTATTTCTCTTGGTCGCCTGGATCTTGCCCATCCCTATACGCATTCTCTTGTGCCTCCCATTTTAAACAAAATTGAAAACTAACTTCTGTCCTTCTCTAGCTGCCACCCAAGTTCATGGTTCCCTTTTCCACACAGAAATTTGTAAAAGCCTTATTTATGCTGTCTCCCCATTTCCCCATTTTCAAGGAACTCTTCTACCTGTAACAATCCACCTTTCCCCTTTATCCTACCACTGGAAAAATTTGCCAGAGGCACCAATGATCTCTATGCTGTAAAATCCAGTGGCCACTTTTCTTTCTTTCTCTTCCTTGACTTCTTAGCCGCATCTGACAAGTTGATCGCCTCTTTCTTTCTGGACCCATGTCTTATCTTGGTTTCTGACTCCTTAGTTTACCTCTTAGCCCTCATGCTTCTATTTTTCAGTCTCCTCGACTGACTCCTCCTCTGTCCATCCATTAAAAAAAAATGGATTCTGCAGGGCTTCGCCCAAGTCCCCTCTCTACTCTCTTCCCATATAATATCACCCAATACCATGACTGTAAACACTGAGGACTCCTAAATTCTTTCTTTCATCTCCAAATTTCCATCTCTGCTCCAGACTCAAATAGCAATATGCTTATTTAACACTGTCAGTCGGGGAAATATGGTTAAGATGGCTAAAACAGAAATTTTTATTTCCCCCTAAAATCTATCCCATGCCCGTATAAATAAATTGTATCATCATCTTTTCAGCCACCTGAAGACACAAACTGTGAATTATTCCTGGGTTTCTGTCTCTCATTCTCCACAAAATGTCCCTTAGCAATTTTTATTAATTCTACCTCCAACATAGGTGAAAATCTAACCATCATTGACCTCCATCCAGGCCAGCATCACCTTGGGCCAGGGTGAAATCTCACAAAGTCCTAATTAGTGTCCTTCTTCTCATCCCTTTTCAATTGATTTTTACCATCCAGGGTGATCTTTTAAGTGCAAATCTGATTAGGGGCTCCTGGGTGGCTCAGTTGGTTAAGCATCAGATTCAGTTTTGGGTCAGATCATGATCTCAGAGTTGTGAGATCAAGCCCTATGCAGGGCTGTGCTCTCAGAGGGGAGTCTGCTTGAGATTCTCTCCCCCTCCCTGCCCCCCCTTGTTCACTTGTGCTCTCTCTCACTCTCTTTCTCTCTCAAATAAATAAATAAATAAATAAATAAATAAATAAATAAAGCTTTTTTAAAAAAAAAGAAAAAAGAAAAACATATGCAAATTTGACTAGGCCATGGCTTCCTAGTCTTTCTCAAAGCTTGGTCTTGGCCTAGAAGTCTCAACATTACTACTTAACTTTGGCACCTACAACTTGTCAAATTTGCCATTCACTCAGTGTGATCAACACCCCCCACCCCCCACGAGCCCTTTCTTAACCCCGTAAATATGATAACTTTCTCCAGTGTAGGGTTTTAGTACCTGCTGGCTCCTCCTCTTGAACTATGGATTCCATGGCTCATTGCTTTGTTTTCTTTTCCTTCAGGTCATCTGAATGGCCTCTCCTAGCCATCTTAGGCTCCCATCCCTATTCTCTACCACTGCCTTTTTTATTCTTCTACAACTTCTAGTTGGTTTTCTGGTTTGTCTTTGCCATGAGAGATTGGTTTATACAGCCTTTAAACTTGCATGCCTAGGTCCCACTCGAGGTATTTTGGTTTGCGTGACTCCTGAGGTGAAGTCTGTGGTCAAGATTTTTAATAGCTCCCTGGGTGACTTTAATGGGCAGTCAGTCGAGGTTGTGAACCATGCCTCTGGACCAGGGCTTCTCAAAGTACCCAGTTAACAGCATCAGTGGTCATCTTGTTAGAAATGCAAATCTGCAGTCCAACCATGAACCTACCTAATTAGAATCTCTTCGGGTCATTCTGATGGATGCTAACATTTAAGAACTGCTGCTCTAGAATAATGTCCACAAAGGTTATTCCTTGTCTTCAGACACACAGGTGCTGTGTCTTTGGCCTCAGAGGCATAATAGGTATTTGAATAAACAGCTGAATAATCCATAATATTCATAATAAAAATGAATAAATTACATAATAAATGATATAAGGTCTGAATGGCTTTCTCTTGCAGAGTTGAATGTAGGTGATCTGATACCAACATACTTTCCTTTACCAAGACCTAAGGATAAATTTCTTGTACTAGCCCTCACTAAGGAAGTATGTTATCTCAGAGATAAAAGAACAGCAAATAGTGTGATTTTCTGAACTGCTGCCCCAGCGATTTCCTTTCTCAGCCTCATTTATATTGTTCCCAACACTATAGCACTGGGTGTTTTGTCAAGTGTGCTATTTTCACATCCCTGACTTCCACCTCTAATTCAAAGGTGGTAAAGTGGAGAAGCTATTTATTAGATTTTGTTGGTAACAGATTAGCACGCACATTTCTTTCCCTTTAATTTCCCAGTGAGTGGGTTACTCACGGCCTGCCCAATCACACGAGGGGATGTCTGCCTTTTCCTGGACAAACTTTCCTGTGTTGCACAGTCTTCTATTAGAAGCCCAGTGTAGCTGTTATCTGCATCTCGTCCCTGGCACCATCTGGAAACCTCACTATCCTCAGAATGCAAGGTGCATCTGCTTCATTCTTAGACATTTTATCATGCTGAGAACGCGCAGGCACGGGGAAGACTGTCATGATGGTCTTGCTAGAGAAAGAAAAACCAGATTATCTACTCTAATTCAAGTATGGGGTTGAAATATTAGCTGGAGAAAAACAATATTAGTTCAAGCCACTCAGAAGTGAATTATCCCTCCCTTTGGATTGTGTCTCCAACAAATAAACCAAGAGCTGCTCCTGAAGGTGGATGCTAATTCTGTGGCTCAGGCTTATTTCTGGCATCATTCTCTATAATGCCATCACTCTCCCAGACCCCAGGGAGAAATCATGTCAGAGCTCTATATTGGCCAAGAGGGCTGTGCCTGCAATCTCCTCCACTGCCAGGGGCGCCCTGGGGAGCTTTCCTCCAATTCACAGGGGCCTCATTGGTGCTCGTTTCTGTGGCTTTCTTACAGAGGCAGCAGCTTTGGAGGACACTGCAAGGACTTGCTCGAAAGAGATGTCCTCCCTTCCCCCGCTAGTCTTTGGTGGCTGAAATTCTTAGCTGCCATCACTCTTGAAAAGGCAAGAGTATGGCACTGTTTGGGGAAATTCATCCTTGACTAGCTCCTCCTCTGTTTTCTTAGCTTCCACCTTTTTATGGTCACTGAAGATTAGCTTACCATAGATAAATCAGTGCAAAATATTGAGGGGGAAAATAAGAAAAGATCCAGGCATGGGCTCTGCTCACTGCACTCTGCAAATCAGGCAAAACAGATACCCTGTGCTGCATAACAAACAGAATTGTACATGCTCTGAAAAGTAGGACATGCCTCCCATGTGAAGAAAAGAATGGGTAACCAGCTGCTACAATGAAAATACACTATGGAAACCGATCCTGCTGCTAGACCCTTCCGGAAATGATAAAGCAGGATATTTAAGGCTTAGCTCAAGGACTACATCCTCTACACAGACTTTCTCCCATCCCCTCTCCACCTCCCCCCGACACACATACACAACACACAAGTAAAATTGGCCACACCCTCTTCGGTGCCATAAGGGTAGGAATTTGTTTTATTAATCTTTGTATCTCCAGTGTCAAGAACAGCGGTACTCACCGGGTGAGTGTTTAGTATTTTTTTAAACAAATGAATAGACCTCAGTTTATTAAAATGGTCCAGCAATAGAGTGATTTGATTTTCTAGGGAACGTAGAATGAGTGCTGCATTTCTATGTGAATAAGGTTTTTTTTTTTTTAAATTATTATATCCTCTATTTATGGATGAGAAAACTGAGCTTCCTAGAAATTAGGTAGTTACTTGCTCAAGGTCACTCAGCTAGAAGGTAGCTGATGTGGGATTCAACCCACATTTGTCCTCCCATAGTCATAGCCATTATGTCATATTGCCCTGTTACTGAAGCCACTTTCTGACATGCATTACTTTTCAGATCTAACCCAAGTAAAGCTTGGTTGATGCAAAACACTCTTCCCAAAGACAGGAAGATTCTATCTTTGATGATTAAGCTCTCATTGCTGGCCACAGTACTCAGATGGAAATGAAAAGCTTTAGGTCGTAGGGTCTGGTGAATCGCTGTTGAACTTGGTGAACTGGGGTAATCATGGGATCCTTCTGGGCCTTCATTTTCTCATCATTAATTACAGACAATACTGCCTACCCCGTTTTAGTCACAGGGTGGACAGGATCGTGTAATAATATGTGAAAATATTCTGTGAGATATTAAGTGGCACAAATGTTTAAAAAAAAGAGGACGTATCACCAGGAATCATTGCACTGTAGAAAATTGGGCTGAAGTTCAAGAAATATTTGAATCACTTTTAAAAAATTCTTTGAGTCTATAAATGCATAGTATATACTAGATATATGTTCTTATAAATCCTAGTTGAGGTTTTCTATTAATTCCAACCAAGGAGATCTAGTGGGTTCCTTTGCCAGCCCGCCCGAAACGAGGTGCCTCGTGACCATGTGGCCCCCTCTTTTAAACAGACGGAATAACACATTCAGCGCTAATTAAAATCTTCAAAGGGTCTTCAAAGGGTAGCCGAAAATACTATGTATTTCCCTTATTTCAAACACTAGCAGATGAAAAGGTTTTTTTTTTTCCTTAATGAATATAGGATTCCCATCTGTTATCTTTACAAAAATGTACCATGTAATGCAGAGGAAAAAATAGAATTGAAAAGATTGTGTCATTCTCTTTCTTTTACAGTAAGCCATTCTTTTCTAGAACCAGATAATGTCTTTTTTCTTTCTTTCTTTCTTTTTTTTTTTTTTTGCTATCATATCTCCCTTCAAAGCCATGGGAAACTATTAGTCAGTCCTGATGATAAAACATAACCAAGCAGAACTCCTGGCTGCCCCTATTTCAAAAACATGGTGATGATACCAGAGGTTGGCTCACACAGCAGCCACCCCAACCCCCTACTGGCTTGTCTTCTTGTGTTCGTGGCTGGAAAGCGTAGGCCTGAGAGTCCCAGAAGGTCAGCAGCTAGAGCCTTGTCAGGAGAGAGGGGCTCTGTAGGCAGGCGGGTACCAGGTCCCTGGTTCTTCTGGGGCAGCCATAGTAGGGTTTCTGGTGTCTGGGTCTAGCTCGTTGGGTGACAAGCAGTGGGCAGTGGGGACAGCAACGGCCTTGCAGCAATACAAATTCCGTGAGGAAACTGGGCATTTTTCATGCTTTTGTCTGCGGCTCAATATTTGCAACTGTGTTTTCCTGGGCATCCCGGAGAAGCCTGTGAGCTACCTACCATCCTTTTATAAACCCTTCTCCGTTCAAACAAGCCAGAGCGGAATCTGTGGCCTGGAAGTGTCCTGACATTTATAATTAACACCACATGGAGTTTTAACCAGCTTTAACATAGATTTGTGGATACACTTTGGCAAACACTGCTAGTTGCCTAACCAAAAGCCATTTCCCCTCTTTCGTACTGACAGAGCCCTGTTTTGTGGGGGTAGTAAATGTCCTCGACTAAAAAAAATGACATTTCCCAGCTTCTCTTGCCATTGAACATGGCTGTGGACATAACTGCAGCCCAAAGGATGTCAGCTGGAGGTGTCTGTGTAAGTT
Organism: Canis aureus; assembly: GCF_053574225.1. NCBI lineage: Eukaryota > Metazoa > Chordata > Mammalia > Carnivora > Canidae > Canis > Canis aureus. The sequence continues at coordinate 4,201,735 of NC_135628.1, read as the reverse complement.
CTGCCTCCCTGATAGAAGTACAGCCCCCCTTTGTGTTTCTTTTTTGCCTACAATCTAGGTGAGGCAGCTGGAGCTTCAGCATCCATCTCGGGACCATCACGGAAAGACCAAGAGAGTGGGAGATCCTGACATCCATGGGCCTCGGTGCCGATGCCAGCAACGAACACCTGCGCTACCTCCAGACTCTTCCACGAGACAAATCCATCTCCAATATCCATCGTCCAACACTATCACACTGGGGATTAAAGCTTCAACATATGGGTGGGGGTCAGTGCTCAAACACGGGGAGCAGCCACTATTTTAGTAACACACCTGCCGTGATCGGTAGACTGCCCCCGTCCCGTGTCAGGAGTCTGGGCTGGGTTGCCAAGAACCCTCACTTCCTTTCTTCACTAGTAGTTCCTTCTCTCTCTCTTCTTTCCTAAAGAAGTTTTACGTTAATAGGGAGAAGGATCTTGCACCCTCTCTAGGACACCACAATCATCTCTCAAAGAACAAAAAAAATAGAAGCTATGGGGACACAGACTTCAGCTCTCTCTATCAAAGACTCCTCTGTCCGGGCTCCCCAAGTGTCACACAAGCTTAATTAAAGGTAACAAGTTCCCATGACCTGGGGGGTTTAAGTGTAGGCTGAACGACCTGTGGGAGGAGATAGTCAAAAATTAATATCCAAATATTAGATTCTAGTAAAAAGAAAACCCTCAAGTCCCTTCAGTTTTATGTTTCTTGGATGCTGTGTCAATATGTCTTTCACAAGCACTTTGCACCTGACCGTGAAGAACTTGTGTGCCATCTTTGTGATGAACACCCCACCCCTCCCACGCCACGTGTGCGGCGCGGACGCTGTTCTTTCCTGGGTGTGAAGGAGGCTTTGGAAAGAAGTGAAACCCTGAGGCCGAAGGTGGGACAGCTTGCTCTTTGGAGACAAGAGCAAAGATGGAAGGAGGCTGGTGAGTACAGGAGGGAGGGCACTGAGCTCCTGCAGATGGGAGCTGGACGTGGGGCGATCACGGAGCCGAGTAAGATTCAGTCCCTGGAAAAGAACCTGTATGTAGAGACCTGCAGCTCGGGGGACCAGGTGAGCGTCCGGCTCAGGGTTCTGGAGAAGACGGGAGACCGGGGTCAGCCTGTCCCCGGGACAAGATGTATTTCCTTATGCCCTTGAAGCGGAAAATGCTCGCTCGAGGGCGCAGAAGCACCTGGGGAGGAGCACACACGCTTCCGTCTAACACTGCCCCGCGCCACCTGCAGCAGGTGAGTGGGGACTGCTCACCTGTACGGGGACGCTGGCCTTCGGTGACTCTGGCCACCTTGGCCCGGTGTGACACTCCCGATGACTCATCACAAAGACGGGGTCCTGGAGGGCCTAGGGGGCCGGGCTGTGCTCCCAGGCCCTCGGGCCAGGCAGGTGGGCGACTAGCCCAGGTCCCCGGCTGCCTAACCGCGCTCTCCTTGACGGCCAGCACCGCTGTCCCTGGCAGTGGTCCCCACGGTCCCGAGGTCCCCCGACTCCGCTATGCATGGCCCGGGTACCATCCAAGGTGCAAGGGCCCCGATGCCCTCTCAGGCTCTTGAGCCTCTGCTCAACTCTTGGGGTTTGTCCACACAGGCCGCAGGTGGTTGGAGAGAGGCATCCTTCCCCGCTGGGTCCCCCGTGCCCCCAGCACCCAGTCCCCGGGCCGCTGCCTCCAACCCAGCAGGGCTCCAAGGAAACAGGAACCCCACGGCCTGCTTCGCCTGGGCTCCCCTCAGCTGGCTGGGAGGTTGGCGCCGTCGGTTCCCGCCCCCGGAGCCGCCCCGGGACCCCGGCAGGGCCTCCGCCTCTGTCCTTCCCGCCGGCAGGTGCTTCAGGGAAATGCCCCCCTGAGGTCCTGCACTCGCGCCCTCGGATGCAAAATGCCCCTCCGTTTCCTGTCTCCCAGCTCCACCAGCAGCCAGCGTCAGCCCCGGGACCGTGTGTGGCCGCACGACTGGCCGTCAGAGAGGTCAAACTCCACTTCCCGGGACTCTGAGGAACCTTCCGTGGCTTTCTATGAGCGGGTGATTGAACTCTTGTGAAAACTATTTAGGTCCTGGCCTTCCCGAGAGCATGTAGGTTGAGTTGGTGTTGGTAGGGAGGAGGGTAAAAAGGGCAAAGGGCCTTTTGGCCTTGTATTGACCATCCAGCCTCCTTGAAGTTGAAAATGGGCTAAACATCACAAAACTGGGGACCTGGCCGGCTGAGCCTTCTACGGGAGCCCCCGGGCCTCCTTCAGCACGCGTGGCCTCCCTGACTCTCTGAAGCGCCACCCTCCCCTAACATTTCTTACTGGTTTGTCAAGGAGCGTTCCTTGATTCATTGAGGTGTGCCTTCAGGCCTCGCTTCATCACAGACTCCCTCACAGACCATAACACATAAATTTGTTTAAATTAAACAAATTCTTGCATGAACCTCTGCCACTCAGGGCTGTGGAAACCGACCCTGTGTTAGATTCATAATGTAAATTTGATACCACTTGTGTCATATTAGCTTATCCAGTTTCCTTAGTTTGTAGTCGGTCTGTAGAAGGCAGAGATGGGTAGGGCAGGGTAACGAGATTTAATTCAATTTAATAAATATTCGTTGAGGGCTATATACGTGGTGAAGTCTTCGCATAGAAGCATGCGATAGTAATAGCTAATAAGTGTGTTTTGATGAGAGCCCTATTTTATAGATGCTGTGAGGCCTTCGAGTTTTGTTACAGGATTTTTTGAAAAGTAAAGAGAAAATAATAGCTATGCTCCGATCACAAGTCTGGATTTTATTAAAATGTCATACTATTATATTTTGGAGAACTTCTAGACACCCTTCAAATAAAGTGTTTTGGGTTTTTTTTTTTTTTTTTTTTTTGAGTTGGAAAAAAATAGTGGAAGAAAGTATTACTTAGGATGTATTTCATGCTAACATTCCTTTCTAAAGTTTCAAGAAATTAAATGATCAAATAAAATCCATGCAAGTGATTGTTCCAAACCGTCTTCATGCTGTCAATGATGGTTCTAAAGACACAAACATGGGGCGATTGGAAACAAGCTTGGTTGGTTTTTAATCTCTCAATCCCAGTCACAACTGTGATCATTTAGCACATCGTGGGGTGGGGGGTTCATTCTCTAGTCAGATGGGCCAACATGAAGAACATCCTGCCTGAAGTTACGTAAAGTCCGTGGCCACGGAGGCTTTAGTACTTCTTTTACTTCTTCAAAACAAAACTTGACCTGGAGACAAACTTCAAAAATAGCCTGAAGCCATCTCCTAAAATATCACAGTTCAGTGCCCTTGTAGTAACTCTCAGAGCCCACGATGAGGACAGAGGGAGAAGAGTAGGACACACCGCTCAGAGGCAGGACAGGTTGTTGCCTCCGGGTGTACATGATCCATGCTGAGAAAGGTCACCTGCCACAGAGTGATTCCCCTTCCTGGTGTCAGAATGCCTGCTGCAAGACAGACTTTAGATTTGGGTTCTGCTTCTCAGGAGCGACTTTGATGACTGCAGTGTGACAACACTAACGGCAGCCGGCACGGAATCAGGCCCTTTAATTCCAAGCAGGCACTTAGGTTCCAGCCAGCAGTTTGTACATATTCACCGATTTAAGCCTCCTACTCTGAGAGCTACACAGTAGTGGGCTCCATCTTACAGGTGAAGGATAGGAGGGACTGGGAGGGTCACGACAATTGTCCGACATCATGAAGGCAGTAGGTGGTGTAAGTAACCTCTTGGGTATTGGTTTCTTCTTCCATAAAATGGGGACAATCTACTTACATTGCCAGGCTAGTGGGAGGAGTGGAGAAGTAATAAAGGTAAAGAACTGGGCACATAATAGATGCTCCTTAAGTGGAGATATTAATAATTCCTTTAGATGAAAAACACTTCTCCTAACACCCTCCTGATATAAACCCATCATGACTCCTCATTTTATTTAGAAGTGGCTTATCTACCGAACACACAGCCAACTAAGAACTAAGAAGGAAGCACAGAGCAAGCAAAACAGTCTAATCAAAATAAGCAATCAAATCGCCCTCTTACCCATCATCCTAGCAGAGCCCCCGGGAGCCTTGCCGAGGGCCTATTTACTTCAAGGGAGCCCTGGTTCTGAGGAGCTTGGTTATAAGGCTTCCAACTCACAGGTGATTATAAATGCAAATTGCAAGGGGGGAAAGTCTACTAAGAGCAAGATGGACAGCTGACCGTCTGCCTGCAAGGGGGAAATGGAAGCACGTCAACAGCTGGACCGGGCTAGACTCTCTGGGGAGGGCAGAGGCCCTCATGATAGATCATCAGCCCTCCGAAGAGCTTCTCCTGGAACCTCACACCCTATTTTGGCAAAATTGCTACTCTTCCTCTGTGTCCCCTGGGTGCCCTGTCCATGCCCTGTTCACAGCCCTAGTGCAGCCTTGATTGATCCACTAATTTGTCATCAGCATCTCTTTCCAATTTGATGCCAGCCTCTTTAAATGGCAAAGGCCTCATCTTTGTATCTCTGAGCCTCTCGCATACGGATGCTCAATATGTGTGTTGAGTGAAGGTTATTGATTCAACATGTTACAGGAGAAGCAGAAACTTGAATTCGTATTTTCAAAGATAGGAACCAATGCAAAGGACGTCGAGAAACTTCCTGTTCAAAGCCATCATGCCTTTAAAAGTTTTCAGTTAAACAGGTGAGCTTCAATAACCGGGAAAATTAATGTCAGTGTGGAGCACATCATTACCTGAAGGCTCTGGACAATGTAGGAGTGACGCTGTCCACCAACCCACTGGCAGGAAGAGGGGAGGAAGCACCAGGGGAGAGGGATCCCTGTCTTGATGGGGGCCTGGGAATTGAGGTGGAGGGAGAGAAGGAGGGCCCAGGAGACAGATTATGAAAACTGAAGGTGAGTGTGATTGATGTCACGGCGCAACGGAGGCCCAGCCCCGGTTCTGTCCTTTACTCTGAAAGTGGGATGACATTTTAGAAGGAATTTGGAAGACTCATTTATTTTGGATGGTGGCATCAATCTTATGCATTTGGAAGAATGAACATAAGGTAGGATAATTAAGACAATAACTCATCAGTTAAATGGCGAGGCATCTATGTTTCACAGAATGGTGTCCCGACAAAATATAGAGACAAGCCTTTGATGAACCAAGGACTAGACCCTCGAAAGACTTAGAGAATCCATGAGCATCAAGACCAGCTAGTTTTTCAAAGAAGGAGGAGAATCAGAGAGAAGTAAATAATAAGCCAGTGTCAAGAGTGGCGGGGATGACAGGGGTAGGGTTAGGAATAGCAGCTGGTCCAGAGATGGGGCAGAAAGAGATGTATCAGACTGGTTTGGGGGATCTGAATTCAGAGGAGACCCATGACTGTCCTCCAACATAGAATCCAAGAAGCAGCAAGACTCCTGAGTACAAACACTTTGACTATGTGCCTTGGCACACAGGCCCGAGCAGCTGTGGAGCACTCTCTCCACCCCGGGAGCAGGGCAATAATTCCTGCGTCCCTAAGCATGGTAGGGAAGGAATAAAGGGTCTGTAGGGGCACCAAGCTTTGCATGGCCCCATGCTTTGCAGGCACGTGGCATAATCTATGCCCCTAATAGGGTTGTGGGAGTGAACTCAGGGAAACCCAGACCTGGGCAGCCAGTAGTGGGTTCCTGAGTGGACCCTACTGAAGACCAGAAGGGTAAACTTGGGCCTAAGGAAGGGAGGGTCCTCTAGGTCAAAGAGCCCTCCAGATGCCACCTGGGCGCTCGATGAGGCCCCAGATTAGATACAACCTCAGTGGGCAGGGCTGTTTCAGCCTCGTGGGATGAGGGGAGCTTGGCTGACTGAGGTTCATACCTGCAAAGCCTGGTGGCCCGTCACGACTGACCTGCTCTAGGACCCCCACCTGGAGCACCTGCCCGGCCGGACGTCCAGGACCTCTGGCTTGGCCTTGTGAGGATGGAAGCGACCCACGACCCGCCTGCCCCGACGCCCTGTGCAGGCCTGGATCCGCTGGAGGCCGGAGGGAGCCACGCGTCCTGTCACCACGGCCACTCGCCGGTGGCCCGGGCTGCCCCCCTGAGCCGCCCTCTGCTGTCAGGCCGGTGCCCGCGCACCCACAGGACTGAGGCAAGCGGGGGCTTCGGCTTCAGCCCAGGGTTGTTTTTTCCCTTTTGCAAATCGGGTTTCTGCTGCTGCTCGTCCACACTTCATACCCTTCCCGGACTGTGCTTCGCCCCCACATGGTGTGGCTTTCAGGGCCATGAGCTGCGCTTCACGTGCCGCCCGAGGCCTGCGACATGCCCTGCTCCCAGCCGAGGGCCTCGGGCGGCACCTGCCGCAGCTTCCCGACTGCGCCAGGAGCAGGAGCCGCCCTCGCCGGCGGGCGCAGCTCCACAGCCCAGAGGCCTGGTGGCCCGCGGCCTTCCAGGCACCAGCCGCGGCCTAGCTTCTCGCTGCGGCCCAGCCGGCCGGGGACACGCCTCGCCCGAGCCCTCAGCCGAGAGGACGCCTTCGCCGTGCAGATGAAGGGGGACGAAGCTCGGTCGAGTCGGGCAGGCCGGAGTGACCGCTGGCACCGGGTGGGCGGCTCCAGCGCCGTGACAAGGTGCCACGGCCGAGGTGGTGGCTTGAGCTCTTGAGGAAGGACCAGAGGTTACGGCCCCCCAGGACCGAGCTTCAAGCCCCTGGTGAAGCGCAGCTCCTGCCTGAGCGTCTGCCCGGGGGACGTGGCCAGCGGGCAGCCCGGAGCTAGGGTGGCGGGCCGCAGGCTGCAGCTGGTGGGCCGCAGGCCGCAGGTGAGCACAGGTGAGCACAGGTGAGCTCCGGGGCCACTGCACCCGGGAGAGCCCGCTGCTGCGTCTGCGACCCACCAACAGCCGGGCCGGGAGAGGGCACGCAGCCCTGACCCTGGACGCTGGGCCCGGTGGCTCCCCGGCCTGACCACCAGACACCTGTCCCCGGGGCCCGGGGGGCCTCTCGCCAGTGTCCCCGCCGGCAGAGAGCCGCAGAGCCAGGGGTACACTCTTCCTCTCCTTAGGAAGCCACCGGCCCCATCCGAGCAGGCCACGCCCTGTGACCCCGTGGAGCCCCACAGACACCCCGAGACTAGCCCCAGGTGGGGTCGCAGCAGGGTCACATCATATCAGCGCCAGCCGGGAGGTGTCCTCGCTGGCCCTGACCAGTAGCAAAGGGCCACGGCGGCTGGCGTCCTGGCCTGGGCCCCGACCGGGCGTCTCAGGGCCAGTGGAATATTTGGAATATGCGGCTTTGCTATTTTTTTTCATTTATTTATTTATTTTTTAATTTTTTTCATGTTTAATTTACAGGTGACTTAGGTTCTCTAGCTGTGCGAGAGCCGTAAGCATATGAGGCGTACATGGTTCCTATTTGTAGATATTTGCGTGATAGTACAATACACATGATCTAAGTCAACACTGGAATCCTACAGGCTTTTTAAAAGTTATGACTGTAAGAGAATGTTTTAAATAAGTTATGACTGGAGATTACTCTAGAGCATAGCTGTTTGATCAGTCGTTTGGGACTTAACTCCCCGTTCCAGAATCTTGTCTATTTGTTTTTTTTTTTTTTTTTTAATTTACTTCTAAGAAAGATATATTTTAAAAAAATCTATTTAGTCGTATGTTTCTGGCATCTACTCTGATCATAGCCTCCTTTCCTGAGTGCCAAGGGCTGGGTGCTCAGGGCTGCTCTGAGCATTTTATACAGATCATCCCACTTCATCCTACAAACTGTAGCAAGGAAGATGGGGTAATACACAGATTACCTTCTGCTTATCAACGAGGAAGCTAAGACGTATTGGGTTCAAGCGCGTTGCTCAACACCTACACACAACTCATACAGCTAGTAAGTAGTGAAAGTGTGGTTCTAACAAGGCTTGCCCACGGTCCATCCTTGGACTGCCCGAGTCTTAGGTTTGCTATCAGAATGTGAACACTAATACTTCATTGCCACGCTGAGGGTTTTGTATCCTACATCAGGAAAATGCAGGAGAGAGAGGGAAAATACTCCCCTTCCCTCTGTCGGGAGGTATGTGGCTACTACACCATGCATCAAACACCTACCATGTGTCTATTATAACCAGCAAATGACAACGTCTGAGTTGTTCAAACTTCAAATTTATTAAATGAACACCTTATTGAAAAGCAAATATTTTGATATTTCTGTGGTCTATTACTCATGTTTCATTTTGCCCTCTATTTCGATGGCAGCAGTGCTTGGCACATACACAGCACTCCAATATTTGTTGAACGGATGAAATCCTTTCCTCTTTCAAGCTTAGAAATTATCATCTGCCCCAGAGTTTAGGTTCACCTCCCATGTGTGCAAAACTCACTTTATTTTCACTGTCAAGTCATTCCTTACCAGTTCAAAAAAAAAAAAATCTACTAGGTCTCAAACCATGTCTGGATGCCTGATAAAATGGGCTCTGGCGAAGATGACCTAATATTTTTATGACCTTCATGATGCAGTCTATTCGGGCCTAATGAGTTACTGGAATAATGACCTGCGTGTGGACTCCAGAAGATCAATTCAGCTGTGGTCAGTACACAGAGCCTTTGAAAGACGCTATTTTCACTTTATTATTTTTCCGCCCTTTTGTCTGAGCTGCCAGAAGAATGGATGGTCCCTGACAGGCCTGTCCTCCCAGCGCATTTGCAGTACATCCCCTGTTTGAATGTGACACATTTAATTCCCTCAGCTATTGCACGGAGGTTTGATTTCCCAGGAGACCCTCCTTGTTCCTGCCCCAGTGACATGATCCGCTCCCCTTAACTTCACAGCCTGGTGCCTCACCTCCCGGAAATGATCAGTCCCATCCTAGACCCCTCCTAGACCCCTCCTAGTGCCATCCTAGACCCATCCTAGTCCCATCCTAGTCCCTCCCTAGTCCCCCATCCTAGACCCATCCCACACCAATCCTAGTCCCATCCTAGACCCATCCTAGACCCAACCTAGACCCCTTCTAAACCCATCCTAGTCCCATCCTAGACCCATCCTACACCAATCCTAGTCCCATCCTAGACCCATCCTATTCCCATCCTAGACCCCTCCTAGACCCATCCTAGTCCCATCCTAGACCCATCCTACACCAATCCTAGTCCCATCCTAGACCCATCCTATTCCCATCCTAGACCCCTCCTAGACCCATCCTAGTCCCATCCTAGATCCATCCTACACCAATCCTAGTCCCATCCTAGACCCATCCTAGACCCATCCTAGTCCCATCCTAGTCCCATCCTAGTCCTCTCCTAGACCCATCCTAGTCCCATCCTAGACCCATCTTACACCAATCCTAGTCCCATCCTAGACCCATTCTAGACCCATCCTAGACCCCCCTAGACCCCTCCTAGACCCATCCTAGTCCCATCCTAGACCCATCCTAGACCAGACCAACGTCGCATTCGTTGGCAGCCAGCTGTGTGAGTGCATGGCCTGCAGTCGTCTCAGAAATTTCCTGAAACTCCTTAATGGTCTATTTATTCATCCATTCCTTCAAGACACATTTATTGAATACTTACCCTGTGACAGGAACTGGAGGCTAGGGTTACAGAAACGACTGGGGGAGAAAAGCCTGCTCTCAGGGCACTAACACTTTGGAGGGACGTGCACATAACCGCTCCATGGGGAGATAAGCACGGGAATATCATGGGTGCCCTAATCCTATGATGAGGGTGCGGTCGGGGTGAGGTGGTGACCTAGAAAGAAGCATGACTTTGGGCTGTTTGATGCCTCTTTTTGTGCAGTTCTCTAGCGATATAAGGATGTAGGACATTATGTAAGTTTGACACGTGGAACACAATGAGCTGATAAATGTATACACTAGGAAATAATCCCACAGTAAGTTTACTCAACATCCATTACCTCACATAGTCACAGATTTTTTTTCTCCTCATGATGAGAACTTTTAAATTCCACTCTCCTAGTAACTTTCAAAAATATAGTCCAGTATCTTAACTATAGTCATCCTGCTGCACTTCCCACCCCCTGAATTTACTCATCTTCTAATGACACATTTATACCTTTTGACCACCTCCCTGTCCTGCCTCTGGCAACCACAGTCTGATCTCTGCTTCTACGAGTCTGGTTTTTTTTTTAGGTTTCACTTATAAGTGATATCATATAGTATTTGTCATTTTCTTCTTCTTTTTGTCCATCTTATTTCACTTGGTATAAAACCATCTAGGTCCATTGAATATATGGGCAACGTTTTCTTTATCCGTCCATTTTTGTTGATGGGCACTTAGGTTATTTCCATATCTCAGCTATTGTAACTAATGCTGTACTGAGCAGGAGATGCACGGATCTCTCCAGGAGAGTGATTTTTTTCCTTCCGATATTTGCCCAGAAGAGAAATACCTGGGTCACATGATAGGTCTATTTTTATTTTTCTGAGAAAGTTCCAGTCTGTCTTCCATGATGGCTGTACTGCTCTCCATTCTCCCCAACAGGACACAGAGGTTCCTTCTTCTCCACCTCCTCACCAACACTTGTTCTCGTCTTTCTGATCATAGCCATTCCAACAGGTGTGCGGTGATATATTATTGTGGTTTTGATTCGCATTTCCCTGATGATTAGTAATGTTGAGCATCTTTTTTTTAAAGATTTTATTTATGTATTCATGACAGGCACAGAGAGAGAGAGAGAGGCAGAGACAGAGGCAGAGGGAGAAGCAGGCTACCTGCGGGGAGCCCGATCTGGGACTCGATCTCAGGACCCCAGGATCACGTCCTGGGCCGAAGGCAGGTGCTAAAATGTTGAGCCATCCAGGCGTCCCTGTTGAGCACCTTTCAATGTAACTGCTGGCCACTTAGGATCTTTGAAAAAATGTCTAATAAGGTCTTTTGCCATTTTTAATTGGATTATTTGTGTGTTTGTTATTGAATTGTATGAGATTTTAATACACTTTGGATATTTACTTCGTATTACCTGTGTGGTCTGCAAATATTTTCTCCTATTCCACAGGATGCCATTTCATTTTCTGGGTTGTTTCTTTTGCCATGCAGAAGCTGTTTAGTTTGATGTATCCCGCTTATTTGTTTTCTATTTTGTTGCTGGTGCTTCAGGTGTCATTTCCAAAATAAATCACTGCCAAGACCCATGTCAAGTTTTTTCCCTATGTTTCTTCTACTTTTATGTTTCACTTAAGTGTTTAACACATTTTGAGTTTATTTTTGTAAGATAGAGGTCTAAGATAGCTCCTTTTTTTTTTTTTTTGGATGCAAATATCCAATTTTCCCAGTACCACTTATTGAAGAGACTGTCTTTTCTCCATTGACTATTCTCAGCTCCTTTGTCAAATATTAGCAGGCTGCATATGCATGGGTTTATTTCTGGTCTCTTGATTGTGTTATGACATCTTGAAGTCTGTTTAGAACAGCACTCAGAGTGATGGGTATAATGCCCCATCTGCAAGACCATCTTTAGAAAGTATGAAACCTCACCCAGAGATGGAATGAGAACCTGAAAACTCTGGCATCCAACTTAATAGTTACTTGAAGTTTTGCATGCTGTCTTTTTTTAATATGTATAAATTCACGTGAATTTTCATTCTAGCATAATGTAGCTTATTTATTTTAATATAAAAATGTGTTAAATTAATTAGCCTCCCCCATTTTGCAACTGACAAGTTCCTCAAGTAAAATGCATACTCCAGGAAAAAATGCCAAATTGTTCCTAGGACTTTTCATACTCTTTGGCACAGGAATGAGTACTCCTATTTTGAGAGGAAAAAAAAAAAAACACTAAGAAAAAAAGAAATAGAATAACGGAATATTTCATTCAGTATGGGGAGAGTATGATAAGCCCCAAATATCTTTGACTAAGCTAATTAACAAAACAGCATAAAATTAAAATCAAATCCATAGGCCATAATAATTTTGGCAAAAAAATTAAGAGAAAGTTTACCAAGCTGTTGATGTAACTAATTTTGAAAATGCAAAGCACTGGCTTAACAATTAGCATTTCTTTGGATAGATAAGGGAGAAAATTTGAGAATATTTACATACTAGTTACCATAAAATGGATCTTAAAGTTATACTTACTCTATAACTTGTCATTATAAAATTTGATTTTGATCTAAGTCTATTCCTTATTTAAAATATCTTCTTTTGAACATTTTGTGTAGGTGGTTCCAAGTTCTGTTGATTTATAATCTTGAGACTACGAATGTTTATTGTAGGAAGCTACATAGAAAATGCTTGTTAAAAAAAAAAAAGAAAGTTTAATGTTTAAACCATTTGCCCTAGGAGGCTGACATTACTCACCAGTGTATAGATGCTTAACCCACTGACTCAGACCTCCTTGATCTGATTTTAATTGACGAAACTGTTATAAAAAGTTTCGAACAGACTCTCTTAGAACTAGGAACACAGCTAAGGCATTTCTGCTCACAAAAAGCCACTGTTATAAGTAAAATAAAGTGATTCTCCTAGGTTAACTTTATTTTTTTCAGCTATTTTATTATTTTTTAAAGATTTATTTATTTACCCGAGAGAAAAAGAAAGAGCATGAGTGGGAGCGGCAGAGGGAGAGGAAGAGAGAATCTCAAGCAGGCTCCCTGCTGAGTGTGGAGCCCCATGTAGGGCTTGATCTCAAGACCCTGAGATCATGACCTGAGCAGAAACCAAGAGTCGGACACTTGACTGACTGCGCCACTCAGGGGCCCCTCACAGATCAAAGTTAAAAAACAATGCAAAGTCTTGATTTTCCTTTAAGTTCCCCATCTGGAGGTTGGGGAGTTAAGTTAACAAAAATCTATTTATTATTTGGCACCTCTTCCTCCCTCCCTCTGCACGTTCTGATGGTAGCTCTAGCAAGCTGCTGCTTCTCCCCCTTCCCTCCCTAACCTGTTAACGCATCAACACTCACCGGGTTACCCAAACTAAAGTCTTTTTTTATTTTTCCCCCTTCTCTCTACCCACCAATCTTTCTTTCATCACCCTCCGCAGCAAGCTGCATCCAATAAATATTCATGGCAGCTGCAGGCTCCTCAGCACTGGGCATTCTTTCAGGTCCTCATTTCCTGATCTTCTATTCTTGGCCTTCTGAGGCCTCCACTGCATGTTCTAGAACCCAGTAAATGAGATTCAGATTCCCCCCTTGGTGATGAACTTAGAAACCCCCTAGGATGTTACCATGCAGAATTAGTCTCCCCACCTCCCAGCCCACAAGTCCATAAGCAGGTGCATGCGGTGCATTCCAATCTCTGTCCAATGTACCTCTTCCATCCAAGGAGGGAGATCAGGGACATGTGTCCCAGCCAGTCACTCCCCATTCCAATGCACACCCCACCTAGCACCAGAGGTGCCACATCATTCTCCACTCAAAGCAGTCACTGAATCTCTGCTGCCTGGCACACAGCATCTGAAACCTCATTTAGAGACACATTTAAGGCCCACTGCAACCCGGCTCAGACTACCATGTGCCCTACATTCGTGTCACATTAGATTACCCGAAGCACTCATGATTTTATTTAATATTCTATGAGTAACTGCTATGTGCCAGGCATTGGGCTAGAGATTCCACCACGAGTAATTGTGATGCTCTTAGGGCAGTAATATCTAGAGAGGGTATGGAAAAGCCAATAATTAAAATAGCGATGAGAGCTGAGTGATGGTTAAGAGATAACCTAGGAGTATACCAAACCCAGCTTGGAAGCCTCTGATAGCAATGGATTTCCAGAAAACAACAGGGAAAAGCAAGATCTGAAGGCTGAACATATACTATGCCAAGGGTTTACCAACTAGCCTCCTTTGAAACAGCTTTTCTCTTTCCCAAGAGAATTCGTACTTGGCCTTCAAAGTCACATCGCGAGGCTTTCCCTGACCTTCCCAGACAGTCTGTTCTCCCATCTATGGCCCCATAACACATCTCCCACATCCGTATTATTGCTCTTACCTTACTGCCTCACAGCGACTGATGAAGCTGATTGGCCTCACTCTCACCCAGGAGCTCCTGCAAGGCAGAGAAGATGTCGTACATCTTTGTGCCCAGTGACGTCTGACACATAGTGTGTGTTCAAGACAGTTTGATGAATAATACAAATCAACGAAAGATGGATAAGTCAACTTTGACATTTTAAAGATTTATTTCTTTATTCAAGAGAGAGAATAAAGAATACCTTTCTTTATTCACGTGGGGGTGCAGGGAGAGATAGAGGGAGAGGGAGAGAATGCTAAAGCAGACTCCCTGATGAGTGCCGGGCCTGCTGTGGGGCTCAGATATCACAACCCTGAGATCATGACCTGAGGCACAATCAAGAATGTGACGCTTAACCGACTGAGCCACCCAGGTGCCCGACTTTAACATCTTAAAGTCCACTTTAAAGCAGCTCAGCCATCTATAGGGACATACACTCGGGAGTGTCCTTTACTATACAGAAATCCTTTTATATTTTAGAATACAATACATGAGGAACTCAGGAAAAAAATCATTCCCTATGGAAATGAACGAGGGAACAAACACTTCCATATATTTGGACACCTTTTCTAGAGCAGGGCTAATTCAAGCAATGTTTATAACAGCTCCTAAATTGTGGGTTCTTAGACACCGCCTTTCACAGGCTTTAACTGTGAGTGGAGAGAGTATGGACAGCTTAAGGCAGGACCCTGAAGTCACTCTCCATGCCAGCCCACAGGCTTCTGGACCACTGCAATGGCACTGATCTTCGCCCAGGCCACTGGGGCCACTGTGTGTGGCCTTTGCACATGGCAGGAAAGACAACAGGATTTGATAAGCATGTGCATACACACACGCGCACACACACAACACGCTTTCCAGATAATTAAATTAACAACAATTATACCAAAAGCTTAGTATCTATTTTGCTATCTGTAAAGGTCACTCCCAATTATGTTGCTGGTGGACTTTACAATTTCTGGCTTCACACCCTCTAGTGGCAAAATACATGGGCTATTTTGGTCACTAGCAAGCTCGGGGTAGCAGGAGCTATATCACCCATAGCCCTCACCACCACATGTTGCTTTAAAATTCCTTCTGAAATATTTAGAAGAGATTTCTCATGGAGACTGGCAGGCTATTGTTTGTTTTCCTTTTCCATCTGGTGTTCAATTAATAGCCTAATAAACACTCTAATGTCTCTTGCTATCGTATCGATCTTATTTTTCTCGTGGCGTGTTTATTTTTACTTAGGGATTGAGAAGTATTGCAGATTGAAGACAACATTTCATTTACAGCTTCTGCATGTAACAGCCCAAGTGTTGTTAATGCTGTGTCACGGGGGCATGGCCAACTCTACCTCCAATCTCCCCACGTGCTTAGCATTCTCTTGGGTGTTGGTGCTCATTAACATTATAGTGTAATTCTATTTGTAAATATTATGTTAGTAAATACCACCAATATCGTAAAGCACAGATGGAATATTAAAAGTCTGAGAGAGATGGCTTATAAAACTTTGGCCGATAAATGCACGTCTTGTTCAGTCTCTTTTCTCCCATTTGCGCTTTTCATGTTTCCTGGTAGTTCTGTCATCGTTATGGAAGTCAATGAATTTTGCTCTGAGGTCTCAGGGGGGTTTTACAGGTGTGGTGCTAGGAGTTTAAGGACAACTGAGTGACAGGATAGAAACATTAAAAAAAAAGGTATTGCAACATGGGGGAGTTGGTACACAGGCTAGGGATACACTTGACAAAAAACCTAGTCATGGGGACAAAGTGTAACTACCTGATAGAGGGGATAATACAGGCAAAAAACTTATTTTGCCAAAGACAATGGCCATGAGTTGTACTTCTTTTCTGTTTCTCTTAGGGTCTTGTACAGCGCTGGGCAATGAGGAGCCACTCAGTCAATCTCTGCAGATTGAAAGACAGTAGCTTGATGCATGGTTCAGGTGAGGCCAACTCAGTGAGTTCACTCACGTTTTAAGCCAGTATCACAAACTTCTTGCATTGCCAGCCCACCCCAGATCTGACCCACTGTCACAGAAAACTCTGGGGTCCATCGCCACTCCTGGATGCATCCTAGAAAGTAGGCTCTGCAGATGGTAGGTCAGCAATATGGCTCCTTTGGTCCCGTTTCCTTTGCCACCCCATCAAAATCTCCAAGTAACTGCTAGAGCTCTCTCATTCTGTCTGAATAGAGAAATACCTTTAAGTCAAGGTCTTAAGTTTTCTCTTCATTATCCCTAAATGCTGGGGATGAAATGCTGAAAAAGACCCAGACCCCTCCTTCCAGGATTTTTGCACACTGCTGTAGGAGGTTGGGGCCCTGACCAAAGCACAGATGCTCAGTGAATGTCTGCAGGATTGAAGGAGCTAACGGAGACATCTACTTCCTGCCTCCTGAATATCACAGTTATTTCTTCAGAACACTTCAGTTGAGTTTTCCAGTTGGCTTCATGTTTTGTTTTGTTTCTTTACCTTTTGTTTAATGTAAGGAAATAATTGCCACACAGAGTAAATTTGTTTTTCATAGTCAAAAGTCATTGAGGTGCAAGTTTCATAAATAAAGTGGTTGATAGGCTTGGGGAATAGTATTGTAAGATCAAAATGAAATATAACTATGAAATAATGAGGTCACGGATAAGCTGATCTGGAATGATGTAATAGTAATTGAAGCTAGCATTTTGAATACTTACTTAGCATCCAGCACTTTGCATGCATTATTTCACTTAGTCCTCATTACCACCAAATAATGTGCATACTATTTTTATTTCCATCTGTTTATTTCTATTGGCTTCCATTTAAAAATGAATAGAGAAACTAATAAATTTAGGAATGACTATCAAATCCAGATACACTGGCTGTGGCGTGTTGGCTAAAAATTAGTCCAAAACATATAATGAAGAATTAGTATGTACATGGCTGCATGAGGTCACGGTGAATATCTGTGACTATAAATTTCAAGTATGCACTTAGTAAATTAGCATGGAAGTTTTAATGCTAATCTCAAAGACAGCAAGGAGGGCAGCTTAATGTTATTTCTCATTTTATCAAAGAAATCTATATTAATGCAAGAAAAGAAAGGAAAAAGGAGCACAACAGAGAATATATTCAGTATCAAGATTAGATAATTAAGTAATTATCATATCTTTCAGGTTTCTCTTATTTTTCAAAGAACTTGATAAGGTAAAGCGCGAATACAAAAGTCAACATTCAGAAGTTTTGACTTTTAACTTCCGTTTTCGTTTGCTTTATGATTACCCAGACGATCACCAGAGTTCACAAGTCCCTGTACTGTCAATGGTCTGTTGTAGACCACGTGTATCACGCCCATCTTTAAAAGAATCAGATTTGAGGACTAATGTAAGGCTAGTAAGAAAAACAAACAAATGGTAACAAACAAATAAATAAGCTCAATAAATTCTGGGATATATATGGGATCGGGGAAATAGTAAGTTGCTTTTCGCTTTCACTAAATGAAGTAAACACATCTGACTTTTGGAAAGGTACTTGTGACTGTAAGCTTGGAAAATATTCCAGGGATGACTTTGAAATGCAGTGTGTGTGTGTGTGTGTGTGTGAGAGAGAGAGAGAGAGAGAGAGAGAGAATCAGTATTCATGGGACCTGTATTACACATGCTACTGTCCTGTCAGTTACAGAAATGCCTCTTTGAATATAGACCTATCATCTGCAGTTATATAATTAAAGTGTGGTCACCAAATTCATAATGCATTCAGGTACTTTTAAGACATGTTTTTAAATGAACAGATTTTTGGCAGACAGAAAAATTAGCGCTGGGATAATCATATATTGTTGAAATCTTTGAAGATGAAAAGCTTAAAAGGGAAGAAAGGGCATTTAGTTATTAAATGTGTAACTCCAGGCACATCAAACAAAAAATCTGGGGGAATCAAAATACTCCTGGGTTTTTCTGACCCTGTCAGACTCGGAAACTTGAACTTCAACAGCCTCAGGATGTTATCTTGCATGTTTTTGCAACTCGTTAAAGAAGATAAAAATCTTTTCTTCTGAACTGAACCCTTTATTTTATAATCAAAACCTTTGGACTTTATTGAAAGATGGAAAAAAAAAAAAGAAAGGACCCGAAATAGCCTCATATTTATTGAAACAGTACAGAACTTTAAATTCTAAGCCCTGGCTCAGATCACACATCACTAGCATGTCAATAGATTGTTGGATTTAATGTAGTATTAGTAGATAGTGAACAAATCTGCCTGTTCTTTGGCCCACATTACTCCAAGTAGACTGGCCACTCCTGCTTCTTTCCTCCCAAATCGACCACTTTTGATAGAAGTATACAATTGTGTCACTGTATAGCTTTAGGCTTCATTGTTTGCTTCCAGATTAACCTGTCACTAGGAATTGCTTCTGATGAAAATTTAAAAGAAAAACTGTAAGTTATACAACCTACTTATGAAATTTTAAGTATCTCTGATATGCTCACAAAATTGTTTTAAAAGTTATATGTATATGCTCATAGAGAAAACACAGAAATATTAAACTGTATGTTAGGTTGTAGTTATCTTTAGTAGGTGGGATTGTAGGAAGTGTTTATTTTTTTCTTTGTGGTTTTAAAATCATTTCCTAAGTTTCCTACAAGTGCTACTTTTGCAAACGAGAAAAAAAAAAAAGCCAAGCACTAAATACTATTTCAAAAACTTGGCATCAAATATAAAAAAACTCAAATTAAATATGTTCAAATGACTATTGAAGTCTCTTGTATGGACTCTTCCTTCTATCATAGACCTAAAAGATCTGCTTAAATAATTTACACACTTATGAGGAAGATATGGTCTTCAAAATAAGGTATGTGGTTTTGTGTTTCTGAACGTAGGCCGTTAATAGTAGGAAGACAAGGCTTTTCAAAGATGGCATTCGCCCATCAAAGTTTAAACACAAGGGTACCAAATCAGTGCAGTTGAGGTAATAGGATACGACTTGAAAGACAAGGGTAATGACAGCCTAGGCTGAGCACATTCTATTTACCCCCCACCAAGGCCAAGTGCCCTTCCCTGAAGCTGAACTGTGTCTCTTGACCAAGCGACTTCTCAATTCTTCTTTGAGGGGGCTGGCTTCAAAAAGGCAAAAAATTAAAAAATATGTGTTTTGCGAAGTTCAAGGGGGAGATTGGGACCTATGAAGCCAAATCTAAGTTTAGCTTAAGGAAGAATGCTATGAGAGGTATGGTCAAAATCTCTCTCCGCTGGGGGGAGGGAGTAAGGTACTGGTGAGGATCTGGTTCAGCCTGGGGCAGCCTGAAATCAAGAGACCATGAAGAGCAGAGAGCCAAGCAGGAACCAAATCTGGTAAGAAAGAGAGTGGAGTTGCCCCAGTGGAACGGTGAGAAGCAGGAATCAAGGTGGGGAATTAAGTCAGGGATAGACAATGATGGTGATGACTTAGGATCAAGATCAGCTACATAATGTGTGAAGCCTGGCACAAAATGAAAAGTGCAAAATGAAAATGCAGAGTCATTTGTTAAAATTTTTTAAGAATTTCAAGATGGCACCAACAGAGTATTAAGTCAAGTTGCACAAGGCCCCATGAAGTTGGCCCTGCACAAGAGGAATGTTTCATCACCAGAAAAGAGGGGTGGTGTTCCTGGGCTTATCCTATTTGGATGGTTTTTCCTTGCTACCTCACCCAGAAATAGTATGGAGACATGGGATGGATTAAAATGACAAAGACAAGGAAGAGATGGCTATTCACAGTGGATTTGGAAAGTATGGTAACAGGAAATATTCAAATAGAGGCTGCAGATTACAGAGAAAATTCAAGCGTTGAGTGGGTACTTAGACTTGAACTTCAAGATCCCTTTCAACTCAGCATCAAGAGTTCTATGCTGGGTCTGAGGGGCTTAAACTCATTTTAAAGTATCCTTTCAACTATGGGTTCTATAAATCCTGAGTTTTCAATGAATTCACTGTTTCCATTCTCATAAGTTTTATACTTACCTGTCAGCCGGTTCTATCTCAGAAGCACAGATGGTCTAGCTCAGCACACCTTGCTGCCCTGCTTAGCCCAGCCGATAGATTTGTGATGGTCCTGGAGACCTTTCGCACCTGTTCCTCATCTCTCTGTATAAGGAGTAGGAACAGCACGTGAGATTCTGTTTCTCTGCTCAACCGAGGTCAAGTCTTCTTCCTGTTTCTTCTTCCATTTGAACACTTAACAAAATTCAGAGAACTCAATCCTTAACTGCTTATGTCCTCATGGTAGAGTGTATACATCCTTCCATTCCCCCTTCCTCCCTTCTTCTCTGTGTTCATGCTCTTTGCCATGTGAGGTTGCATTCCTTACCACTAAAAGTGGAGTCTATTTCTCCCGTCTCACCGATGGTGAGCTGTTCTCTGTGGCTTATTTTGCCCACAGAACATGAGTGGGAATTGTGTGCCCGACCCAAGGCTGGACCGGACACTGTGTGTTTCCATTTGCCTCTTTTTCACTTCTGCTAATACCATGAGAACAAGCTCCAGGTCGCCCAATGGTCACGGGGGATTGGGTGAAAGACTCCTGGGGCAGATCTAGGCCCTTGCTGCAGCTTGGGACTAAGCCCACGAAGCCAAGCTTCAATCGGTTAAGTTTAAAGCAACTCATAAGGGTATGAGCAAGAATAAATAAGTACTGTTGTTGTTTTTTAAGCCACGGGTTTGGTTTGTAGCATTATTGTAACAAAAACTGACTGGTAGATGCCTTAACTCCCTGACTTTTCCATACATTTAATCAGTTAAGGGACGGTGAACACTGAACTCTCATCACCTGTGAAGAGTTTTGGAGTAAGTTCTGGAGTAGGTGGGCCTGGATTGACCTAGCGGTCCACTTTCCCTCTTAAACTCACAGCCCTCCTCTACCAGATGGGAATAATAAAATGCACAACTTCTCATGGTTCTTGTGGACATTGAATGAGATAATACCCCTCAAGTTCTGAGCCCAGGTCTGATGTATAGTAAGAGCACAGTAACTGTCAACTGTCACCAGGTTAGCCTTGAGTAAACACTGAATGGCCAAGCAAGTCTGGAGGGGTATGGATCTCTGAAAGAGGGAATCACTGCAAGAAGTTCAAACAATAATTGCTGTCCCATCAGCCCCAGTCAAAAGGAATCAACAACAGAGAAAAAAAAAGTAGTTCCAGGTGAGAATATACGTCATATTTTCTGAAATTCGTACCGTGGTGTAGCTGCTACAGCAGCAGCGGGGTTCTATCAATCTACGGGATTCACCAGAAGTGAGAGACGGAAGGCAAGCTTGTTCTAGGACCCATTATTACTTATCATGGCACAATGAGTAAAGTGAACCGAGGGCCAAATATCTCTGCAACTGCAGTAAATAAGGTGTTTTGCTCGGGGGAGGGGGAGCTGAGATCGGCCGTCCTACTTATATACTGACGGGAAAGGCCAATGAAAACCTTGTCATGGTAGAGGTTAGACACAACCAACATCCACAATCTGTTCCTGATTGGCATCAATATTGTAATTTTTGTCTTGCAGTAATTTCTGTTACTGATTCATCAAGGGCATTAGTGCCTTAAACAACGGTTGGACTCTTTTCTGTCAATCATTTTATCTTAATTGTTTTTGTTTTTGTCTTTTTTTTTTTTTTGGACAGTTCAATGAGATAACACACGCAAAAAAGAGTTTTGCAAAGTGTAAAGGGATGTACTTACTGGCTGACTTTATTTGAATTGAATCGTGTGGGGAACTAAACATGCTTATCTGTTCCATTATGGCAAATTGTGAGCTTTAAACCTGGACTTAGAACTTGGTGACAAAACCAGGGAAAACGAGCAGCTGGCCAGGGGGGATTGGAAGAAGGGGAAGAATAGCCTTTCCTTCCAGAACCTCTCCTTGAGGGGATAAAGACAGGAACAGGAGAACAGATAGAGGAAAGGGAAGCTTCAGAAGTGCTCTTGTTTTTCTCTCCCAAGCATGCTCCTGCCTGAAAGAGTGACCGATTGCCCCTTTATTTTAGGATGAAAACAAAATAGAACTTGCTACTCCAACACCAAAGGGTTCCTACTGTGTTTTCTGTAGTTGCCATCCGTCGCGCAGGGCCCTCGGCCTTAACACTGCCTTAGAGATTCAGCCACCCGCAAACGACCTACGCTCAGGACACGTCCCTCCTCATCTTCCCTGGCCCCTCACAGATGGTGTGCAGTCCCCAGAGAAGGCGCCTGAGGAGGCACATCACCGTGGAAGATCTGTCCCCTCTCGTGGTGGCCCAAGGACATGAGGAAACGTCCAAGGTGGGGCTACTGGGTCTACTTCATAGCAGCTGGTAATGATGGTAAACCATTCGGGTTCCTGACCTGCTGCAAATGAAGCAACAATAGTGCCCACTTATGGGGTGTTATGAGCGTTAGGTACGTAAGACAGTTCCTAAGAAGCCTGCAGCCCAGTGCTCGACGGATCGTTCTCACTTAGCCTTGGCGTGTTAGTCGCTCTGTGGTGAGGAAGGGAGCTGGGCATCTAGGGTGGGGGGGGTGTTGGGGGAGGTGGGAGAGATGGCCGAGATCCCTGTGAGCCCATGCAAACAGATGACCAAAAAATTCATTAATTTAAACTCATTCGAATTTTGTGAAAACCGAACATCTGAAAGGCCGAAGTTCTTTTGTATCATAAAGGAAGCAAATGCTGAATGAACTAGTAGTATGCCAGAGCTGCGGGGAGAGGGGCCCCCGGGGGGCTCAGCCTCTGGCTCAGGTCATGAGCTGGGGGTCCTGGGATGCAGCCCCAGGTGTCTGGGCTCCCTGCTCAGCGGGGAGTCTGCTTCTCCTTCCTCTGCCCCCCACAACCCCAGCCCCGCTCAAGCACGCTTTCTCTCTCTCTCTCAAATAAATAATTAAAATCTTAAAAAAGAAAAAAGGTCACAGGGAGAATGATTAAGAGGGGGAAGAGGGTGGGGAGGGGATATTATATTTAAGGACAGGAGAAGGATGGACTAGCCTAATCTATCTGATAATGCGTTACGCTCTTCCTATCTCTTTAATAATGTAACCTAAACAGCCACGTTAACGTCCCTGCATAGATTTAAAACAGACAAAATGTCCTTTTTAATATGTCAGCCCAGGGTACCTTTTCTATCAATTCACAGATTTTCCTGATATCTTCCTGTTAATGTGCCATCTTGTCCAACTGAACTATGGAACAAAGGGCATTTCCAAGCCCTTTTCTAAATAAAAACTTGGCCCGGGCCCAGATAAATCATTCTCAGGTAATAGTGCCAGGGACTTCACTGCATGAACCTTTATGAGGTAATTTTGACAAACTATGTCCTAGCTTTTCAAATGTGTTTAGACCTACGGATATGAGCTGGGCCCACAAAGCAAATCAACTCCATGCCCCCTCTCCGCAAGAAAATGAGCCCACCCCCCGTGTTTGGTGTCAGATTACTCATGTCGCAGGCCAGAAAACACACAGCCCCATCTGGCTTGGCCTCCCATTGTATCTTCTGCTCCTGTGGGCAAAGCTTTAGGAATCATGGAGAGGTGCCATACTGAGATGTGGTCATTAGCCCGCCCGCCTGGCGTGAGTTCTCCGAAGTGGTTCCGCGTCTTGCTGCTGCATAGGTCTCTAAGGCAATGGTGACACACAGTGAAATCAGCTCCAGGCCAACCGTTTCCAGTTGCCCAAGAGGGGCATGAGGATTATTCAGACTCTGGTCACAGTCCTGCTCACTCTCTGCTTCCTCGCTGAGCCAGAGACAACAGGCCCGCAATGTCATCATCTCTTAGCCATGGCTCCAGAGTCTTCGGGAAATAATTGTATATATATATATATATAGTACTCTGGGAAATCTCTTCACTCCTGCTGTGAAAATATGCCTCTTCGTTTGTGCCAAAAATATGTGTTCAAGCCTTTCTAAAGTAGAGTTGAGGATTACAAAGTTTTCTCGTAAGCACCTTTTATCCTTTAGACCACTCTTTTGAACTAGAGGATAAATTTGAAACAGGATCAAGAAGGAGGCAGATAAAATAGAAACAGGAAAGATATCAGGAATTTGGCAGCCAAATAACCAGTGCTCAAATATAATCTTAAACATCTTGATCTTAGATGTTAGGTGCAAAATACATTATCTGGGTTTTTTTTTTCCTTCTCTTTAAAAATGTAGCTCTCCCTTCTAGGACATAATCTTTGCCTGGGTTAAATCATGGGGGAAAAATAAGTCTCCATAGAGTCAGCTCAGAAATAGAATGTGCAGGCAAGAAGGGAAAAAACTAGAAATAAGGCCCTAAGGATGAATCTTTGGGTTTTCCGGCCTGCCTGGCTCATGGCTTATATATTGTGTTATAGGGAGTTACTGTGTCATTTATATTGGAAATGCACTTCCTTTAATGATTTTTATGCATTTACATGTGATAGAAGATACTTAGAATTAAACATAACAAGACAACTAGCTATGGCTCAATCATAGCAAAAGACTTAGGGAAACATTTCTAGAATGTTCCTGGGCATTTCAGCAAGTTTGATCTACATAACGCCTACTAAGTTGACCGTATACGTGATGACCAAAGCAGGGGTCACTCTTGTAGTCAGAGCCCTGCATATTTGATGAGATATATCAATTCACTTCTGAACCTGGAAATTACAACAAATATGCTTATACTTGAGTGAACAAGAAGCCTTAGTCACAGCCAAGAGGTTGAATTCAGCCTGCAAACGTATTTTGGTCAGCCTGTACGGTGTTAGACAATATTTTTTTTAGAGAAGCATTTTAAAATTGGGAAAGTGTACGCAAAAACCCGTATTATGGCTTCTCTTGAATGTTGGTCAATCTTGGAACTACCGTTCCCCGTGGGGAAAAATCTGCATGAGTCCTTGGGAAGAATTTATTCTTCTGGTACGTCACAGTGCTCACTATTTTCCAGTCCATTACAGCTAGTCCAAAGCATTCGTCATTGTCCCCTACGAGGTCCCAGCAGCATGACTTCTAATACAAATGGTCCATAAATGGACTAAAAATTAACTTCTCAGCAAGCTATTGTACAGACAGTGTGAGTTATTTCCTGCATTTCTTAGTGGTCTCACAGCCACACGAGGTGTGAGTGCCCAGGTCTGTACATACACACACACACACACACACACACACACACGACACATAAAAAAGAGAACTAAAAGACACGTTCTTCTTTCAGTCCTGGCTCTGTCAGTAAACCAGCTGCACGACATGGATAGTTTTCTATAGTATTTCTAGGCCTGAAAGGCTCATCTGTAAAATGAACCAAAAGAGCATCCTAGTTCCCCTCATCATCCAACATTCTCTGCCTTTTTTCCCCCTTTTGCATTATTTAGGAAAATTTATTTTGGGATTTCAGTGATCCCATTTCATTTCCTTTATGATTAAAATTCATGAGATTAGAGAACTAAACCGAAAACAAAATTAGGGTCTGGCCCTTTCATTTTATTTTATTTATGTTAATTTTTTAAAAAAGATTTTATTTATTTACTCATGAAAGACACAGAGAGAGAGAGAGGCAGAGACACAGGCAGAGGGAGAAGCAGGCTCCATGCAGGGAGCCCCATGTGGGATTCAATCCCAGGACCCTAGGATCAGACCCTGGGCCAAAGGCAGACGCTAAACTGCTGAACCACCCAGGAATCCCCAGCCCTTTCATTTTAAAAATAGGAAAAATGGATGCTCGGAGAGATCGCTTAAATAAATACCAAAAAAAAAAAAAAATGGGGTAAATGCAAACAGAGATGTTGAAAATGCAGTGTCAATACAGAGAAGCAGGCAGCCTTTATCTATTTTGTTAAAGCATCTCCTTTCTTGGGCCTGCTGTTTTACCTCTAGGAGGACATTCTGTGAGCCACAGGGCTGGGAGAGATTTAAAAGTGACCCAATCGCGACCCATGACCCAGTAATCCAACCTGGAATCTAGAGTGACAGGTTTAAAATTACTATTTCCTCAACTCTTATTGCACTGAATTGTCTTATTTGGGTCTGTGTCTTTCTTCACTACTAGACAGTAGTAAGTCTTTAAGAGTAAAGCACCTCTCATCTTTTTTTTCCCATCCCCATTCCACATTCCTAGCACGGAGCATTGCACGAACTAAGTATTCAGTAAATGCTTGCCGAATCTAAAGAGAAACTTCCAGATCTATAAACCTTAGAGATATTTTTTGATTGGCGCAATTAATGATACGATACCATAAATGGGCTTAATAACCAGCAGCCGTGGATGAGCTCTGCCCTGAGTGATACATCTTATTCCACTGCATGGCAGCTCAGCTCAGTGAATCTGTACTGTGCATCTGCTATATGCAAAATATGCCCTAAATGCTTTAGGGCAAAACTCCTAAACCTGGTGACCATCGGCATTACCTGAAGAGATTTTTAAAATACAGATTTGGAAACTGTGACCCCAGAGATTCTGATCTAGGGTGCCTAGGCTTGCAGTCTCTACCTATGTTTTAAGTTTTCTGATTCTAAACATCAGTCAGGTTTGGGAAATAGGTAAGCAATATACAAGCAAAGGACGTGACTGCGGATTATGTACTTCATTTGAAGTCTGTGATCTAAATTTCAGGACCTGAGTTACTTCCTAATCTCCTAAAACCAACCGTAAACTTATTAGTGTCTATGAAGTTTAGAACAAATGAGTAAAAAACATAAGAAAATAAAATTACGTGAGATGTAAAATGTCATCTATCTCTGGAGCTAGCAATAAACTCCCATTTTGTTCCCTATCAAGATAATTCAGGAATATTAGTAGTAGCAATGGAAGAGGACTACTTCCTTATCTCTTGACAAAAAATACTCAGTCACCATGGTAACCACTGAGATGGGACAAGATTTCATTTTAGAGGCAGAGAATAGAACCAAAGCATCAGTTGGGGGAGAGGAGTCCTAACTACCCACAAGTGATACTTTTAGCTATATTTGCATAAACTCAGGTCATTTTAGCCAAGACTTCTAAATTAAGTAATTTTGAAGACTTGTCATAGTAGCTTCTTCCCACATTGACTACCCATATGTGGGTTTTGTGTATTCATATTAGCGGATTTGAATATTTCCATTAAATCACCTAGTCAAGAAAATCAAAGCAGTTTTAGCATGTAAAACAAACAAAAAAGGAATGAAAGCTGATGAAATACTCTTTCTTTACAATAATGATGACCATAATGACAACTTCCATTTAATGAGGACTCACCATACCAAATACTCTTTATATATTACATCATTCTTTCCTTATTGCAGCATCACAAAGTAGGTATTATTTTCATATCTCATAGAAGAGGAAATTCATTTATTTTTTTAAATATTTTGTTTTTTTGAGAGGGAGAGAGAGTGTGTTCATAAGCGGGGAGAGGGATAGAGGGAGAGGGAGAAGCAGACTTCTCACTGAGCAGGGAGCCCAATGCAGGGCTCCATCCCAGGACCTTGGGACCATGACCAGATCTTTAACTCACTGAGCCTCCTAGAAGAGGAAATTTAATTTTAGAAGTTTAAGTATATTTACCCACCATCATATAACTAGCAAATAGTAGAATTAAGATGAAATCATTCTGACTCAAGAATCCTGTCCTCCAAAATAAAACTTATACTGCCTAGATAGGAACTGCGGCTATCCTAGCCCACTACTGTCTCTCAAAGGACACCAAAATCTCTCTGTGGGAAAGGATGTACAGTACTGCATTGCCCTCAAAGCTTAGCAATAAATAATCCTGTCAGTCCTTGAACTTATTCTTGAGTTTCTTTAATTTATTGATATTTTTCATCTATGCAGTCATGCAACACATTATTATATACTTCCCAAGAGCCAGGCCTATATTTGTTACTGTAGATATAAAGGCATACGGCAGCCTCTGCACTAAAGAAGTTCATAATCTAGTAATAGAGAAGTATATAAATAATCCCATAAAAAAGTGTTTGCAAAGGCGGGGGTGGTCAGGGAAGCCATCATCATATCAATGTTCTGAACTTAATCTAGTAGCGAATAGGATTGGCAGGGAGAAGGGAGAAGGACACCTTAAGCTGCGGGAACCACATGTACGCAAGGATGCAGTCATGAAATGGCTTGATACTGAGAGTCTGTTGGGTAGGAGTTTAGTTGGCAATGGGACAAGAGGGAAGAATGAGATTGTAGAACTAGGTAGCAGCTAGGGGCTTATACGCTACTCTCGTTATGCTTACTTTTTTAAAAAATTTATTTATTTATTTATGATAGTCACAGAGAGACAGAGAGAGAGAGAGGCAGAGACACAGGCAGAGGGAGAAGCAGGCTCCATGCACCGGGAGCCCAACGTGGGATTCGATCCCGGGTCTCCAGGATCGCGCCCTGGGCCAAAGTCAGGCACCAAACTGCTGCGCCACCCAGGGATCCCTGCTTACTTTTTACTTACTCAACACTACGTGCCCAGCACTGTCTCAAGTCCTTTACAGACTCTATTTCATGAGCAAGTTTGCAGTTAAAGAAATTACAACTCAGATAGGTGAATGATTTGCCTAGATCATGGAGCTTGGATAGAGGTAGAATTTGACCTCAGATTTGATTTATCTCCAAACATGCATTTCTCTTCCATCTACCACACATAGGTGTTGGGAGTTATTTTCCCATAAGCAATGAGTTGCTGCTTGAGAATTTCTAGCTACCATGTGATATGCAATGCAATGAAAAATTTGAATTTTGGAAGGATCTCTCTGGTAGCAATATAGAGAATGAACTGAGAGTGACAAAGGACTAGAAGACCAATTAAGAAGTTATTACAAGGGTCCAAGCAAGAAAAAAAAAAAAAGAGAACCTAGGCCAATGGTTCTCATAATTGACCGTCTAATGGAAAGCTTTTAAAAATATGTAATGCCTGGGTCCCACAGTCAGAGATTCTATTTTAATTGGTCCCAGATGTGACCCGAGCAATGACATTTTTAAGACTCTCCAGTTGATTCTATTATGCAGTCAGAGTTGAGAACCATAGGCTTTGGCCAAGTCAATGACACTGGGATTTTCTTAATGCTCTTGGGTTATGCTAATATGAAGTCTAGGTTAAGAATCATTGTTTTAGCACCTTTACGAACCTCTCAACAAATAGACTGCATTCAAATTAGCAAGTAGATTTTTCTGGGTTATTTAGAATGGCCAGAAAATGCCTTCCTCTTATTAGAGGATGAGCAAAAACTATTGCACATGTTAACATCTTTGTGAGCAATGTGCTCTTGGGGGGGTGTGTGTCAAAATTTCATATATAAACTTCTAGATATTAGTGCCAGGTGCTATATTTTTTGACTTTTCAGACAGAAGTGAACTCTCTGAATAGTATACTGTTTGTGGTAACAGAGTATACTCAGAGAAACAGATCTACGCTTGGCAATATAGCAAAAGGAATTTAATGTGGACACTAGTTTAAAAGTGTTGGAGGACACTTGGGTAGGTCCTTTGGTTAAGCATCTGATTCATGATTTAGGCTCAAGTCATGGTCTCAGGGTCTAGATGGAACTGTGTGGGGCTCTGTGCTCAGCAGGGAGTCTGCTTCTCTCCTTCATCCTCTCCCTCTGCCTCTCCCCTGCTCACGTGCTCTCTAAGAATAAACAAAATCTTTAAACACAAACAAACAAACAAAGTAAAAATATAAATGAATGTGTTGGAAGAGCTGAAAGGGAAACTGGGCTGGGCAGGCAACCCAGGGAGAGGACAAAAAGAAGCTATGTCACGTATGGAAATGGAGGGACAAAAGTAGGAAAGATTTTTACTATCTGGGTTTTGAGAGCTGGGGCCTTGAAGGAAGTAGCTGGAACCACAGAGATGTAGCCACTGTTGGAGATGCTTTTTAAAGCTGAGAGGAGGGGAAGAAACCCTGGCTCTTCCCTTCCACTTGCTCTCCAATCTCACACCTGTGCCTCCCATTGGCCAAAACTAGTAGGAAGCCGGTTGGAAAGGGATCTTGGGATGCATACTTTGGGGGGATGCTGAAGGTTGGGGATGGATCTGAAAGCAAACAGGCAAATGACCAAGGGCTAGGATGCTGAGCCAGATTTGTCCTAGATTCTGGCTGTAGATACATCCCGTACCTGCTGTTAAGTATATGTGCTATACAATACAAAAGAACTGGGAAATGCTGAGAGTTTTCCTTTTATTCCAGTTATGCAGGAATGACTTTTCGAGAGTCATATGTTAGTAATTGTTCTGATATTATCAGCTTCTCAGCTAAGTTCACATTTACAGAATTTATTCCAATATAAACATGTGAAAAGTATATTTGACGTGAATAAATGAAAGATACAGGTTCCAAAAAAAAAAAAAAGAGGCAACTTCGGATAGGTGTAGTCTCCATGTGCAAAATTTTACTGACACTGAACGGTTAGCAGTAGGGTAACAGCTGCATCGAGAGTGCTATTTTCAGATAAGTAGTAAGTCTCATTTCCACAAGCCAATTTGCAAGAGTAACATTTAGAAGAATATTCTTTCCCCCACTCAAAAAGTACCTTGGCTACATGTACTGAAAAATAATTAAGAGTGGAATTATTTTTATGCAAACCTGTCACTGATGGGGCCATATGGGTTTCAATTCCAGGACCAACTTTTTACCTTTTGGTGGCCATCTATACTATTTAGAAGGGTCTTGCTTATTTCAAAACAGCATCTTGATTAAGACACAGGAGTCTGATCCCAGACGGGCCATCAGGCTGGAACACTGATAAGAGGCACACCTTGATGAATGTGGACTAAACCATAGGTGCAGATCCAACAACTCAACTGCATCATTTTCCTAAGGAAGCATTAATCTGAGTCGGGTGGAAAAACAGAATATTTTCCTATGCCCCTTTGAACTTTAAGAAGATTAGAAAGAACAGGATAAATCTGGGCGGGGTGTAATTTATTCTTAGTTGTCTATTCATGAGTCTATTCTGATGGAGATGGCTGTTACAGTCGGTTGAACACAATGATTTTGCAATGGTTTCTTTTCTCCAAAATGGAATTTCTCTAGGACTTGGTAGTTTGCCTTCTTAAAGTACAAGTAAGTACAATCAAAGCATTAAAAATCCTCCCATCAAGATGAACATGGCCCACTCCCCGTCCATGACGCGTACCACATTTATCTGGCCTGTACCTCTGTGTCGTTCCTCAAGGATGGGTCTTATGACCAGTTTCAAACAAAACCAGAGCTTTAAATGAATCGGGTTAGTCTGAAGATATGTCAGGCTTTTACCAGCATCTTTTGGGGCATACAGTATCTCTTTCGGATCCTGGCTTCCAAAAAGAGAGAAGAGTGCTTGTCTTGACAAGTTGATTTTCTTTGCCTGGGCTCAACCAGTAGTGATAATAAGTAGAGGCTCTAGGCCTACTGTGTTTCATTAGCACGATTATTATATTCACTTAAGACTTGGCGGGTTGCATGCTAGTATAAGAACTTTCTTGCATGGACGTGCTGAGGTTTTGCATACCAGATGCTAATGGTGTATGAATTGCCTGGACTACCTGATAGGGTCCAATCAGACAAATATCAATGAGGGTTTTTTGTTCATTTTTCTGTTTGCTGTGACCCTCATTTTCATGAGGCAAAAGGCAAGGTTTTAAAAATACTTAAATTTTATTTTGTTAAAGATTTTAATCGATTGACTTGTGTAAACTCCCCTTCATCTTTCACCTGCTCCTGTACTTTGGGGAGTAACAAGGACAAGACCAGAGCTCCAAGAATTTACTGATTTATAGCGAGACATATGGCACGGGTCCCTCTGTCACAGATAATGGAAATACTGAGGAATGAAATCATTCAGAAGTTCCTCTGTAATTAAATACAATCCACTTTTCCTGCAAGGATAGTCTTCTCTTCATCTAGAAATTTACATATTTGTAGAAAACCTGTAGCCATTTTTATCTTTGTTCTCCCTTTCAACTCCATCCAGGTTTCCAGTGAGATCGTCCCTAATTCACTGTGGAAATTAGGCTTTTTATATGCACTTCTTTCTATACATGTGACATTGTAATAAGGAAGTGGTTTGTTGTCCTCAATAATCTCATTTGTCTCCAGCATATTTTTTTGAGATAAGTCCCTTGCTAGCTGACTGTATTTTAAATGTGTGCAAACCACGTTTTACTTCTCTGATCTAAATTATGCAAACAAGAAGACCCTTACTTTCCACTCTATTTTATCGACACTAGTTTCTATTAAACTGACATAAATATATCATCCTTAAACTCTCAATTCTGTTTTCAGTTTAAATTTCTTTCTCCTCAGATTTTATAGTCTGCTTCTTTCTAAAACATGATTTGAAATTGAACTTATTGATGGCAAATTTCCCCCCACATTATTTTATTCTTTACCCTCTAATATCTTCTCATTATTCCTTATACTTTTTTTTTAACTTCATTTTAACATAATTCAGGGGATCCGGCCATAGAGTTACATCTTAAGGACTGGGAAGTTTCTAATCACTAAATCTTTTCTAACCAGCTTAATGACCAAGAAACTATTCAGATCAATCTATATTTCAGTCATTCACAGTAGAATGGCAAACCAAAGAGCTATGGGAAGTCACTGATATTAGTTACACAACAAAATACTGGGAATCCATTAGACATTAATAGACATGCTTAAATTAATTAGTTCGAAACGACCATCCTTTCAGAACCATGGACAGCTATATCAACCTCGTGACGATCTCCAAAATTGGAGTTCTTTAATGAGATATCTAAAGACTCTTAATTACGTAGCCTTGCTAAATGCTTTAAACATCTTAGTTGTCCTTAGTTAGGAGGATTACACAGGGCATTGGGGTCTGAGCTAATCCTTCAGAAAGCTTGCCTAGGAACGCAAAGTAGGAGCCTCCTAACATGAGTAAAGGGGCCAAGGACACTACCATCCTAGAGCCTTCATGGCTGAAGAGACTCGCCTGAGGGACCTTTATACATTTGTGTCTGTCTCAAAGAGACTAGTGTCCTGGGAAAGTTCAGTGACCCTTGACTTAACCTAGTGATAGTAAATCTTGAGGTTCAGTAAGTTAGCTTGATGGAATATTATAATTCTATGCAATTATGTGTGAGTACATTAGAAAAGCTAAAGAGAGGAAAACATAGACGTGGGAAAGGTGAAAAATGTGTGAGTAATCTCGAAGAGGTAGTTAGACATTTGTGGTCAAGTTGATCTAGAATATCCTTGGAGCCAGTGAAAGCAAAAAAGAAAGAAGAAAAATTAGAGTCCTGGCAATATGCAAAGAAAGGTTATTTTACCTCTGTCACTAGACATACGAATACTTCATTGTTAGAGGGCAAATCATCCTATACAGTATTTATTAGGTTCTTCCATAGTTTTCTGATAAACTTTTACCATTCAAGAGAGAATGTGAGCACAAAGGACCTGGATTAGGTTCTTGGCATATTTCACCCAACTTTTTATGCAGTATTTCTATTATCCATCCTGTCTCTCTCTCTTCTGTCCAACCTTCCCACTGTCATTATTTCCTTGTGATTTTTTTTTGTTGGGAATGTTCCCTTTCATGTGAAAATGTAGCTGGTGTCTCTTTGGAAAGGAAATAAGACTAATTGGCTACTTTGGCAATCGCTTAGTCCTGAGTCTAGCAGGAAGGGCTGGGTTTTGGCAGGAAAGAGAATTAAATGTTCAAATTCCCAAGCTGTCAGCTAGCAGATGTACATTCAAATAGGAGAACAAAGAACCTTCTGGAATAAAGTTGAGAGCCCTGGGTGTGTTGTCAGTTGGAAGGGGAATCTGTTTCAGCTCAGAAACAAATGCTCCACTCCATGTGTTCTGACTTTCTGCACCAGTCCCCTCACCTCACCTCTGCAACCTTGTGTCTCCAGCCTGCTGAGAAAATATCACTCTAAAGGGGACACATATGGCTACAAATTCAAATTTGCACCTTTGTCACATGTCTGTGCATCTTTATTATTGAGCTGATTGCATTAGACAGCATCAGGTCTTTCCACCTGTCCTTTCTTTGTGATTGTGTCACAGCCCTACCCCCTTGCCTCCAACAGGGCCAGGGTCAGGAAGGCCACTGACTGTCTTCTGGCCCCAGTCAACGGCAGGAGGCCAGCATTCCCTACACAAAGGGCCAACAACCTGTTTCCTGGCATTTGGTTTCTGCTAGAAGAACCCCTCTTTCCATTCTCTTTGTCTTTATGGTATTGAGAAGGGGCATAAGAGACCAGTACATCTTGAAATGTATTTAGATATTACTGATGCCATGCTATTTTTAGCAAGCCCGCACATGGTTCATAAACTTTTTCTACTTAGTAAAACCTATTATAGCTTCAAACCTTATCTATACTCAGACTACTTCTTGCCCCTCCACTCATCCCTCCCCTAGTCTAAATCACCATCGGACCTCACCTGTAATATCTTGGCCTCCCAAAGCATTGGAGTTTACCAGCCTTTGGGATTTCCCTTTTCTCCACTTCAGGCTCCCCCCCAGCAGCCAGGGATTTTGTAGTATCACATCACATCTCCGTTAGAGCCCAGCAATGGCTTCCCAGCATATTCAGATGAAAAGTGAAGGCCTTACAGTCATTCATAATACCCCGCAGGCCTGGCCCACCAATTTCCTGGCCTCAACTCCTATATGTTTTTCCTTATGGCTGCTCAACTCCAGCTATGCTGCCCCCATTGATGTTTACTACACACGCTCCCTCTGCAGGGTCTTTGAATCGTTCTTCCCTAAGAGAGTCCCGAAGCTCGCTTCTTCCCTCCTTACCCTGCAAATTTTTTCTTCCCTGCTTTTTTTTTCTCCCGAGCATTCACCACTAGGCATTTTACTTATTTATGTGGTTTATTGTCTTGCTTGTTATCGTGTAAGCTTCATTTCCCTCTAATTTCCCTTATGTTTGCCTTGTGAATCTTCCTCTTATTGGCATTTGGCATTCTTTGAGGTATTTATTTATTTATTTATTTTTCTTTGAGGTATTTAACTTGATATCTTTGCATCAAGTCTGCTTCTCTATGTTTGTCCTTCCCAGCTCTGTTGATATATAATTGACATATAACATGTATAAGCTCAAGGTTTAAAATAATGCATTGATTTGATACACTCATATATTGCAAAATGATCACCACTACAGCGCCAGCTAACACATCCATGGTATCATGTAGTTACTCTTTTTGTTGCGGCCAGAACACTTAAGATCTACTGTCTTGGGAATTTTCAAGTATACAATACAGTGTTATTAACCACAGTCACCATGTTGTTATTAGATTCCAGAACTTACTCATCTTATAGCTGAAAGCTTCTTTCTACCTTTTGACCAATACCTTCCCACTTAAAGCTACCACTTTGAATCTGCCCCCCCACCCGCCCCCCACCAAACAGGTCCAACTTCAATCCATTTAATTTCAATCCATACCAAACAAATACCAAAATAACAAAAATTCTGTAGACAATGAGGGAAAGGGGAAATACTCTAAGGGGTAATGGGTTTTCACCAGGCGGGTCTGTGTAGTAGGTAAAAAAGTACAGGGTAACAGAAGGCCGAAATATGATTTAATGCAGGAGAAGGATGGGAAAGACATCTACCCAGAACAGATTATCTCCAGACACCTACTGTGAAAGCCAGGAAAACAGACCAGCTTCTTTCGATTCTGATCAAGCTCTCAACAATGATAGAACTCTTGGGAAAATCTCAGGCTTTCTGGTCTTTGGATATTTCTTTTCCGATTGAGTCTATTTTTTCTGCATATTTCTACACTCTTAATTATCTGAGTCATTTTAAATCAACATAGGAAGAAGT
The DNA here is from genome assembly GCF_053574225.1 of Canis aureus. Lineage (NCBI taxonomy): Eukaryota > Metazoa > Chordata > Mammalia > Carnivora > Canidae > Canis > Canis aureus. The sequence goes on along the minus strand of NC_135628.1, from coordinate 4,166,137 downwards.
GTCTTTACTGATATCGCCACACCCTTAGAGAGTAAATGGACCCTTATGAGACTTGTTATATAATCAATTGTCCTTTTACCTGTGACTTTGGGGGCCACATGCTTTTTCTGACTTTTCTTTCAGGGAAGTGAGTGAATGGGAATGGCTCTTGTTAGACTTTTTCCAATCTGGGGAATAACTTCACATCCAGTAATTCATAGGAGTATGCTGTCCCAACTCCTGCTCACAAATTAAATTAATCTGTCAAATTCTCTTGGCGTTAGTCAAAAGCTCAAACTAGTTAAAATGGAGAGTTTGCCCCCAAACACCACTACCCTAGGTTATTTTTATTCATGTACCCTTCTTAATAATTTTGAAAAAATCATTTATTGCCTCAAATATTTTTATTTTCAAGGGAAAAGTTCATCATAATATTAAATAGTTACAAAGTCTTTAATTTCTGGCATATTGTAAGAACTGACATTTAAAAATGAAACTATTACAACATTCTTTCAAATGTTTCATGAGAAATCAATTGCTACAATTTGATAACTACCATGATCCATTTAAAATATATTAAACCATTCCCTAACACCTAGAAATTTTCTATCTTTCCTTTTTCTTTGTTTAACTGATATTTCTATCTTACTACACCCCCTAGACATTTATCCTTATATATTTTGTGCTTAAAAAATATTTTGTTGATCATATCATGCTAATCTGTAACAAAATATGCATATAGGTTTAATTTTTCTCTCTAACCATGAGATTTTAAATGTTATGATTTTTTTCTAGATTGAGTTATAATTTTAGTAATATATTCTTGATCAAAACAACATAAGTATATTACAAATGTCAGTGAATTAAACATAAAAAGTAAACTTCTAACTGAAAAATCTTTAAATGAGATAAATATAAATGAATAATGATCAAACTTTTCTTAGGTTTTAAGTGAAAGAGAACTGTATTTTACTGCTAAAAACCAGTTACACATTTTAATCTGAAATATTTTATGATATGAAATTTTATGAGAATTGACTATAATTGGGATACTTTGTATAATATCATAAATACAAATTTTCAAGCCCTACCCCCAAGAGATTCTACTGTAGTGGTTCATTTCCCCCCTTAACACTTTGAGAAGAAGTAGCTTTGTAGAACCTACTAAAGATGTGGGTCCTAATTCTAAGTGCAAAGGATAGCCCCCTTGAAAGATCTAAGTTAAGGGCTGACATGATCAGGACTGTGGAAAGAGCAGGAAAGAGTACATTGTTGGGGACCAAAGAGGGTACAGAGATACCAGATGGAGATTATCTCAGTAGTTGGGTAGAAGATGATGGTGGCTTAGCACAAGGTCTTAGTAAGCATGATGGAAATAAATAGATAGACACAAAATAGGTTCTAAAGGTAGAATTGGACACAGTAGGGTGTTTAACTGAATGTGGGAGGTGAGGTACAAGCAAGAAGCAAGGGTGACTCTCAGATTTCTGGCTTAAGAAACTGAAGATGTTGTTACTGCTGACTCAGGGATCACACTTCCTGAACCACAGAGATTGAGCTTTATATTTGGGAGTCACCCAGTACAGCGATGCTGTCTGAAGCCAGAGGAATGGATGAGAATACGAAGAGGCCAGAAATGGAACCACAGAAATCTTCAAAATTTAAGATACCAGGGGAGGAGTTAGAGTACCCTAAAGACAGTGAGAAGATGAGACTGAGAGTATAAAGAAAGTAGGTGACCTTTCACGCATCTGACTTCTTGTAGGTCTTTGCAGCCCTGTAGAACTGGCCATATCTAGTACTAAGAAAATACAATAAGATAATGAGTAAGTGTACGATGAAGGCAGATATCACCATGTGGGACTGAAAAAAAAAAAAACACCAACATTTGCTTTCTGATTCCCTCAGCTGAAAATTATGCAATTTATGACATAAGAGCTGAGGAATTTAGGTTTGTTAGAAGAATGGATACATCTCTTAGAAGGAACACAACGTGCATCCAAATCACTAAGGATCATCAATACGCAGACTTCTATGTTTAGTAGAAGAATCCCTTGAAATCTCTTCTGGCCCCGTGGGCTCTATTTCTACTACCCTTGTGTTTGGTGACGACCTACCTCTGCATCTTCAGGATGTCAAGGATGACGCTTAGTCCTAGAAGGGAAAGAAACCCCGCCTGCTTTCTCCCTGCCCCCTTTTTGAAGGGCCCAACACTCTCCCCGACTTCTGTTACTTTTTTCCACTGTTTCCAGGTCAACCAACCTTTTCTCATAAACTCGAAAACATGACCCACACGGCTTATTCGCTAATGTTTAACTGAAGGCTATCTATGCGAGAATCTTGACAGAAACGGACTTCCAACTCTATCAGTCTTTGGTGACGGCAAGGAAGGCCACTTGGCCTCTGGGCCATGTACACGCCTCAGCATCCAGCGACACCTGTTGTATGACCGAAGTCCCTGGTAGAGGCCACAGAGTTATTTCCGTTATCATCAACTCCCAGAGACAAAGGGAACATTCCGTTAGTGATTCTCTTCTTCACATTCACAAGGCTAGTGTGGGGGTAATTTTAGCATCTCTGATCACGAGTAGGATCCACTTGAGCTCCTGACCTTTTCTGGCTCTTTGTAACCCCGAGGGCCAGGACTACCCACACATAACAGGTGATTCGCCCACACGCAGAAAGCACAAAACAGTTTCTGCCCTAAATGAAGTCCTCCAGCCATATTTCCTGATGTTTCTCCTGTCGCCAATCTGCCTTGTCACTCTCTGGACCCTACTTACAAATTCTCCCCTAATCACGGGTGGAACAGTCGGCCAGCTTACCTACCCACCTCTCCACTCAAGTCCAACCACCTACCCACCTGCCTGCCCACCTGTTTTCCAAACTATGGATCTGGCTTGGTCTATTCCTCTGACACCTGATTTTTGTTGTTGTTCTGTGTTGTTTCTATTTTTGCAGAGAAAAAAAAAAACTGCAGAGTTTGGTTTTGTTTTTGCAATTTGAGCATTGCGAATTTGACCCACAATATCTCCCCCACCTTTTGTTTTGGTTTCAGTTATAAGTAGTAAGTGTGAAATCAATGTTCTCTGGCAACTCATGTTATACAATAAATATGAGACTATTTTTAGTAAATTGGACGTTTTTTAAAATTCAGCTGTAGTTGAATATTTAAGGGATTTCTGGAACAAATATTTAAATATTGAAAAGGATTCATTTATGCTATGAATCCTCTCCCCCTAAAACACACTTTTCATACCTTTAGACTGGATCTTCTTAACATGGAATACTCCAGCAACCGGAGCATAAGTTTCATCATTCATAACCCTTCTTATCTATGGAAGGAGGATAATTTCAATCTTACCGGGCATCACTGTAGCACTTGCCACGACACAACCTAGATGTACTGGAGAGAGTCCTCTCCACAAGCCTCCCGGCTGTGCCAGCCTACAGTGTCCAGCCCTGAACTGGTGTCTCCTCAATGACACAAATGTCAAGAGTAATAAACTTCTATGTTGATGATGTTTTCTGCCTGAAGGCCCCGACTATCTAGAGTAATACCAGGACTCTATACATAAAACAACCAGAATGTGGCACAATGAAACCAATCATTTCTGTCGAGTTAATGAATATGCCAACTGATAAATGAAAAGTCCATCTGCAGCAATTGGTACTGTCTGGAACGAGTGCATCAGCTGTGCCCCAGTTTAATGCAGAGGCTGAGTATAGGAATGGCCTATATACTGCGAACATTTTTTTTTTTTCGACACAAAGAAGACTATGATTATGTTTACATGATAGCCAAAGGAGGACATTCTTTCCTGCTTGGAGTCATCAAAGTACTCCACATTTTCCTGCATTTGCCAATGACCCTACATGAACAAAGCCTTTGAACCCACCATTTTAAAGATATGTTACTAAAAATAAAACCAGCCAGCTATTTCTCTTTCCTATCTAAGTTTTGGGAGGCAAACTTGCTGGAACCTGGAGTTTACTAATGATGTAATCACGTCAGAGCAAACGTGGGGTTAGCCCACCGTGGCTGTTTCAGATGAGCAGAACTAATAGATTAATACGTGTCAATTTTGATCATCTACTAAATACTTAAGTCTCAGTACGTATATATTCTAAACTTACTTTTAAAATATACTGAATTATAACCATCCTGAGGTCATAGAATACACCAAATGTACCTTTGTAAGTCCCATAGTATGACCTACAGAGAACTGCATGTGACAGGTGCACCATTAATCCCTAAGATAATCAGAGGATACCAGAGTTAAAACCCAGGAAACCCGTAAAAATGTTCCAGTCCAACATTTTTCTGAAGTATGAATTCTTTTAAATATCTCACACAAAACATCTGCTCAGTTTTTGGATGAATACTCCTATTTTTTTAATTTTTAAAAATATTTTAGTTACGTATTTGAGAGAGAAAGAAAGCATGAGCAGGGGGGAGGGGCGGAGGGAGAAAATCTGATGCTGGGCTCGATCCCAGGAACTTGCGATCATGACCTGAGCCAAAGGCAGACACTTAACTGACTGAGCCACCCAGGTGCCCCTGTAGGGACACCCCTAAAATTAGAGAAGTCACTGCCTTCTGGGCAAGTCCATTCAAAGTTGGGGAGTTTTAACTTCCTGAATGAAAAAAGGAATAAAACAAACACTGGAACAATATGCACAAATATCGCATTTTGAGATGGACATCAGCCTAGTGATCCAAATCAACATCTTAAACTCCGCAATCAATGATTATGATCAGCCCCTTCCATGTACCTACGCACCTGCTCCTCTTTAGCTTGATCCCATCCCTCGGCTAAACCGTAGCCCCGCTTACGTCCATCCCTCCTCCTGGCCCGTGCCTGCACGCTGGGCTGCCCGTGCATGGGTCAAATACAGATCTGTGCTGACTGGTCACCCGTTCATTTCACCTCAGAGGGCCCCTAAGGATGCACGACATTCTATCCCCTGACCAGTTCCTTCTCCCGCTCTTCTGGGTGGCTTTCAGGCCTCTCCTCTTTCCTCAAAACTTCAAGTATTGCCCCCGTCACTATCTACAGTGGATCACCTTGCTTCCTATTTCACAGAAAGAAAAAAAAAAAAAGATATAATCAAAAGAGAAATTCCCCATTTCCCCACATCTGTGCTCGTAAGCGGTCTTTGCACCACAGCCAGCCCCTCCAGGTGTCCATTATTTCCACCAGCTTTTGCCGACTTAAGGTTTTATCATCAGTTTTCCCCTCCCTGCTGGATCATTACCAGGAGCTTACACATGGCAATATTTCTGGCAGTTCAAAAATAACCCTCTCTTTATCCTCTGCCTGCCTCTGCTATCTCATTTTCCTCATTCCTTTTACAACAAAACTCCCTGAAAAAAACTTGTCCTGACCGTCGAGCTCCTATCTTCCCCCTTCCGTACCTCTGCAAAGCCCTTCGGTCACCCTTCTACCTAGACCACGGCAGGGAATATTTTCTTAACCAAGTTACATTGCTAAGTACATCTCATCCTCGTTTTTAATGACCTCTTAAGGGCCTTTGGCATAGTTGATTACTCTCTCTTTTCTCCAGTATTTCTTCACGTGGCGAGGTGGCCTATGTTCAAAGATGGCTGTGATTAATTCTCCACCTCCCGGTAAGTGTGAGCCACTCCTCCACTGAGAAGTGGCATCGATTTCTCCACCTCCTTGAATCTAGGCTGGCCTCTCCTTGCTTTGGTTGATGGACATAACACCGTAAATTCCAGACCTGGCCTTCAAGAGGTCTGGTAGATCCTGCTTCTTGCCCCCCTGAGCCCTGACGTCCACGTGAGAAGCCCAGGAGTCCACGTGGAAGACTACTGAGGGGCCAGATGCATGGGTGACAAAGCAACCTTGGCCTTTCAGCGCAGTCAAGCCTCCATTGACCACCCATCCAACCAAGGTCTGCCTGCCGCCGGAGGAGAGACGTCAAGCAAGAACCACCCAGCTGAGCCCACTCAATTCATACAGCCTTGACCTAGAAGAACATGCTGTTTAGTTGAGGCACAGATCGCAGGCTGGTTTCTTACACAGCAATAAAAAAACTGCATCACCACCTTTAGGAAACATGGCCTCAGACTACAGGGCCCCCAACAGCCGCCTCTAGAACCCACTGTCATATCTGAATAGCATACAAATGGCTGCATGTGGCAGGAGTATCAAGGCAGGCCCATTCCTGGGAAGCCAGCACTCTACAGAGGGTTGACTTTGGCTTGAGGACTTCCCAATGGGCTCCTCGAAGGCCTCATTGACCTCCTCTCACCCCCTCCCACCCAAAGCTTATTCACTCGTGATCAGACTCTCATTGCAGTCTGTCAGCTGTTCCAAGCTTGTGTGGCTCCTTCGCTTTCCCTCACAGGCATAAAATACCTGCATGTTTAGTTCTATCTTGGCTTTTGCACAGAGGATCTGGGGGTAAGCTACCACATTTGCCTGGCTCCTCCCTTACCTCTTTAGTCACTGCTTTCCCGTCTCTTTCACTGGTGTCTCTTCATCTCCCTGCAGTCAGATGGTTGATGTGCCCCTCGGACTTCTCTTTCTCACCCACACTTTTCCCCTTGGAGATCTTGTCCAATCTTGGGGCTTTATATACCATCCATATGTTAAAGGCTCCCAGATATCTCTCTCTCTCCAACCTGGACCTCTCCTCTGAACTCCAGGTATCATGATATTCCGACATCTCACTCAAATGTCTTACGGGAACTTCTCAAATTTAATGTATCCAAAATTGCACTACTAACATTCTGCCCCCCCCCCCCCCCCGCTGTCCCTCCAGGTGTCTCTTTTGCATTCCCCACAATCTCAGTAATTGGCAATCCTATCCTTCTAGTTGCTGTGGCCATCCTTGGCTCCCTCCTACCTCACTTCTGGTCACTAATAGGTACTGTCATCTTTAACTCCAAAATCTGACCACATTTCATCATCTCCCCTGATGCTATCTCGGTCCAACACATCCTAGTCCTCACTTGGGTTGTTGCAACAATCTGTAATCCAGTTCTCTGCTTGTCTTCTTATCCTACCTTCACCTTCTTCTCAGAGAAGGTGCCAGAGCAATCTTGTTAAAACTTGTCAGATCATGGCAAACCTTCAATTACTCAAAAATCTTACTCCGAGCAAAATACAAAGTCCTCATGATGATGGGAAGAACTATCCATGGTTGGGCCCCCATACCTCTCTGACTCATCCTCTCACCTCTCCGCTCACTCTGCTCTAGTCATGTTGGTTTCCTTGATGTGCCTCAAATCTGCCCGGCTTGCCCCACCTTCAGAGGGCCTTTGCATTGGCTTTCTGCCTGGAACATTCTTCCTTTTAATATCACCTCCTCCCAGTCTTTATGCAAATATCAACTCCTCTGCTAGACCTTTTCTTACCACCCTCTCTAAAATTAAAATTCCCAGGGCATTTCATATTCCCCTTACCTATTTTATTTTATTTTTCTCCCTAGCATCTGTCACTATCTAAAATAGTGTGTATTTGCTTACTTTTGTTGTTGTTGTTTGTCTACACCATTCTAATGCACACTCTATGAAGGAACAGATTTTTGTCTGTTTTATTCTCTGCTGTTTCTCAGCACCTAGAACATTGTCTGTTACATAGAAGATGCTCAGTAAATATTCACTGAGTGAAGAAATAACATTATTTTTGTTTTCTGTAATAAAATAAAAACACACGAGCCAAATTTCAAGGTCTGGCACATATAAGATGCTCAATAAATATTCATTGAACAATGAATTATTTTCCTAAGATTTAAAACACAAAATACATGAGCAAAAATCACACTGGGGTGAGTTGGAGATACAAATTGTTTCACTGAAACTGTACAGAATGTATCGTTTTGTAAGTAGAGCATAACTGGGGCTTGTGAATCTGTTCCTCATGTAGATATTTTCAAAATATCTTGATCTTCCTTGTAATTTCTTACAGGAAAAATATTCACATGTAATTTCTGTTTCTTGTCACTTATCTCTTGGATATCCCATCTTTGACTACGAATTATGGTAGAATTTAATTAAAGCACATCAGAGGGAAAATCCCCTACCTTATTTCTTGGAAGAGGAATGCAATCCAAACTGAATTCATCTTGTGATGAAATTCATTTGTTCAGGAAGAACTGCAGACTTAAATGAGAGAAAGAAAAAGAGAAAAAAATGGATAAGCTTAAACATTTAAACCCCTTATTGTCTCAATCCCTATAGAGGGAGGAGGCACGTCTTTAGTCCCTTGAGCCCCGTAGTTTTTTGTGCCAAAAATTCCACTCCTCCTTCCTCCTACTCTTCTTGACATATATTTAAAACAGCCAAATGCAAAAGGAACTCACCAGATCTTCACGAGGGGAGGAAGCTGTGCATTCCTTTACTGTATCCTGAGATATTTTTAGCACATTTAAAGAGCAGTTTTTGACAATAGCAAAATAGGGCTCTTTGAGAACTAGTTATTTAAACCCCTGCTGAATGTATCCTTACAAAAATTAGAGAGTTTTATTAATTAGATAGCCTGAGGAGAGAATTAAATCTTGAATCACCACCCTGTGTGCCAAAATAAGTTGAAATCTTCCAACTTAGCCTTGTAATTAGAAGGTCCCAGGGAGAGGGCCCGAGTGTTCACTCTTCATATTGAAGAAGCCGGCTGGCAGCAGGCCTGAGTGAGAGGAGATGCAGCAGCCAGTTCAGGAGGACAAAGGAAAAACGGGTGTCATGGCAAATATGTGTGTCTGACTTCCAGCTCCAAGAAACCGGGACAGGGAGCTGGAATTCACTGCCTTGAAGCACAGGAGCCTGTGGCACCATCTCCCCGGCTCACACGGGAGCCTTCGTGCCATTGCACAAAGGGCACGAGAGGCAGAGTTCAATTGCCCCACTGCTTTCTTAAGGATAAAAAGGTAGGGATGGAAGCCACTGGAATTCCTTCCCAAGCCCCAACAGGCAACGTTTTGATCTAATAACTTGTACAGGAGCTCTAGCGATTTTCATGCAACTTCAAACTGTTCTCTGGAACAAAGTACCGTGTTGCAGCTCCCCGAAATGAGAATGCTTACTTTTCAAAAGCATGACATTTTTCAAACCATTTGCATTTTAAAGGTCTAAGGAATTTTAATCACCGATCAGCTTTAACCCACGTTTCCTGCCTGCGAACATGAGCACACACCCTCGACTTTGCCATCCTCATGAAAATTCTCTCTTAAGCTCTTGCTCTCATGTGTTTTTAGAATGGCTCAGCTCCCCTGCAGCTCTCATGGGCCTGCTTTCCCAAGGGGTCTCCCCGCTTGGAGGATGAGAGGCCCTCTTCTCCCCAGCCGGGGCCCCACTTCCCTTACGCACCAGTGGAAAAGAACCCAAAGGGGGAAGAGGAAGTGAGTAGACAGGCTGGCCTGGAGCGGGCCTGCTGCATTTCCTCACAGGGGCTCTTCATCCCCCCTGGGAAAAGCCACGTGACCCTCAAATTTCTTTCAATAAAATAAATTCTACGGCTCTGTGTCTACGCAGGCATTAGAGGATATAAGAAACCTCCATATTTCCTTGCATAATAGTTTTAGATTCTGGAGCCGGGCTGCCTAGGTTCAAATCCCAGCTCTTTCCTTCAAAGGCTGTGCAGTCTTGAGTGAGTTGCTTAACCTTTCTGTGTCCTGTTTCCTCATCTATAAAATGAGAAACATTGCTTCTATAAAATGGGAAGTAATATGACCTATGTCAAAGGGTTGCTGTAAATATTAAGTAAGCAAATATGTGTACGGTATTCTATAAGCACGAGCTGTGATTATTTTATGCATCCCTCTTACTAACATAGCAAAGACACACGGTTGGGGCTGTTAATGATATTTAACGCCTCCAGGATGAAAATCACATAAGAGTTCCACAATATCTACTAGCTCGTTAGCATTGACCCTTGCAATGGTCTGAATAATTTTTTTGTCCCTTCACTCCAACTCACATGTTGAAATCCTAACCCCTGAAGTTGATGGTATGAGGATGGTGGGCGTCTTTGAGAGGTGATTAGGTTAAAGGGATTAGAGCCCTTATAAGTGCAATTCATGTGTTATAAAAGTGACCCCAAAGAGATCCCTAGCCCCTTCTGCCATGTGAAGAAGCAAAAGGTCAGCAGTCTGCAACCCAACAGGGCTTTCATCTGACCATACTGGCATTCTGGTCTTGGCCTTCCAGCCTCCAGAAGTATGAGAAGTAAATTTCTGTTGTTTATAAGCCATCCAGTCTGTGGTACTCTATTATAGAGGCCTGAAAGGATTAAGGCAACCATTTTGACAGTTACTAAACACTTGTCATGTTCACAGCAAATGTTAAATCAACTCCATTTCTGGACACCCATTAGCTGGTGCTCAAGGCCACGAGGCTAGTTTCTTTATGAATGAAAATACGGCATTCTTGCCAAATACAAGTCAGATAATACATCTCTCAAGTAATATGCAGTCAATAATATTTAAGTGATTCTCATGGAATTATGTGCCATTACCACTAATAAGCTTTTATTGGGTGATGACTGTGTGTTGGGCATCGAGCCAGATGCTGCCGACACGGAGAGCCACAACATAGTCCTTTACAATAGGCTTACGATCTAGTTTGAAAAGACAGGATATATTCATCAAGAGATAAATAAAAACAAATGGCAGCATAAAAGTACAAAAATAAGTGGAGCAAATAGTCATGCTCCAGCAATTCTAAAGGCGTAAGAGGTTATTCTGGGTGTGGACAATTAAAAAATATCTTCCTACATAAAAAACTGGAATTCAAACAAAGTCTTGAAGATGAAGCAGAACTTTAAACACGTACAAAAAAAGAGGGGAGAAGGCATTTCAGGGATCCAACAGTGAGAAATGTTTATGGCGCAACTGGGGAATGAGCTGGCTAGGTCAACTGGATCAGGTGTCATAACCCTTCACCAACGGTGATCCCTCAATTTCATGGACTATGTATTTTTAAATTTGATTTGAGTTTAGAGCCACCGAAAACTTCCGTATTTCCTCGGGTAGGGTGCTATCTCTCACGTCTACAGAGTTAGCCGAAGTAACATAACAATTGCCCAGCGTGCTGTATTTAGCCTCCTTTGCAACTCTTTTTTCATCTGTCAGTACATTCAATCAGACGAATGTTGGGGCAAGTTGGGAGACTTATTCAGCCACAGGACTACAGTAAAACTTCCCTTGAAAGGGGCCAAGAATGTAAAAAAGGTGAGAGGAAAATTGATAGAATGCACTTCTCTTTTGCCAAAGCTACTCTCCAGGTATCGACCCGATACCTCATCAGAAAAGCAGAACATTCAGAGCTAAGAGGAGGTCAGCAGCTACTCGTGTATTCCTCTTACTTCACAGTGAAGAGACGGTGATATATTCATGAGAGAGCAAGAGCTCAGAGTTGTCATCGGCAGAATCAGGACTAGAACTCCAGACTGGAAGTCACAACCCAGTCTCCCGACTCTCTCTATACCAGGTCGGTGGGGAGAACCTGGAGGGTGAAGATTGGTCAGAGAAACTAGGAGGAAGTCAAAGGGCAGGTCACTGTTGGATAACAGGGTATGGGAGCCTGGAAGAGTGAGCAAGCTCTGATGTTGGAGCCAGAAACAAAGAGCACCAAGATCCCAAATATAGAGTCTGAGGTCCCTTGATGTGACTCAAGATTTGTGACTAGTGTGGGAGGTTCAATGGTACCTCCTATGAATTCCGATTCAACCTGTGAAATTAATTGTATTTTTGGTTTTCAGGAATGGCCCTCAAAGAGTATTCCCTTGAAAACCAAAGACTCTAATATATTTTTTGATACTTCATTTAAGGTTCTTGTTTTTCTTGTCAACCGATTCTATAATTATTGCTATTAGGAGCTCTGACCAATAGAATATAGGAAGATTTCAGCGTGCGAAAGGCAACGGTAGAGTATATAAAGATGTGATAGATAGGACGCTCGTCTATATTCACCTTAACAATCAGTAAACCAATGCTTGTTGTAAACCGTTACAATTTTTAATTGGTAGATGACTTCTGTAAACTTGATTCTACTTTCTGGTTTAACTGTAACATTTAAATTTTTTTTCCCTTAATGTCTATCACTCCAAGGAATATTTTTCCCTTCACAGAAAATCTCAATGCCCACTCAGCATAACTGACACACGAATAATATTGGTGTCGAGATCAGTCTTACTGAATATTTTATAAATGGTAATGATGAGGAAGTGGGAGCACAGTGCCATTTGTAAGCCTGAAGATAAAAGTCATGTTGTAGATAATTGAATTCTATGCAGATGGAGCTAAATTCCAATGAGATATATAAGCCTACGTCAGTGGGTAAAGTAACCAGACAGTTTTAATACGGGCAGATGAAAGAATATTCATTAAGGAACACATAAACATTACAGCTGTAAGATTTAGAAATTATGATTTATAAGAAGGTCAGTCTGACCTATACATATCTTATCAGAAAAATATTTACAATGAATTGAAGGCTACTATTCATTGTAACTGTACAACTTGACAACCAAGAAGGGCCGAGAAGTGGGTGAAATAAGGGTAAACATGGGACATAAAATGTGATCAATCCCTTGCCCACAAAATCCTGTAGCCTCACCTGAACTGCTTCACCGTCTTCTTGTCATTGTACCTCCAGAAAAACAGTCAATTTGGAAAAGCCTTGCAATCTTACTAATCATCATTTCCCCAAAGTTCTTAGCATGTAACAGGTTTTCAAAAAAGTGCTTTGTAAAACGAACCATCAGGAGACCTGATATGAAAAAAAAAAAAAAAAAGGAGACCTGATATGATACATTAGAGCAAAGGGATGGTGATAAGCAAAGGTATGGGTGCAGACTTGAAAAGATCAGTCTGAAACTTAGAGGCTGAGATTAGCATCAAACCCACAAAATGAATGGACTGGCCTCACCCAACAAAGAATTCAGGATCTAATAAATACGAGGCATCCTTTCGCATTTAAGAGATAAATATAAGTCAAATAAAAAGGCTTTGCAAAGCACACAGTAAATTTACATATCTCATTACTTCACAAGCTACATATGTTGAAAATGCACACGAGCTCTTTGAAGAGGGCTTAATAGAACATAAAGACTATATTCAAGGAAACAGGAATGTTTACATATCCTAAATTTCTGAGATTGATATAATGGAAAGAAATGATGCTCCAACGCTCTCAAAGCATAAATCGTGCACAGTGTGAAAAACACTAAGTTTGGCATCAGAATAGCTGTGCTCAATTTCATTCTGCTACCTACTGGCTCTATGACTTTGCACAAGTCACAATCCCTCCAACTCTTGTTTCCTCACCTGTGAGGTAGGAAGAGTAAGACCTCCCTGTGGAATTGTTGAGTAGGAAATACAATAACGTAGCTGAACGTGTATTCGACACGAATGGATCTATCACATAGAAGGTATGAAATAATTCCTTTGTACCGCTAAGATACAGACTATTGGGATGACCCAAGGTGACAGGGATGGCTTGAGAATTCAATATCCAAACTGTCCATGTATCAAGTTCCCAGTTGACGTTCTGTCGGGAATATACTCAACGTTGAGGCCGCAGGTGTCTCTGCTGTGGGTACTTAGTACAAACCCCTTCCTTTCGTCGTTAGAATACAGGGCTGGATGGGAAGATGGGTGGGAAAAGGTGCGGATTCCAGTGGCCTTTTAAAAAATGCCTGAAGAGATTATAAATTTGACCACGTGGCAGCCCTTGCCATTTCCCTGGCGTGAGCAGATAGCAGGGTCGGTATAAAGGAGTGTGTAAGACCCGTATTTTCAGAGCGAAGCCAGGTGCGCCCGGATCCCAGTGCCTGAGCGGCAGGGCCTCTGGACAGAGCTGACACAGCAGGAGGCCTGTGGTGCTGGTGGTGGTTTTCTTCAAGATTCAACATTAAAACCATAATGTTAAATGGTTAAAAAAGGAGTCGTCCAGATTTAATGGAGTCAAGGTCACTGACCCCCGTTCAAACAGCCATAAGAGTCTTCTGGAATCGCCTGTATAAAACACAAGCCAACACACAGAAACAGCCCTGCCGTAGACTACTCCCTGGTTCCTGGAGCCAACAGGCCAGCTGATTTCTGGTAACAGCCCTCGTCTCCTCAAACTCCTTCAGTGTGCTGGTTCTCGGCCTTGGCTGACAAAAGAATCACCTGGGAAGCCTTCACACTCATGAAGCTTTGGTTATATCCCAAAACAACTAAATTAGATTTTTTTTGGGGGGGGAGGGACTACAAGGATTGGTATTTTTAAGGCTCCCCAGATGATTCCAATGGGGGCCAAGGTTGCAAACCCCAACCATAGTAGCTTTCCGTTCCCAGCTGAATCAGATCCATGCCCCTTAGCTCGGTGCTTCACTCCTGCCGCACCTGGAGCCCCATGCATGTCGTCAGGCTTATTTCCTGTACCCCGATGCACTAGCCTTCACCGTCTGCTACGTTCTTGCCTGGTTAACCTACAGATACAGATCCCTGTGTCTACTTCCACTTACCTTTGTTATTTCAAATTGCATTCATCTATCAATACCCGGCTCAAATGGCAGTACATCCGTGAAGCATTCCCTGATCCTCTAGTGTGGTGTTTCTGGAACATATCCACATATTCTTTGACTCTTCTCCCACAAAAGAGAGAGTCTAACTCCTTTGCCTTTGTTTATTTATTTTTAGATTTTATTTATTTATTCATGAGAATACACAGAGAGGAGAGAGAGGGGGGCAGAGACACAGGCAGAGAGAAGCAGGCTCCATGCAGGGAGCCCAATGTGGGACTCGATCCTAGGACTCCAGGATCACGCCCTGAGTCAAAGGCAGGCACTTAACCGCTGAGCCACCCAGGCGTCCCAACTCCTTTCCCTTTATATATGGGCTAGCCCTGGTGACTTTATTCCAACAAACAATGTGGTAGTAGTGACTCTTAAGTAAGGCTGGATCAGAAAAAAAACATCTGGAGGCACCTGGGTGGCTCAGTGGTTGAGCATCTGCCTTTGGCTCAGGGAGTGATCCCAGGGTCCCAGGATCGAGTCCCACATCGGTCTCCTTGCATGGAGCCTGCTTCTCCCTCTGCCTGTGTCTCTGCCTCTCTCTGTGTATTTCTCATGAATAAATACATAAAATCTTAAAAAATACCCAACCCAACATAAGGCTTCCACCCACTGCTCTCCTTCAACACCCAGGTCAAGATGGACCAGGTGGAGGGACCAGAACAAGAGTGAGAAGCCTGAGAAGCCAGCTGCTCCAGCACACCAGCCTTCTGAGTCTAGGCAGCATCAACCGCCAGACACACAAATGAATCTTGAGATGATCCAAGCCCCTAAGCTTCAGGCCATCCAACTGAAACCCCAGACATCATGAAGTAGAGACAAACTGTCCCTGCCATGCCCTGTCTTATGTCCTGAACAGAATAATAAATGAGTATTTAACAACGCTAAGCCTCAGGATAACTTGTTACGTGGCCATAGTAATGGGAACGCTCACTTTTCTAGTTCATTTTATCCCTGCTTCCCATATGGCACTTAGCATGTTCTCTTACTATTTTAATTACCAACCACGTTGGGTCTCCCATCCTAGATTGCTAAGAGCTTGATGTCAGAATTTATAGCTTATTGATTTTTGTATCTTCCACAATGCCTTGCTTTAAAATGTGTTCACCATTTTGAGTGAATCTGTAACTTCCGGCACAGACAAGCACTGGCCTTACTAAGGCATCCTTCTGTTTTCACTTGGTTTTGAACCCCTGGCTCTAACTGTTGATTATGTTCACCTCATTTAACTAAATTAAGGGCCTTGTGTTACATCGACAATACAAGGACGATAAAAGGAAATGTTGAGAATGACGGAAGGTGCAGAATGGATGATGGCAACCTGTGGACGTGTAGCCAGGAACCTACAATAATATGTATGGATATAGATATGGGTCTGCTGTGAACTTTTCTCATCTTCACTCTAGGGAACTGATGAATTCTTAGCTCGGTGGCCAAGGGGGAGGTTTCTGACTTTGCCTGGTCTGTATCCCCTTCTTTTCCCGGGCTGGTTGCGTATCTCTGTGCATGGTGTTTATGTCCCACTTCATCTGTGCTGGATTGTTGGTTCCTTTTAAGGATTTGTGTCAAATGTAAAGGATTGTCTGTTTTTAAAAGGCAGCGCAGCATAGTCGGAAAAGCCTGGGCAGACCGGGTTGAAATTCTGGGCTGCAGTTCCAGTCGGCTCATCTGCCTTCAGCAAACCCCTTCACGTTGATGGTACCCAATCTCCTTCACTGAAAGAGGAGGAGGGGAAATCCTTACCTTACAGAACTGTTAAAAACTAGTGAGATGAAACACTTCCAGTGACGGGGCAGTGATTGGCACATTGTTGGCATTTAAAATTGTTAGGTATCTTATCAATTCCCTTACATTTTCAAGGAAAAATTACTTAGGTTTAGAATATCTGTTGAGGGGCCTGGGAGACTCAGTTGGTTAAGTGTGTCTGCCTTCTTCAGCCCAGGGCATGGTCCTAGGGTCCTGGGATCGAGTCCCGGGTCGGGCTCCCTGCTCATTAGGAGAGTCTGCTTCTCCTTCTCCCTCTGCCCCGACTCCTGTTTGTGTTCACTCATTCGCTCTCTCTCAAATAAATAAATACATAAAATCTTAAAAAAAAAAAAAAAAAAAAGAATGTCTGTGATCTTAATGTATAAGGAAGTTCACTTTTCTCCAACAGGCTCTAGCAAATGGTGGCTGGAGCTGTGACTTGAAAAAGTCTTTGGTTTCTCTTTCTGTTTCTCTGTTTCCCTCTCTTTTCGGGTACCTCCTTCCCTTTCCCCCTTTCTGGTCTACTACACTCACACTAACCTAAACGAAGACGGTGTTATTTCAGTCTCTGATATGTTGCATAAAGAGAAGATTTGAGGTAGGCTGCAGTCTAAAAAGTGCTACCCTACTGAGCAGATGTCTTTGATTCCATAATATTTCCTATGTTCTAATTCTAAGCGTTCCCCTGGCTGTAGTTTTCAGAGCAGAGATTAGCTATAGAACAATTTTATTACTTCTATGAATAGATTTCAAATCAATTTTAAAGTACAGGCCCAAGAGATCAGTACCGGCTCTCTCTCCAACTCTTTCTATTTTATTTTTTCACTTAAGAGATACCACATCTGCTCAGCTATTCTCCCCTCCCATCCATTAGCTCACCAGGTCTGGTTGATTGTTCCAGTGAAATACCTCCCAAATCTTCCCGTGCTTCTTAGCCCCACTGCCACTAACGTAATTAAGTCTAGATCAGTGTACTTCAAACTTTAATATGAATTGGAATCACTGAGTGAACTTATTAAGATGCAGACTCTGACTCAATCTTGGTGTGCCCGATTCTGCATTTGTATAGCGAGCTACTGGTGATGGAGATGATGCTGTTGGTCCAGGATCACATTTCAGATTATTGAGATCTAGATTACAGCAATAGCCTCATCCCTGGGCTCCCTGCCTTCACTCTTGCCTGTCTCAATCTTGATGATAAGAAATTTGAAATACAAGTCTGATCACGTCTATTTAGTACCTCTATTCTCAGCCCTGTCCATCCTGACACTCTTACCATCGGTCTCCCATAATAGTCAAGATGAAGTCCCAACTCCTTGGCATGACTTAAAAGTCTCCTTATGATTTCGTCCCTCCTTGCTTCTACAGCATTCTTTCTCTCTACTCCTTCGTTCAACACACGTTTGGTTAGTGCTACTAAGACACTCAGTTCGCGGCCACAGCCAAGAGCCTGCAATGACCTTTGGCAGATCTATCTTGCTTCTGAAACTTTTCAGAGGTGCTGTTCTCTCTGCTTTGAACATAATAATCCCTCCTTGTTCCTCTGCTTCCAACTTCCCTGGTTAGAGCCTCTTCATCATTCAGGACCAAACAGGATCACCTCTTCTGGAAGACGTCCTTCCCCTTCCCCCATTAGATGTTCCTTCTATATGGCAATTTATTTATACGATCTGCATTGCATGGTGCTGGGACAGGGTAGGAACCCAGAAACTAACTGAATGAATAGATAGCATTTAAGACACTGTAGTGTAATGGACTGTTTATGTAACTATGTCCCCATGGTAAGTTTTTTTGAGGGCAGGAACCATTATTCATCTTTTATCTCTAGTGGTTCCAAGGCAACTCACTAAATATTTGTTGAACACATGAATGAATGCATGCATAAAAGAGCAAAATAAAAGGTGATCCCAAATCCCAAAATCACAGATATAAGCAAAAATATCAATGGATTAAAATGTTATAGCAGAAGAAAATAATAAATGCCAGGACTCAACTATGGGCTGGAGACAGGCAGGAATTCCAGAACAATGTTTAGGTTTCTAGGGTTCTGTGAGGAAAAAGTAAGAGTGCTATGGGTAAAAATTCCTTGATATTCACGTTTAGTAGAAGTTGGATGCAAGTGTAATTGTACAGACAAAAAACAAAACAAAACAAAACAAACAAAACCCCAAAAAAACCTCCAGAACAAAACAAAGAGAAGTTCAGCCAACACCAGTTTTCACACTTCCAAGATGTTCTGCCAACTCTTAAAAATTCTCCAGCTTTTTATTAACTACCTAGTAGAGTGGCTAAGAAATGTGCTACCAATTAGGGAGTATTTCAAAGGGAGGACTAAAGGGACCTCATTAGAGCACATCTTTTATTGGGACACAGTTTTACCCACATGTTCACAAGAAGAACTGTCATATATGACCGTGAACGTATTTCATACTTTCCTCTCACTCTTGACATCTTGTGTCTTGAGAATTTCCACGTACAGGATTCTACATGTAGAAAGGATTATTTTCTGGTGAATGCATGTCCTTAAAACAAAATAGACCTGTCCCTGCCCTCCCAGTGGCTTCAACTAACAATGGACAGATGCAGTGAAACGCCGGGACACCTGCACCCCGATGTTTATAGCAGCAACGTCCACAGTAGCCAAACTGTGGAAGGAGCCTCGGTGTCCATTGAAAGATGGTGGATAGAGAAGCTGTGGTCTCTGTATACAATGGGATATTCCTCAGCCATTAGAAACGACAAATACCCACCATTGGCTTCGACGTGGATGGACCTGGAGGGTATGATGCTGAGTGAAGTAAGTCAATCGGCGAAGGACAAACATTATATGGTCTCATTCATTTGGGGAATATAAAAAATAGTGAAAGGGATTAAAGGGAAAAGGAGAGAAAATGAGTGGGAAATATCAGAGAGGGTGAGAGGTCATGAGAGACTCCTAACTCTGGGAAATGAACAAGGGGAAGTGAAAGGGGAGGTTGGCAGGGGGTTGGGGTGGTGGGCACTGAGGGGGACACTTGACGGGATGAGCACTGGGTGTTATGCTATATAAATCAAACTCCAATAAAAATCAAACTCCAATAAAAAAATACAAAAAAAGAAAAGAGAGAGACAGACCTACCTTCAAATTACATTACACAGAATGTTAAGTCATTATCTTAAAAAATTAAGGTGAATCAAGTTATGTTTAATTAGAAATAATAATAATAATAATAAACATATTTTAATGAGAAAAAACAAAACTACAATGGATAGGGCCAAACCAAACAAACAACAAACAAAGCCAGAGTGCTGGGATGAGGGGAGGTGCAAGCAAGCGGTGGTGGAGCAGAGGTGGGGACTCTTCGTCACATGGGCTGCTGGGGCACATGCTTCCTGAAGTCCTGGCAACGACACTGAACAACTCTTAAAATTACTGATTAAATAAAACAAACCAACAAACACACAAAAATTCAAACTAACCAATCAATCGGACAAAACACCCCAAAGGTTGTTTAAAAAATAAAAAACCTCAAAGTTCTCAAAGCAGAGGCAGGCTGATTTGAAGTCGGTAGAAGCAGCGTCTTTCCCCCTCGGCCCTTAGTCCTCTCCTCGCTCCCTCCGTAGCCTCCGCACGTGGCTCTCCTTCTGGCCCGCTGGCCTTCTGTCCTCCCTTCGCCTTCTTTGTCCCTCCAGTGCCCACACGTGGCAGCGGCCTGCAGCAGCTGGCACCCCACGGAGGGTGGGCTGGGCAGGAGGCAGCTCCAGGAGCAGGAGCTGGAGGCCCGGCCCCACGTGTCAGGTCGCCCGGTGGAGACAGGAGCTCCAACCCGGGCTGGGCACCTGCCAGCTGTGCCTTGCCCTTCTCGGTTGGGGTCCAGCACCCCAGGGGCTTGGCCAGTTTGGACAGAGATCGCAGGGGAGTAGAAGGGAGCAGATCTCAGAGGATGCCAGCCCATAAGTCACCCAGCCCCGGGCCTGAGCACCCGGCGCCGCCTTCGGTGCAAGCAGAGGGGAGGGTCTAGGCCCTCCTGGGGTGCCCACGGAGCTTCAGCTTTTATACATTTATATTTTTACATATTTTATAAAAGTCATATAAATCCTGGCATGTGAAATGTGTTAAATCTTTTCTCTCGGTGATGAAAAAAATTAGATGAACTTTAAAAATAACATTTTCACCTTAAATAAGGACCGAAATGGCAACGCCACGTCGTCGTGCTAGTCTGTCTGGGAGAGTGACTTTTGGTTCCCGGACGTTGGCAGCTCGTTCATCATGAGGGAGAGGCT
This sequence comes from Canis aureus, assembly GCF_053574225.1. Classification (NCBI taxonomy): domain Eukaryota; kingdom Metazoa; phylum Chordata; class Mammalia; order Carnivora; family Canidae; genus Canis; species Canis aureus. The sequence continues at coordinate 4,145,624 of NC_135628.1, read as the reverse complement.
CACGGGTCCTCCTTGTCTCTGAACGCAGTTCCCAGCGGAGCCAAACAAGGGGTGAGTAAGACGCTCTCTGGGAAAATACGAATATAAAGAAGAACCACTGCAGAATGTCCGTCTCAGAGATTGCCATGAAGAGGGCTGTTTCCGGTGTCTTTTATAACCAGGGATTGTTAGTGGAAGGACCACTCCTTGGAAAACATTTTTTTTTCTCTTCATATAGATTTTTCTTTTTTTTTTTTTTTTTTTTTTGGTCCCATAAAGAATTCTCAGACTATGGCTAGCAGTTCAACCCACGAAACAAGGCCAACCGCCGAGACAGAGGAGCAAGAGTTGCCAAGGCTGTCGCCCTGGGTTTGGACGAGGAAAAAGGAAGCGCAGCGGGCAGGAGTCGTCAGGGAGACGGGAAAGGACCAGGAACTGATGGTGTGGATCAGGGAGAAGAGCGGATTAGGAAAGGGGGCATCGCGGCCTCCCATTCCGCCCTCCCAACCTGTGAGTCCTTGAAACGACCTCTCAAAATTCACCTCTTGGAGCTCAGGCCTTGACCCGAGCGAGGCTCTCTGAACATGAGAACTTGAACGTGTGTCGATCCAGGCTTTTGGTTGTGAAGGTGTCACCGTTGAACGGAAATGAAGGGCACCGGGGCCAAGAGCCCAGTGATGCGGGTCCCCCCTTGTTGCCACCGCTGGGCCGCGGCACGTCGCCTCCAGCTTCTCCCGACGCGCTCCCCAGGGACTCGGCCAGGACCCCCTCCTGCCCGCCACCGTCCCTGGGCCTCCCCGCTGGGCTCTGCACCACCTGGCGTGGCCTCCACTCGGTTTTTGTCTTCACGTGTGTCCATTCTTGGTGGGCCCCGGGTCCTCACGGCCGCGGGAGCCAGCGGGGCGACGGGCAGACAGGAAAAGGAAGAGGAGAGACGAGGCCCCCCGAGCCCAGGCTGCTCGGCGTCGTCCTGGTGGCCACGCGGACAGCGGGCGAGCTGGCTCCGAGGGCAACCGGGTGGCGGAAGCCTCGCTGAGGACCGAGGGGAATCCAGCAAGGAAAGAAAGAGCAGCCGCTCCTCCAGGAGCCACAGGGACCAGAAAGAGTCCCCGGGCCTCCAGGACCCCGTGGTGGGAGCGGGGCAAGCGCGCACGTGGGTAACCCCAAATCACAAGACAGGGCAGCAGCGGCGCTGTGCTGAGGGCCCTTGATGTCGGGCTGCAAAAGGGGTTTGAGACTGGGGAACACCTACGAGGAAACTCCTTCTGCAGAACTGAGCTCCAGCAGCTCCGAACATCATAGAATGAACTCTGAGCGACCCCTGCTTACTTGGCAGGCGATGGCTCGTGTCCCCCGTCCCCGCCTACCCCCATGGCCACTCCATCCCAATGGGGGAAAGTGTATAACGTCTATCTATGGGTTATACATTGTGCATGACCTTGTCTGGAATTAAAAAAAAAAAAAAAAAGCTCCAGCCACGTGCCCCGAGTTGCTCTGGTGCGAGGCCTGCCCCCCAAGCCCTTGGCGGAGATGGTGGAGCTGCTGCTGCTGAGGCCTCACTGCACCGTCCGCTCGGGGGGCACAGGTGCCCGGAGGGGAAGGGAGTCCCCCGGGGCCTCCTCGGTCTGCGGCGACAGCCCCTGGGTGGGCGCCTGGCCTGGGCCCGATCCGCAGGCCCCGGCGTGACCCTCCCGGCTACGGGCTGTGCACACGCAGCTTCCAGCAGCCCTTCCAGGGCCTTCGGGGCTCTTACCGCAGCCTGTGCTGCCCGGCGTTGAAGCCACGTCCCCGTGGGATTACATCTGCTCAGATTTTGGACGGGTGGACCAACAGCCTTTCAATTATCCCCATTTCGGATTCCCTCACGCCATGCGCTGTTACTCACGGTGAGCAAACGCTGCGTTTGGTCTCGTGGAAGCTTCGAGCACCGCGCATCCGTTTACACAGGACAGGCTCCTGCAATTATTAAACCCAGATGCTGGGCCGGATCCTCCCGCAAGGAAGGCCTCATGGATGGCTGAATTTTCCAGTTCGATGAAGCTTTACTGTTTGAAGCGAAGAGCTCCATTCTAGGGGATCTTGGTTGGAAGCTTCTGGAAATAGGATTCATATTCCCTGTTGACCTAAACAAAAGGCCACGGGATCATTTGGAAACAATCTTACAAACACCAGGAAAACCCAGGGGCCGCTGGCCGCTGGCCTACCCGGCTCTAGAGCGATGTGCTTTCAGGGCAGCAGACGCGGTTGGCTCCTCTGCATCCCACCTGCCGTCACCAGCCCCTCTCGTCTCCTTCCGGTTCGCTACCTCACGTCCATGGTGGGCTGGGGAGCTAGATTACACGGCTTAATACACTCGTGTGTATTAAGTATAAATGGATATCGTATAAAAAGCCCAATTTTTATTATTTCACACACATGGCGTATCTTCCCTTTAAGTTAGTCCTCGTCATATTCTTTTCTCTGCAGTTGCTACTTGCATTCCAGTTAACACGCAGCGTAACATTTGGTGACAATAGGAAGAAAAGGCTGGGAAACGCCACTGCAGGACATGGAACCCCTGGATGGAGGTCGGAGGAGGGGTGCTGGCAGGTGGGGGCACGAGCAGCAGGGCCGCTAGGTACCCCCACTCAGGCCTCTGCTGCCTGCCCCCGTCCTCTCTCGCCTCCCTCCTCCCACTCACCCACGCCACACCCTCTACCCCCGGGGAACCGTGCACTCCTCCAGGATGGCATCCTCGTCCTTGATGCTGAGCCTTCGCACCTGCGGGGCCCTTGGCCCGGGATTCCCTTCTCCTTCTCCCTCTTTCTCAGCTGCTCTCTCATCCATCAGTATCCAACTCGAGCATCATCCTGTCCAGGAAGGTTTCCAGATACATGCAGACCAACAACAAAACTAACCAACCAACGAAAGAAAGCGGGATGCATTGACGACAGAAATGTTGTGCTGGTTCCTGACGTGGAGCAGAGGCCTGGATGCGGGAAGACACACCGCCGTATGACAACTCGGAGAAGTGTTCTGGGTGGAAACGAATACCCTGGAGTCAGGCTCACAAAAGGTCTCCTCTGTGTAGCTGAAACCAGCAGCGGCGAAGGGAAGTCACAGGAAATTAGGTGGGAAAGGTAACGGGGGGTCATATTATATGGGGCACTATGGTATTAGGGCTTCGAGTTTTCTACCAAATACAATGGAAAAAGCTCATGATACCATGAGCTGACTTCTAGATTTAGGCCTCCCTGTTGGTGGCTGTATGGAGAACTGACAGTTGAGATGCAAAAATCAAAGCAAGGGGGCCAGGGAGAAGGTTAGGAGGAGAGTGGGGTGAACGCAGCAGTCCCTGGACGAGCAGCCAAGTAGGTGAGACGTGGCCTGGTGTCCTGGGCCCCTGTCTTGGAGCTGGGCCATGGCCTTCTCCTGCCTTGTGCCGCGGCTTCAGACTGGAAGTTACCCCAGTGGATCACTTGGGTCTCCGGCTGGCCGATGACTAACAGGCCTTGTACCGCTCAACTTCCTTCTCAGATTTTTTTTATAGTAAATCTCTCTATATCTAGAGTAAACCTCTTTATATCTATACCAATTTCTTACAGAAAATCTCTCTAAATCTAAATCTAGTCTATATCTAGGTACTCCAATGAGTCACCACTTCAGAGCTTTACTCCTTAACAGATTTCCTTGGCATAGTCTTGGTGTGGGCATCCAGTTCCTTAAAAAAAAAAAAAAAAAAAAAAAAACTGTGCTCAGCCAGAAAGGCCACGTCCATGTGACTGGGGTGGAGTCACAGTTCTGTGGTTTCATGTAGTTACCGAATCATTAAACTGTGTGATCGATGCCCTTAATGCATATGACCAAAACGAAAGACATTTACCCCAGACTGCAAAACGTGTATTGGTTTCTAAGGAATGACACTTGATGGGAAGTTCTAAAAAATAATAAATCCGTGTCTCCATATCCTGTTTGTTCTGTTTCTCTGGGGAACCCAGACTAATACAAGCTCCCGGAGGGCAGACTACTGAAGCATCTCGTGCTAGAGACTAACGGTTTGCATCCCCCCAGCACACACTCCTATGTTAAATCCTAATCCCTAACGTGATAGCAGTCAGAAGTGGGGCCTCTGGGAGATGGTTAAGGCATGAGCATGGAGCCCTCATAAATGGAATTAGTGCCCTTGTAAGAGAGACCTCAGGGAGCTCCCTCACTGCTTTTTTTTTTTTTTTAAGATTTTTTTTTTAAAGAGAAAGAGAGCAAGAGCACACAAGCAGAGGCAGAGGGAGAAGCAGGCTCTCCAGTGAGCAGGGAGCCCGACGTGGGGTTCGATCCCAGGACCCGGGGATCATGACCTGAGCCGAAGGCAGACGTGTCACTGACTGAGCCTCCCAGGCGTCCCTTCCTTACTCCTCTGCCCTGTGAGGACACACAGCCTAGGACTCAGGAGGCACCTTCTCACCAGACACCAAATCTCCCAGCCCTGTGATCTCAGAGGTCCCAGCCCCCAGAACCGTGAGAAATGAATTTCTCTGGTTTATCACTCCCCCCACCCAGTTGATTGCCTTCGTTTCAGCAGCCCGAATGGACTAAGACGTCTTGGCCTCTGCGACGCCTAAGGCAGTACCGGGCACGTAGTAGTAACAGCCAACATCGACGAGCTTGCACGTTGAACTTGGGCATCTCATTAAGTGTTATTTCATCTGGTACAACAAGGCGATGAGGTCGGTATTGTTATTACCCCATTTTCAAATGTGGAAGCTACAGCACTGGGATCCAAACCCCTAGCACCGGCTATAGAACTAGTCAGGAAGTGGCTGCAGTAGTCCTCAAGCCCGGCTCTCTAAGCACAGAGACTTCACTTTTAGCCATTTTGCAGCTCTGCCATCATAAATGCTCTGTTCTCGAACCTTGGAGAAAACCCACATTGGTTTGAGATTAAAGTTAGATTGAACGAGATTATCGGTAATGACGTAAACACCTTGTTGAGGCTCTAGTGACCCATCTCTGCGCCTCTCTGCTATAGACTTTCTGGTACAAGAGGCCCGGGTTTAGGCCAGAGTTCTCCGAGGCTGAGGATCACAAGAGCACTCCTCCGGGGTGGGCCAGGAGCACGGCGGTCGAGTCTGTGGGCCTCCGCGGCCTTCGTGATCCTGCGGAGCCTGTACGCTGTTGACCATTTCTAAGGAAAACTGTCCTACCTTCATCTGTTTGCTGAGATGGCGGCAGACCTACTGTTATCCTGGCTTATTCTCCCAGTCCCAGTAATGCACCTGAACTCCTCTCGTCCCACAGGCATCCTTGGGAAGGATCCCTTGTGCTTTTGAGAACTGCCTGGTACGACCGACGTGCGAGCAACAGGAGCTACTGGACACCACCTCAAAGCATTTTTTGAACAAAGCCCAGTGCGAATGAGTCCACACACAAGTCCGCAACTGTGGCTTAGCTCTCACAATGCCCTGATGAGGCTTAGCAACCACCGACGTGAACACACGTTCCCAAGAGAGACCCACGGGAAGACCCCCCTCTGCCGAGCACGTTCGGCCAACAGGGGCCTGATGATTGGCTACACAGGCGGCCCCTCTTTCTTCAGGCTGACTGAATATCGTCAAAATTATTTAGCAGAATGTTTGCCTTCACTCTTTTCTCCCGCAAAGGACGTGGAATGTTTTCTGTTTTCATCCCTTTGTCCTTGTCCTTTGCCGACGCTGGGTGTCGGGCTGTATAGAAAACGAGGCAGAAGAGGTGCGTTGCTCTTCTCTTTTGGCTCAAGGCCTGGACAGCCTTGTTCTCATCACCTCCTTCCTCCCACCCCCTCCTCACCTGTGATTTCAGAAAATCTATTGTCTTTTGTAAATCGAATCAAGCCTTAGCGAGTTATGTTCCCAAACACCACGACAAACATTGAGAATACGGAATATTAGCAGGGTGGCTCTGACCTTTCGGTTGTGATTTTTTTTTTTCAGTGGGCTCATTTTTCCAGTCTTTGCCATCCTTTCAACACACACCAAAGAAGTGCCTGGCCTTCAAGAGAATGCTATGCTTGCAGATCAGAGGTAGAGATTCACAGAGGTCTTCTGAAAATGAAGGAAAGCTCCTTTGTCAAGGCTAACATATCAGGGATTTTTATAGTGTTCCTTGACAAATGGGATCTCATGGGATCTCATACTTGTAACTTTTTTCTAATTGTCAGGGAATCTTGTGGCCAGAGACACAGAATAAAAAGGGGAGGTGTGGGGGGACAGAAGTAGGTACAGAATCTGAGCTGGAAATGTACCTACTCATGGAGAGCTGGCCCTGGCGCATGTTGGGAAGATGGAAAAAGGATCCTCAGCTCTGCCAGCCTCTCCTTTTAAAAAGTGGCCCCCTATGTCCTTCCCATCCCAAAGGTGTCTCCTTTCCATCCCTCAGGTTTTCTCCAGCTTCCCTACCAAAGCCTCTTTATGGAATCAATGGAAAATGGGCCCGTGTGGAATACTGGATACAGGACTCAACTATAATTGACTGAGTCCTGGCCCCAACTTCACCATTTACTACTGGTTTGACTCAGGGCAGATGGTTCAACTCTGACCCTCTGTTTCATCATCTATGAAACGGGGATCTCTTCCTAGTTCACTCCCCAAACCTATTTTTGGAATCAAGGAAAGCCTTAAGTGTGTTCTACACTAACTACTGTGCAAATGCCAGGCACGATCAATTTCTACTTGATTATCTTGCACGTGGTGCTCAGTGGATACCCTGAGTGATTGCTAAATGACTGCACTGTCTTATTTGACAAATGTTATCATTCTGAGAGATATCTGCAATTCCAGAGGGTAAATCTGGCATAATTGGAAAGGGAAACTTAACCACTAAAGTCATTCTCTTTCAATCAAATTGAATAATCCAGTTGAATAATCAAATTGCATTGCTAAAATCAACTATTAGGTACCGTGGGGCTGGTACACGGTTAGCAACCTCAAACTGTAGACTGATCCAGTCACCCTCACGGGGATAAGGCTGTAGCCACTATTGGTTCCACTACCAAACAGTTCCAACCCTGTATGAGTTCCATTACACACCAGAGAAGCTGGAAAGTAAAACAAGCCAACAAATCACATTTCTAACATTGCCCAGAGAGCAGGCAGGCATGTAACTTGTCTACCAATCCGTGGGACGCACAGTGAGGTCTGCACACAAGAGCTGAGTTGCATAAAGTAATGCAGTGGTGAAGGCATCTGGGTTTTCAGGGTCAACCGTGGCAAAATCCCAGCATCCAATACCTTAATTTGCTTGGCTGAGAAATCACTGTGTCTGATGGTCTACTCAGAAATGACTAAATTATGTCTTCTTCCATTAGGGATAATGGGAAATAAGCAATTTCCCATTAATTACAATTAATTAATTTATTAATTAATTAATTTACAATTAATTAATTTCCCAATTTAATTACAGCAATTAAATTGGACAAGTAAAATTATATAGTTCCCCATCGAACAATGCCGGGGGTAGGGACACGTAACTTTTGACTCCCCCAAAACTTTACAAAGTAGCCTGTTGTCCACCAGAAGCCTTACAGATAACATAAATAGTCAATTAACATGTGTTTTGTATGTTATATGTATTAGATATTGTATTTTTATAATAAAATAAGCTAGAGAAAAGAAAATGCAATTAAGAAAGGCATAAGAAAGAAAGTGCATTTACTGCATTTATTTTAAAAATGTGCATGTAAGTGGACCAATGCAAGTCAAACCTGTGCTGTTCAAGGGTCAACTGTATTTTTGTAAAACAAAGCTTGTGACAATGAAAAATCCTACTTGTTACATCATCTGTCTTGAAAATGGCTCCGTATCAATACATGTAGATTGATCACATTTTTTTTTTTTACCTTGCTCTTAAGGTATACTGTGTTCCTCTTCTATTTAGGCACCTCCATATATCATTGAAAACTTGGAAAGAAGTTTTTTGAGTAGCTGCACAAGATTTCGTTGTATGTATACACCATGATTTATGGATCTACGGCTTCATTTTTACACATTTCTGTAACACGTTTTTGCTATGCTGAAAACTCTGTGCTAAAAATTCTTTTGACATTTTGAATTATTTCCTACAAAATATCCATAATCAAGTTTTATGGTAATACTTTTGGTCATTTCCATATTCTATAAACTTAAATTTTAAAAAAGAAAAGTTTTCCAAAGAACATTCCTTGCACTAACAATCCTTATTTATAAGAGAGATGAAATGAAGTATTCCCCTTTTATAGCACCCTACAATGTGGAATTCTACAATCGTTTTTATTAATATTTATATTTGCCCAGAAAATATTTTATTTTCCCTTTGTTGGAATCTGCTATAGAGTTCCAAGAGAAGAGAAACCTTCTCCATGTTGGCTGCCAGGACCAGGTCGGGAGTCTTGCTCCCATGGGCCTCCTGGGCTACTGGAGTCTGAGCTTTAGCTCCTTCTTGTGGGGTTGCCTCTCACCTGCCCTACCTTCCCTCCACCCCCCCCACCCCCCACCCCACCTTGGGAGACAGGCCTCTCAAGAACAAATCACTCCTGAAAGGCCAATGACATAGGCTAGGATGCCAAGCCACTGTGTGAGTTTCTGAAGAAACACCATACTGACTAAGCCATTGAAATGGATAATCTGGGGGGCCTAGGTACCTCAGTTGGTGGAGTGCTCAACTCTTGCTTCTGCTTGGGTCATGATCCCGGGGCTCTGGGATCGAGCCCTGCATGGGGCTCCACGCTCAGTAAGGAGTCTGCTCAAGATTGTCTCTCTCCCTCTCTGCCCCTCCCTCCACTAGCTCTCTCTCTCTCTCTCTCAAATGAATAAATAAATCTTGAAAAAAAAAAAAAGGAAGAAATGAGCAATCTGACTATCGAGCTGGTTATCAAGATCCTTCTGGAAGTGTTTCAGTCAGGTGGCAAAAACACCGAACTTGCTGTCATGAGGCAAGATCAGCCCCTCAAGATCTGAAATTCTTAAGACGCTGAGAAATCCTTTGTTGAAACTGAAAGCGAGAATGAAGAAAATGAGAAGAGAAAACAAAGGAAAGCATCATGGTGAATAAAATCTTGCTTGTGGCAATTTTAAAATTCACATCATAAATATGCTCAAAATGACCTGCAGGCATTTCCACTCCATTTAGCCACACTATCCAAGTGTCCTATGCTACACTTCTATAGTTTTAAGTTAAACTAAATTTTTTTTAAAATCAAGATTTTTATTTATTCATGAAAGACACACAGAGAGAGGCAGAGACACAGGCAGAGGGAGAAGCAGGCTCCATGCAGGGAACCTGATGTGGAACTCGATCCCAGGACCCCGGGATCACAACCTGAGCCAAAGGCAGACGCTCAACCACTGGGCCACCCAGCTGCCCCACATACTTTTTAATTTAAAAAAAAAATGAGACTTAGAGACTGGAGGGTGGGAGCAGTCTGTGGGTGCAGGGGAGGGGGGAGGAGAGGAGTGAGGACACAAGTGGTGAAAATGAGGGGATGGGAGAGAAAATAATGACAGAAGCGTAAAGAGGAAGGAGGAAGGACAAAAGAGGAGGAGCTAAGCAGCCTTTGGCATCCAAGTATCTTCCACAGACTTCTTTGAACAACCCTGTCTTTTGTTTAATAATTTTGAGGAGTTTTTGGAAAAAAAAAAACAAAAAACAAAACAAAGCCAAACAAAACAACAACCTTTGGGGTTTCTTGATGGATGTCATGTTTGGTTGCTGTTTGGATTTGCTCTTGAATTTCGAGCTCTGTTCTGTGTCGTTTGCTTTTGCTGTAAGGCCCTCGAGCTTTCTGTCAAGAACAGGCTGTAGATTTTCTTTCAGAGAAAGCATTTCTACTTCTCTTCACCTTCTCCGGTTTCCCCGGGCCAGTGGAGCGGTCACCGCGCCGGTGGGGCGGCCGTCAAGGCTGCCATGTTCCCGCCTCACTCCTTCGGCAAGTGTCTGACTGGGCAGGGAGGCGGGAGGCGGGAGGCCAGAGGCCAGGCCGCACCATGGTGAGAGGCTGGCGGGCTCCCGGGGAAGGTTTCCAACGGAGGGCATTATTGGAGGCTCTTCTTTCTTCTACCTTCCCGCTTGGAGCCTTCCTCTGACTCTACCTTCTCTCAAAGTTTCCATATTGATGCAAATAAATCCACATCTCCTGCCTTGACCTCTGGCCCCAGCCTCAGCCACTCTCCCCTGCTTCTGGACGTTTTGTATCAAAGTCATGCTCCTCTTGTCTATGTCTTTGCATGTCTGAGACCAACGGGCACAAGATCAAGCAAGTTATATCTGCTTGTTCATAACTTAAATAAAACCTCAAATTTAGCTCTTCCTCAACTCCATCTTTAGGGAGCAGCTGTGGTGGCCCCGGTTCAGTTGCCAACGTGCAGACGCCCAGGAGGTACACGCTCTCGAGGTGACTGACCAGGTCACCCAGATCAAGGATCATGTGGCCTTGTTGGAGGACAAAGCTCCAGAAGATCAAGTGGTGCTCCTGGCAGGCCCGCCCCTAGAGGATGAGGCGACCCCAAGTCGGAGGGGAAAGGAGGCTCACCACCCTGGGAGTAGCGGGCTGCATGCTTGGGGTAAAGTCCATGGTTTTCTGGCCCGTGCTGGCAAAGTAAGAGGGCACACTCCCAAGGTGGGAGACCGAAGAAAAAGAAGAACACAGACTGAGCCAAGTGGCAGATGCAGTACAAATGGTGCTTCATCAATGTTGTGTCCACCTTTGGCCAGAAGAAGGGCCCCGATGCCAACTCTTGAGTCCAACTAGTTCTAATCCTGGCTTTCCCCAGTAAAGGTACTTAGTTCAGTCAAAACAAAAACAAAGACCACCTCAAATTTAGCATATCAAGTTTAACCGTGTTCCCTCAAACCTGACTTCTTGCCAAATTTTCCCATTTTTCATAAATGCCAGCAGTACCCAGAAACCACCTGGGAATCCAAGTTGTCATTGTTCCTTTCTTTCTATTTTCTGTGGAAGAAAGTTTGGAAGCAAGTATTTTTGATTCTTACTTTTCTGCCTCTTTTACATCTACATCCTCCCTGTTAGCTCCCTACCACCATCCTGGTTTGGACTTTCTACCACTTTTCATAAATATTATTACAACAGTCTCCTGGTTTACTTCCCCAACATGGGTCTTCTTAATCCATCTTGTATATTGATGCCAGGTTCCTCTTCTGGAGAAACTGCAAAGCAGGAGTCAGAGAGTGAGAGCCTATCCAAATCCACATTTGTCCAAGTCTGCCTGATAGCTGCATGAGGAACTCAAGATTTTAAAAGGGTATGGTCATCAGGAAAGTAGAGAATTTCTCCGCAACTGTGGTAGAAGCTGCTAAAATGGCCCCTGGTATTCATGCTCTTGTATAATTCTCTCCCCTTGCACGTGGGCTAGACCAGCTGACTTGCTCCTAACTAATAGAATATGGCCAAATGATGAGATACTGCTTCAGAGATTCACAGAGACACAAAAACTAGGACTCATCTGGCTGGTTCTCACTCACTCTGTCCCTCACATGCTCTGAGAGAAGCCAGCTGCCAACTTGTGAGCTGCCCTATGACCAGCAAATGTGTTAAGGCATTGGTGTCTCAGCAAGGGACCAGAGCCCTGCCAATAGCTATGTGAGTGAGCTTGGAAGTGGAACCTTCCCCAGATGAGCCTTGAGATGAGACCACAGCCCTTGCTGGCACCTGTATCGCAGGTGAGGAACCTGATGAGGAACCCTGGGCTAAAGGACTCAGCTATGTCATGTCTTGATTCCTGATTAACAGAAACCATGAAATAATAAATGCTTATTCTGAGCTGTTAAGTTTGGGGATAATTTCTTATGCAGCAGCAGAGAACTAATAGGTTAGATTACTTTTTTTAAAAAAAGTAGGCTCCATGGCCAGCATGGAGCCCAACACAGGGCTTGAACTCATGACCCTGAGATCAAGACATGAGCTAGATCAAGAGTCAAATGCTTAACCAACTAAGCCATCCAGGAGTCCCATATCCAGGTGCCTTTTTAGCTTTCTCCTCTCCCTCTACAACTTATGGTTGGAGTCAAGGGGGCAATAGGCTGTGATAATAGTTTCTGGTAGGGCCCTGAGAAGAGAAAGCTTGCTGATTCATGGACCAAGTAACAGAGCATAATATATGGTGGGAGTAGTCCCACATTAGCAAAGGAAATGGGAGGAACTAAGCATAAGGGACATCACAGGCACATCAGAATCAGGAGACATGACTATGACCCGGGTGCCAAGCCATATCATCTTCATCAGAAATGACAGGTGATATTGTGGCAGCAATGCAGGATACACGCAGCCATTGTTAGGGTTCATCGCAGGGAACTGCAAAGAAGGCAGGATAGGCAGAAAAGAAAACCAATTAGAATTACTCATGACATACCCTGGAGTCTTCTTGAATGATTTGAAGAGAGCTGGTACCAAAGCCAGAAAGCATCTGGTTTCTTTTGTATCATTAGGCCCCGATTCATCTTTCATGTGGGTAGAAACACAGAAAATATACACCTAGCCTGCTTCCGTCATGTCGCTCCACTACTTCTGTTGCCAGCTTGTCAGCATGCCAACATTTGGCTTCTACTTCTATTCCATTTTACTTTAGTCAAGGGGATGTGCTCACCCTCTCCTAATGCACTGTATTCACTCTCGCTAGTCTTCCCACTGAATAGAACCTCCATTTCCCTTATCTAATGATCATCCATTTGCAAAGTTCAAGAGAAATCCTAAAATCTATGTATCATGCAAAATGATTTAAACAATACCTCTGTATTCACCATGAAGTTACAGAATATCAATCTAATCGAGTACACATACCAATCTACTTAGAACGGAGCTAACATTGGTTAGACATTCTCAGAGGCACACAGCAGATGTATCGCATGGCCACTCCCCTTAAAGACTCTCAATCTTATTATAAAGATGCAATCTTCCTCTTTGAAGCAATCAGAGAACACTGACAATAGAAGTACATTCTTTTTTTTAACATTTTTTTTCAAGATTTTATTTATTTATTCATGAGAGACAGAGAGAGAGAGAGAGGCAGAGATCCAGGCAGAGGGAGAAGCAGGCTCCATACAGGGAGCCCAACATGGGACTCGATCCGGGGTCTCCAGGATCAGGCCCTGGGCTGAAGGCGGCGATAAACTGCTGAGCCACCTGGGCTGCCCTAGAAGTACATTCTTAATCCTTCTAAAACAAGTCAAGCTACTGCTTAGATGTGCTTAGCTTCTTAAAGGGGAGATTAAGGTTGTTTTTTGCTCTTCCAAAGTAAATTTCTCTTTTCACCTTCACCTTGACATGGATCACAAAGGGGAAGGTTCTCGTGATGGCATCAATGGTTGCCTGGAAATTAGTCCTTCCTTGAAGCTCATTAATCAGAGTTCTTCCTGGTGAGTAACTCAACCTTACTGCTCTTCGCTGTCTGTCACTAAATCTAGATGTTTGCATCCCAGGGAGAGGTCTTGAGGGAGTAGGGGTAACATCAGTCAACTAACTTGGCCAACGTATAAATTTAACATCATGACTTGTTATGTGATGTCCGCCCACACATCAACCCAAACTATCTCCTAGGCCCCTCCTCTAGGCCCATGTGAATTAAAATGCAGAAAGTCTACAGCCTTTAAGCTTGTTTGGTAGCATGATTTCACTCTGTCGCTGAATACTACTTCATTTCCTAGAACTTGTCTACCATGCTCATCCCTGAAAGAGAATATAATTATACTTGGGAATAACTGCAAGTTGTCCATGATTTCATAATAAGATAATACTGTGAAATATCACCTGAAAGAATCTTTACTTATGATAATTGTTGTTCTCCAACCCTTTACCCAACAAGGATAAAGCAACCATGACTTTAGAGCATCAGCCGAACCAGCCAAGAGCAAGGAAGAAAGTGTTCATCTTTAGGTCTCAGAATAAACTTCTAAAAGTTAGGTACAGAAAGTCATGAGAGCACAGGGCTTCCTGTAACAACAGCCTTGCAACTGAGAAAGAAACGGATTTTCTAAATTCCTAAAGCTTTCCTTTAAAGGTCTAGAATCATACAGCATAGAGATTTGCTACAAGGTATGGGGGAGAAAGGATGTACACTATGATCTTTTTTGAGGCAACTTCTTGTTGCACTGGAGGTGGTAGCTTGGAGAACGAGGAGAGGAGACACAAAGGAAGTGGGTGTGATGTCTTTGATACTGTTCTGTCCTCTCCCCTCTTCCAAGGTGCAAACTCTGACTAGGAGCTGGGAGGGGATGGCAGGAAGGAGAGGTGGAGAGATCTGAGCGTAAGCAGGATTTACTCTTCTCTTCCCAACTGGCACCGAAGTGCTCTACGTTGACTGACATAGGATGAAACAGCAGTTATCAGCATTTAGGTCAAGAGAGGTCTTAAGTAAGCATTTTCTCCTGGTTCCCTAGGCTTTATGCAAACCAAGGAAAGATCCAAAAGCCACCCCCCCACCCCCAGGGAGAACTAGTAAAACTGTAAAGAGTATACAGACTTGTGGGTTCTTCAGGTGGGGATGAGGCACGTATGTGTCACTACCAGAGGCTATGACAGGGACCACAGACAGACATCAGTAGCCATAGCTGCTGACTCGTCCCAACTATGGATAAGAACCCATTGCTTTAGAATATCATAAAGACCAAAGAGAATGAAACACCCAGAGCCCAGGTCAGCATGTGGACCAGATAACTATCCCTCTGAGTCACAAGGTTTCAAAAGTATTCTGTTGGGGCACCTGGGTGGCTCAATGGGTTAAGCGTCTACCTTCAGCTCAGGTCATGATCTCAGGGTCCTGGGATCGAGCCCCACATTGGGCTCCCTGCTCAGTGAGGAGTCTGCTTCTCCCTCTCCTTCTCCCACTATGCTCTCCCAGTCTCTCTCTCTCTCAAATAAATAAATCTTTAAAAAAAAAATTCTGTTGCCCACATGCCTTACGGTTAAAAGCGAAGGAAGAAGGGGAGGGAAGTGATGAAACACTGACCATTATCCCCAACAATATGAGTGAATCTGGAAGAAACAAATTTTCGAGAAGAAAATTATCTTTACTTAGAAAAATGAAGGTTCTCACACCCGCTCCTAATCCTGCCAGTCCTCTTCATCCCTTCCCCCATCTATGGAAGCAAGGTCATCACAGAAAATTGAGTTTAGTTTCACAGAACTATCATTACCCTTCTTTCTTCTGAATCATAATGTCTGTAGACCTAACACTGCCTACGATAGTTTCTTCCTTTCCGAGGATACTTGAAGGAACATGGGGACTATGTAGGGTCCTAAGATTTACTGATTGGTTTTGAAACAGTTTCACAACACGGTAAAAATCCATCATCCACCCTAAGAGAGGTCCAAAAACTCCAGATGCATAAATTGTGGGGGTAACAATTTGCTAGGTTAATGAATTGAGAGATCTGGTTAGGGTTGGCCAATCACCAATCACACTGTGACCAAATTTATCTCACAAATTTATCTAAATTCACAATGTCTCAGGGTGCCTCATCTGGGGGCGGTTAGAGTACTTGAAAAACATATCGTCATCAATATTTAAAATGGCTAAGATGAAGACTGCACCCTTTTTAATGAAGCAGTTCTATTTCTTTCTTTTCTTAATCAGAGGGGTGAGAAGACTGTGGCAGCTCCCCAGGTGGTGGTCTTCTATTTATTTTTGTAAAGTTTTTGTAACACAGTTGTACCCATCTGAACAGATTAAGATCCTATAATACTCAGTACAAAACACACAGGATGTCCTTAAAATTTTGTGAAAAGCTGAGCCATTCTTTCCATCTGTGCTAGCGAGGCTATATTTTATGGTGATGAATGTGAATGGCTCAGGAAAACACCTGGCATGAGCCCTTTTCTACTGGGCCAACACATGTAAAATCTGCTACAAAAATCTTAGGTTTAAACCTTTGTCCTCAGACCTCCCAAAATAAAACCTATTTTGAAGTAATTAGATTTTTCAAAGTCTTGATCAAAATCCAACCTGTCCCATTTTATAGATGCTCGGGATAGAAAATGGAGTAGTTCTTTCTCTTCTGTGAGCAACTGAACCTACAATCCACTGCAGTGGGCTTCTCAGTCTCCTTTGCTTTGAGTGGCAGCAAGTCTGCTATGCCTACGACTGGGTAAGAATTTCAACAAAATCACCTTCATTTGAGTTGTCACAACTATACCCACTTCCCTCAAGCAAATGAGACCATGTAATGGAGTTGACAGCCTTCACTGTTCTATCATTCCTAAGAGGGGATGAATGAACGCACCGGCTGACAGAAACTGACTCTTGTTTTTTCTTTCCAATTTCTGTCCCAAATCTCCTAAATCAGTATTCAAGACATGTCTCAATATTTAATCCCTATGAAGACAGAACTCTTCAGGGGAGTCCTCCAAGATATCGCCTATGGTGCTCTCCAAACCCATTAACTTCTACTACCTCTGGTGTCACATAATCAGATGATTATGGATGAAGAAACCTGTGGTACTCGCTGGCAGAAACTCTCAGTAGGATCATGACAATACCCGCTGCAGCCAGACAGCAGAAACACCTAAGTGGGACTATGCTGCTGTTAAAAGAAAAGTTGCAGGGGTACATGGGTGGCTCAGTCGGTTAAGCATCTGACTCTTGATTTGGGCTCAGGTCATAATCTCAGGGGTAGTGGGATCAAGCCCCACGTTGAGCTCCGCACTAGGCCTGAAGCCTGTTTGTTTGTTTGTTTATTTATTTATTATTTATTTCTGAAGCCTGTTTAAGATTCTCTCTCTCCCTCTTCCTCTGCCCCTCTCCACACTCTCTCACTTTTTAATTTTTTTTTTAAAAAGGGAAGAAAAGAAAAGAGTCACATAGGCCTAAGAGGCATTGCAATTTTCTTTATTATGAATGTCAATTGACACTTGTTCCATAGTTTACAGTGTTCAGTTTGGCTGGTTATATTTCTATGACATAAAGTTCCTAGAAAAAATAAATAAATAAAGTTCCTAGAGCTTGGGGCACCCGGGTGGCTCAGTGGTTGGGCGTCTGCCTCTGGCTCAGGGCATGATCCTGGGGTCCTGGGATCGAGTCCCACATCAGGCTCCCTGCAGGGAACCTGCTTCTCCCTCTGCCTGTGTCTCTGTACCTCTCTGTCTCTTATGAATAAATAAATAAAATCTTTTTTAAAAGAAGTTCCTAGAGCTATTGGTAAGTTAAGTACAATCCTCCTGTTCCCTGTGTTATAATTATCACTGTTTTATATAGATCATTGCAAAGGGGATATTGGAATACATAAATAAAAGGGAATGAGCAAGTAGAGACACAGAAATAAGTCCTCTCATAAATGAGTATTGGTCAGAAAAAAAAAAAAATTGAAGTCCTAGTACTGACTTGTCTCTGACACCTGCCAACCATAAAGTCAGAGCCAAGGAAGAAGGGTTATTGGGTGACAAGCAAGGAAGTTCCCACAAGAAAACTGGGGGACAAGCAAGCATCGTCAAAGGGGTCATATAACTTCGGAGGCAGCTCTTTTATGGTGTTTGCGGTTATTACGTTCACATGTGAGATAGGACACTTTCAAGACATTCGTGTCATTTTTGTAAATAGGATAGTCCCCCCTTTTATCCACGGAGGATACTTCTAAGACCTCCAGGGGATGCCTGCAAGCGCAGATAGTACTGAGCCCTATATATACTATGCTTCTTCCCATACATCCATAATTATGATAAAGTTTAACTTATAAATTAGGCACAGCAAGAGATCGACAATAACTAACAATAAAACAGAACAATCACAATATACTGTAATGAAATTATGTATATGTGATCCCTCTCGCTCAGAATATCTTACCGTATTGTACTCACCCTTCTCGTCTTGATGTGAGATGAGAAAATGCCAACGTGATGAGGGGGGTGAGACGAAGGATGTGGGCACTGGGACATAGTCATAAGCTACTATGGACTATTGGCCTCCTGCTGATGAGTCGGGAGAATCAACTGCTTATAGGCTGGGGTTCACTTTGAGTAACTAACTGAAACCTCAAAAAACAAAACAAAACAAAACCATGGCTGCGGGGGGTGGGGGACCACCATAGGACATGCATCACAACCACTGATCAAGCTGACTCGTACTTTTACTTCTTTGCTGGAGATAAACATATAAAAATAGTCCTTCCCCTAGAACATTCGCTAGGAAGGGCCCATCTGAGAAGCAGAATGAGGCCAGCATCTGTGTGGGTAGAGGTGGCACTTGGAGACCTGCCACTCTTGTTCTCTTCTGTACTTCCGATGTCTTTTAAAAATGATATTTTAAGGAAAACAGAATGCAACTGTTTCTAACTCATTTGTACGTAAGTGTCAATAATATTCTCCAAGAATTAGTTGATATCCAAGATGTTTTTTTTATTAACGTTTTAGAAGAAGGGACCTGAATCTGGCCCATTATAAATTATTTTGAGTACGTTCACCCACTCTTCTTGATGGCGACATACAGGGCTCGGGCCACTTTAAAAACATCTCCATAACCCTGATTTTACTTGCAATATATTGATCCGGTGTCAAAGTTTTAAAAATTACTAGGGGGAAGATGATGGAGTAGGAAGATCTCCAACTTACTTCGTCCCCCACACACCCCTAGGTAACACCAACAGCAGTGTAAATAACCTAGAAAATGACCTTGCAACTAGAACAGACTTTCCACAACAAAACAGAGAGAAGAGGCCACATCAAAAACCACAGGAAGAATGGAGAAGTGGCCTGAAACCAAGCTGACCTGCACAGGTGATCAGGAGAGCGAGGGCCATCACCAGCAGGGAGACCCCATACAGGGCACCCCGGGCACAGGAGACCCGCACTGGGAAGATGAGCCCCCATAACATCTGGCTTTGACAACCAGAGGGGCTTAACATCAGGAGATTTTACAATCAGTGGGGCTTGACCCCTAGAACTTTCAAAATCAGCCTGCTGCTTGCAATGACACGTAGAAGGTGTGCTGCTAAGTCTTATGGGGCAGCGTCTAGGCTGGAGGTGGGGTGGGGGAGCCCAAGGCTTTCGGAGGGCAGGCCATTGTCTTCTGAGATGACAGGCACTGCTGTCCACAGTCTGTCCCAGCTGACTTTGTGTTTTTATTTGGCAGTTGTTGTTTTTTTTTTAAAGTCGTCCTCAAATCAGGAACATGAAAGACTTTGTCCTAACGTAGGGCATGATCCTGACACCCAAGGCCAGCTGCCAGCTGGCACCCCACTTCTATCCCAGATTGCCTTTCTCCCCAGCTTTCTGTCCAACTGTTGACTGATTATGTGATTCTTCTGATTCGTCCATTCTCAAATGCCAGCGTGTCTGCATCTGCCCCCTGCCAGCCCTCCCCACTTCTGTATTTAAAGCTTTCAAGGCCCAATAAAATAGTACCTGCTGTCTGGAAAAAAAAAAAAAAGTTTAATCAATATATTGTATACCTGAAACTAACATAACCCTGTATGTTAATTATACTGGAATTTAAAAAACCTAAATAACCATAATTCAGTTTGTTTAGCTCTTCTTTAATCTTTTCACATGCCCAACCAAGACAGACTAAATTTAAGACATTTTTTTTCAGGGGGCGGTGGTGCAGAGGGAGAGAGAGAGAATCCCAAGCAGGTTCCTCATCCAGTGCAGGACTTGACCTCCTGACCCTGAGATCATGACCTGAGCTGAACTCAAGCGTCGGATGCTCAACTGACTGAGCCTCCCGGCACCGACTATCATTTTAGGAGCCAAAGAGCAACCATAATGTGGAAAAACAATATTGAATAAAAAAGAAAGCATTTTCTGATTTCAAGTTTTGAATTGACATCTAAACTTTACATTAGTACAACAGCTAGTTACTTAGTAATCCTTGCTCGCAATTGCTATGCAACATGATGGCCTAAAATAACTATTAATGGTTTTCATTTATTATCGTCTCACTGGAGGCCGTCCTTATTTCATGAAAGATTGGTCATGTTGCCACTTAGAGAAGAACTCGATGACTCCACACTCATCCATTAGTTAAAACCCTTCTGTCGACTCTGATTCTTAGCTAATAGAGTTCCTGTTTTTTTTTTTTTTCCTGGAACTAACAGAAAATGCCATCAGTAGTTTCCATATCATCACTCACAACAATGTCGCACTTTAGGACCCGTCTTTATGTATGCATTGATAACTTCAGTGTCATCAATTCTATCGACATTGTCCCAGGAATCCTATGTGGAAATTCAAATGACTAAATGTCAAATTCTTCCAGTGTTTTTTGTTGCTATTCTCTGAAGAAACCACATGCTGAATACAGTAATATTTATATTCACATAAAGATGATTGTGCCAGTTATAACTAGCATGGCAGCCCCATGCAAATTCTGAAAAAAAAAAATCAAATATATACAAAAGTGAAATTAAAAAGAAAATAATTTGTCCAGACACTAGGCAGGGATAAAATAGATTCTTTTCCAGCAATGGTGCCGATCTGGTACTTTATATCCGAATGCCCAATTTCCAAACATACCAGTGTTGAGAGGGTTCAATCTGAACCTCTGGAGGTGGATCCCACGCCTCATTATTTTTTCAGAGCATTTCAGATGACTTTTATGTGAAGGCAGATTTGAAAATCACTGGTTTACAGGAGTGGAAATTGGACACTAAACACAGACTGGAGTAAGTTTATAGAAAATATGAGCAATAAAATGGTTCAGCATGAGGCTCTGAGCACAGTCTCAGGAGCCTGGGGGAAAGCAGATCAAAATTAGCTTTAATACCCACAGCACTAAATGCTACAACTTTTCTTCTTTGAAGTGAGTAACTTGAATAATAGCTTCTCCATTTATTTTTTATTTTATTTATTTATTTATTCATTCATTCATTTATAAAATTTTTTTATTGGAGTTCAACTTGCCAACATATAGCATAACACCCAGTGCTCATCCCGCCAAGTGCCCCCCTCAGTGCCCATCACCCAGTCACCCCAACCCCCCGCCCACCTCCCCTTCCACTACCCCTTGTTCAGCTTCTCCATTTATTTACAGGCCTGATTATATCTTAGGCTTGACACAGCCGGTATTTATTTCACAAATGTTGATTGAGTCCCATGCAGTCGGCTTCAGCACAGGACGACCTGGAGCAGAGAAGGCCTAGCCAGAGGCCCATGAACCGGTCGTACCAACCACTGTACTTTACAGGACACATCAACAATTGCAACCACATGGAATTTTTTCTTGGCTAATTAACTTTTACTGTGGTAACCTCGCTACCACTCACTATTCTCACGATGCCAGTTTCTGTGACACACACACACACACACACACACACACACACACACACATTAGCACGGATGTTAATCTTTAAAAGCTAGCCAGGAGTCCACTCCCAGGTGGAGAAGCCTCCATTTGGAAGCTATAAATGTAATAGGGACATCCTAAGAAACGTCACATAACCAGTCACACGAGTACACATCCTAGAATGGTGGGGCTGAAGCGAAGTACGGCGGGACCAAAGAGGGAGAATAAAATTACACCAGCCCTTTTGCGCCTGAGCATGGAGTGTTCAGTTCTGGCTTCTGGAATCTATTAGTTTGGTTCAGGCACGGCCTGGGTTGCCAGAAAAGCGTTCTCTGGTTGTTAGAATTGTTGTAAATGTTTCTGGTTTTCAGAGTTTATAGTAAAAAGAGCAAAACCTGACTGCTGGGAGGGGGGAGTGGAGGATGAGGGTAGGGAAGTGGAAGGGTAGGCACAGAGGTGCTCCTTAGCTGAACTGAGTTTTCATAGAAGAGTAGCGATCACTTGAACCAAGAGAGTGTGAGGGTGGGCGGGGAGGAACAGATTTAAAGCAAAGGGAGCCGCGTGGGGGAAGGCTCTGAGGCATCCACCAGCAGGGTTGTTTGGGGACTTCCAAGTAGGTCAGTATGAGGGGGGCCCCCCTGGCAGTGAAAGCCGGCCAGGCAGGCTCTCCGTGAACCCAAAAGGCCTCCGCAGCGTGTCCACGGACTCCGTATAGGCCTTGGAGTATCTTCGGTAATAGGGAAACACCTGCAAGACTTCTGTTTTAGGTGTGAAGAACTGCTTGGGGAGCTTTGGGGGGCAAAACTGTAGGGAGGGGAGATGTGGAAAGGCGGGCAGAGTGGAGACCAGCTGGAGGCCACCAGAAGCAAGAAGAAGGGAAGACCTACACTTGGGGATAGTGCTGGGAGGAGACGAGGGGAGAAAGACAAAAATCTCTTTATAAGATGTCCTCTCTGCTGGGGAAACTGGGTGAGAAGTAGGAGGGCAATGCCTAAGGTTCTGGATTGAAAAACTGGTAAACGATGACCCCTTTGTGCAGGAATAGGGTATAGAGAATTCGGTCTCGTGGAGAGGATATGAGTGCAAATTAGATGCAGGGTTTCTTTGTTTTGTTTTCTTAAAGATGTTTCATTTATTTATTTGAGAGAGACAGTGAGAGAGAAGGGGTGGGGGTGGGGGGAGGCAGAGGGAGAGGGAGCCTGACCCAGGGCCCAATCCCAGCACCCTGGGATCATCCCTGGGGCAGATGCTTAGCTGACTGAGCCACCCAGGCGCCCCTAGATGCAGTTTTAAGTTAGTCTGAGGCACGGGAAAGACGTTTTCTCTAAAAACCTTTAAGATTTTGAGAACTTAAGTTCAAGAATATTGTATAAAAATAGCTAACCTGTGCTCATCTAACATGTCCAGGTCATGACAGGCAAGGAAAGACTGGAAAACACTTCCAGGGCGAAGCAGATGGAGGACACTAGAGCACTAAATGCTCTCGGGTGCCAGACCTGAGTCCTTTGCTACGAAGAAGGACATTACTGAGACAGCTGGAAAGATCTGAATACAGTCTGTTGATTAGCAACTAGTGCTGTATCAACAAAATGCTCATTATTATATTAATTTTCTGATATTGATCATTGTACTGCTGTTCTATAAGAAATGACCTTGGGCACCTGGGTGGCTCAGTCAGTTAAGCGTCTGCCATGGGCTCAGGTCGTGACCCCAGGGTCCTGGGATGGAGCCCAGCGTCATGTCCCAGTGTCCTGTCCCGCTGAGCAAAGAGCCTTCTCCTCTCCGTCTCCCCACCCCCCTGCTTGTATTCTGCCTCTCTGTCAAAATAAATAAATAAATACATAAAAAATTTAAAAGTTGTGACCTTGGAGTATTGAAGGGTAAAAGGATATTATATGTGCAACTTACTCTCCAACGATTTTGGGTAAAAAAAATAACATGTATATGTAGAAAGACTGGATTATTAAGTGTGATAAAGTGCTAATTTTTGAGAATCTGAACAAAGAGTATATAGGAAGTCTTTGTACTATTCTTGCAATTTTTTTTGTAAATTGGAAATTAGGTAAAAACTTAAAAAGTATTTCAGTAAAAATTATTTTAAAGTATTTCAAATATTTGGGACGCCTGGGTCGCTCACCGGTTGAGTGTCTGCCTTTGGCTCAGGGCATGATCTCAGGATCCAGAATCGAGTTCCATATCGGGGTCCCCACAGGGAGCCCGCCTCTCCCTCTGCCTGTGTCTCTCTCTGTGTGTTTCTCATGGATAAATAAAGTATCTAAAAAATTTTCAAATTTTTAATAAAAGCATAAAGAATAACATAACAAGGTTCCCTGCAACTAGAATAAGCAACAGCTAATGCTGTCCTATTTACTTTCAGCCACTTTTTAAGCAAAATATTATCTCGTAACATTTTATGTAGGAAAAAAAATAGTGTGCGTGTACAGGTGTTACAAAAAATGAGGAGAATGGCAAAGGTTGTAGACTAAAGTGTTTTTGATAATCCCTTAATCATTCCTGCATCTGCTCAGAGACTATGAAACCTACAGGAAAGCTCAGAATATAATACAATTATTCTGCAAAATGTCTAAGAGGTTAAATTCTTATTTTAGTTTCTATGGAAAAGCAAAAACATCCATTTTTCCCCCATAAATCAAAAAGCAAAAAGAAAGTACTTTGTTGTCTTCATTGGGTTGGGATGCACATTGAAAAATCCCTTCATAGGCCGCCTGGGTGGCTCAGTCGGTCAAGCATCCAATTCTTGATTTCAGCTCAGGTTCTGATCTCAGGGTTGTGAGATCGAGCCCTCCCCAGAGTCTGTGCTCAGCAGGGCGTCTGCTGGGGATTCTCTCTCTCTCTCTCTCCCCCTCTCCCTCCGCTCCTCCCTGCCCCTCTCCATACTCTCCTTCTCTCTCTCAAATAATAAGTAAATAAATCTTTAAAAGAAAAGAAAGGAAAAACCACTTCAAAAGCGCCACTTCATTGAAACTATAATATAAACAAAGAAAGGAAACCCTTTCCGCAATCTCTTTTAACCAACAGTAAGTAATACAGATGCGTAAATATCGACCGAACATGCGGTGCCAAATGCTAAAACCAGTGATGGAAGTCATATCCTAGGTTTGCAACCAAGCTTTGGTTTTTGCACCAGCCTTGCCCTCTGTGTCCTGGCCACCGTGTTCCCTGGGAGGGGTAAGAGTCACTGCTCATCTGGCTGGAGGTGGTGTCTGGAGACTCTTCCTGAAAGGAAATGAGATGGACACATGACAGTCCCCTGGCCATGCAGGACGTCTCGTCTCCGCCAGGTATCCTTATCCACTACCCAATGGTAAGAACGGTCATCTTGCTTTCCTTGGTGAGCAGAACAAAGGCCAAGAGAAAGACGAGAATCCAAGACCAGTCAGCAAGCAAACCAGCGTGAGCACAAGCACAAATGGGTCATGGGGTCCCAAGGGAAGGAGCGATTGTCTGCAAGTGTAGAACCTGGATCCAGGGGCTCGGCCACTCTGTGCAGAGGAAGGAACAAGGGGTCGCAGGCCTGGGGGGTGTGGGCTCACCCACACCCACACCCACATCCACCAAGTGCTTCAGTCTTCTCCTTCTGACTCTGCTTATGTCTCCCTGGGCTCTCCCTCACTTTTCATCATTTTTCTTTCCCTTTTGAAACTCTCCCACCAAGATAGGTTAGCTCCCCTTTCAACCCTGGAGCAAAGGGGGTGCTTCCTCTCTCTAGGAAGTTATGAGAGGTCTCCCCTGCGTCAGACACCTTCTTCGGGTTCCTCCTTTCGTCAGAGAATAAATCCTAGGTGACACGGTCATGACCTTTTCTCCTACAGTCTCCTCAGTATGAAAAAAAGAAAAAAGAGGTTGCCTTTTTCATTCCGAGTCTCCTCACTGCATGTCTTCAGGCTATAACTAAGACTTCTCAATCTAATGGAAAAAAATATTTTCTTAGTAATTTGTACATCCCTGGGTGGGAAAAAATACCATCATTGAGAGCTGTGCCTTTCCCTCATTTTATGGAGGAAAATCACAGCTAGTAGGAAAAGAAAGGGAACATAGAGATTTATACGAAAAGGGTGGCAAAAAATCACTTACAGATGCAAAAGAACTGCTGCTGGGCTGGTCTCTTTCTAACTGAAAAGTGCTACTAATGTGACCCAACATAGGATAGACTTTCAGGCCCAGGGGATCGGTTCATCCATGTCGCAGTGAAGGCCGGAACACAAAAGATGTTCAGAAGCCACAGTCTCCAACCCCTGGAAAGGAAACACCGAAAGGTCTTACAGCATCATCAAAAATTAAAGAATCGTTTAGTAAAATTGTGACAAGTGTGTGTGTGTGTATTGGTGCTTTTCTAGAGCTGCTTCTTTTTTTTTTTAAGTTTTATATATTTAAGAAATCTCTACACCCAACGTGGGGCTCAAACTCATGACTCTGAGATTGAGTCACATGCTCTTCTTTTTCTTCTTTTAAGATTCATTTATTTTAGAGAGAGCGAGTGGATGCTAGCAGGGGAGGGGCAGAGAGAGAGGGAGAGGGAACCTCCAGCCGACTCCCCACTGAGCGCAGAGCTCCACATGGGGCTCCATCCCAGGGCCAGAGACCACAAGAGCTAGACACCTAACTGACCCACCGAGGCACCTCGAGTCCCGTGCTCTTCGGACGGAGCCCCCCAGGTGCTCCTATGGAGCTACATCTGAGATGTTTTCCTAAACAGAAATAGTATTTATCTCTGGGTGGTGGTATTTTATAATTAAATAATCTTTTAAAACTCTCTTCCTTATGGGATTACTTACTTTAATATTTAGAATGTGCATTACTTTTATAATCAAGAAAAATAATTTTCAGATTGAAAAGCAGTTCATGAAATAGTTCAAACACCATTAATTCTCAGGGTTGAAAATTATAAAAGGTACTTTTTTTTTTTGGTTCTATTTCTTTTTATTAAGTTTTTAATTCCAGGATAGCTGACGTATAGCGTCACAGTAGTTTCAGGTGTACAATACGGCGATTCAGCAATTCCATACAACAACCCCTTCTTGTCACAAGTGCCCTCCTTAATCCCCATCCCCTATTTTACCCATCTCCCCACATATGTGGAATTTAAAAGACAAAACAAATGAGCAAAAGCAAAAGACAAAACAAGCAATAGACTCTTAACTATAGAAAAAATACATATTTCTAATGCAAATCCATTTTTAAATGATGTGACATTTATTTTTTATTACTCTCTAATATGTAGCTTTAGAAAATAGTGAGTATTTATGACATTCCTGAATTAACTACAGCTTCCAGTGTGTGCAAGCCGAGTTGCTAGGATGTCATCACTTTGTACTGGCATCTGAAAACTTCTATATTATAGGATTTATAACTTCCTATTTTCTTATCCCAATTGAACTTTTAAAAAGTGCTTCTGATTATCTGCTATGAGACATAAAGGATTCTTGCATCACTTTCTCAGCAGATAGACCACCAATCCAAAATAGGGAAAATAAACCCTCAGTGCACGTACCAGCAGAATCCAGACTGATCTTCGTTCCTATCCTCTCCCACCTACCATCTGGACCTCCCTGCAGTGATGGGAGACACAGCAGAAAGGAGCCCCCCCTTCCCTCCATTAATCACTCCAACTCCTAGAAGCAGGATTCAGAAAAAGAGGCCCCAAAGTCAGGATTTTCCTCCATTTTCAGTATCTTACAGACCTAACAGGAACTTTAGGAGATCTTCTTTTTTTTTTTTTTTTTTAATTTTTTTTTTTTATTTATTTTTGATAGTCACACAGAGAGAGAGAGGGGCAGAGACATAGGCAGAGGGAGAAGCAGGCTCCATGCACCAGGAGCCCGATATGGGATTCGATCCCGGGTCTCCAGGATCGCGCCCTGGGCCAAAGGCAGGCGCTAAACCGCTGCGCCACCCAGGGATCCCTAGGAGATCTTCTAATTCCCTTTCAGATTAAAAAAAAATCTGTAAATCTATGAATAATTAATAAGAAAAATTAAGCTTTCAAATGGAGCATTTTACCTCTTTTTACCAGGATAAGGGACTCAATTAGATCAACTTCTTGATGGCAGATGTATGAATAAATTACCAGCTCAATCCCTGCTACCCCTCTTGCATTTAAAATATTTTTTAAGCTCTAAGTTCTTCTCATAAAACCATCTTTCAACCAAGTTAGTGGTATTCCACTGCCTGGAGACTTCTTCAGAATTGTGTTCATCCGTATTCTCTCTCTGTCTCTTCTTCTGTCCCTTCCTCTCTTCAATTCTCTATTTCCTGTCATTGGTAAGTCCCGCTCTGCCCTTACTAGAGAAAGCTGAGCACTGTCTCACTGTAGCTGCAATCCCAGATCCCAGATCCCAGATCCCAGATGCCATCTTTCTCCTCCCTCCATGACTACCGTCTTCTGATCCTCTTTCCCACGGGCTGGTCCCTTGTGCTGTCACTCTGATGAAGCTACAGTCACTATGGTCAGCAATGGCCTTCCAAGGAAAACCAACATTCACCTTGCTGCCACCATTTTATTTTGTTCATTTAGTCTTTCCTTCTTAAAATTTACTTCCATCAGGATCATGGACACTACATTCTCCATGCTTATTTCCATTCCACTAGAGTGGTTGCTGGTTTCTTGTCTT
Organism: Canis aureus; assembly: GCF_053574225.1. Lineage (NCBI taxonomy): Eukaryota > Metazoa > Chordata > Mammalia > Carnivora > Canidae > Canis > Canis aureus. Next base: position 4,117,804 of record NC_135628.1, on the reverse strand, counting down.
TTGCCTGCCCCTAAACATTGGTGTTTTCTTGAGTCCTATCCTATGTTTTCTTTCTCTTCCTACGCACCCCACCCAAATGATAATTCTAGGCCACCCCCATATACCTCCATCTCACTTTTGAGTTCCACATTGATATTTTAGATTGTCCAGTGGATATTTATTCTTTCCTCAAACATTCACTGGGTCTGTATATTATGCCAAATAAGAAACAAAAATAAGTAACCTGACTACTGATCTCTTGCCATCCATTTTCTCCTCTTTTCAGTCTATATTTTGTTCAAAGCATCAATTTTTTTTTAAAGATTTTATTTATTTATTCATGAGAGACCCAGAGAGAGAGGCAGAGACACAGGCAGAGGGAGAAGCAGGCTCCATGCAGGGAGCCCGATGTGGGACTCGATCTTGGGACTCCAGGATCATGCCCTGAGTCAAAGGCAGACGCTCAACCCCTGAGCCACCCAGGCGTCCCCAAAGGATCAATTTGATCATATTACTCCTCAGTGTTAAAAAACTCAGGGTCTCCATAGGGCTCAAATGAGAAATCCAAAATGTCAATCCTGGCTTCCTAAGTCCTCTTCTATAGACTATCCCTTCAACTTTATTGTCTTTCTCTCTCTCCCCTTATGCCCCTACACCCACCAAGCAGCCATATATACAGTGTGCTCCTAACCACATTATCTTTGTGCGTAACACTGGGTTTCATCACTAGGCTGGAATACTCTTCCTCCCTCTTTCTTTTTTACCAGGTCAAATGTTTCTTCCTAATTTAGACTTTTCTATGTTTTTCTACCCCCATCCCCAGGTTTGTTGATCTTAACATTTTTACTTCATTGCAAATCTTACAAGCAACTGGGTCTCCCCACTGCCTGTGTTTATCACAATTCCTGATACACAGAGACTCTTCAAATGTATGAATTAACTATATACTCACCAACTAGCAAAATTTGAGTGGACAAAAAAAAAAATGAGAAAGTTTGGAGCTCAAGCGAATAAACAGGACTTTCCTAGACTTATTGTGGTGACCACTTGTAGCATATATTATTGAATAACTATGTCGTACATCTGAAACTAATAAAATATTGTATTAGAAGCAGACTCCTCATTGAGCACGGAGCCCTAGGCGGTGCTCTATCTTAGGACCTTGGGATCATGACCTAAGCTGATGGCAGATGCTTAAATAAAGCCACTCGGTGTCCTAAGACTAACATTTTTTTTAAAGACCTTATTTATTTATTTGACAGAGAGAAAGAGAGAGAGAGAGAGAATAAGCAGGGGGAGCGGCAGAAGGAGAGGGAAAAGCAGGTCTCCACTGGGCAAGGAGCCCCTATATGGGACTCGATCCTAGGACCCCGGGATCAGGCCCTGAGCTGAAGTTAGATGCTTAACTGACTAACCCACCCAGATGCACCAAGACTAACATTTTTTGAAGCTATGCCTAAGGGGTGCTAATACAGGAAATGCTAAAAACTCAATACCACCATTAGCCTTTGCTTACGGAGAAAACAAGTTTACCCAAAGATACAGATGCAATGAAACTCCGGGACACCTGCACCCCGATGTTTATAGGAGCAATGGCCACGATAGCCAAACTGTGGAAGGAGCCTCGGTGTCCAACGAAAGATGAATGGATAAAGAAGATGTGGTTTATGTATACAATGGAATATTACTCAGCTATTAGAAAAGACAAATACCCACCATTTGCTTCAACGTGGATGGAACTGGAGGGTATTATGCTGAGTGAAGTAAGTCAGTCGGAGAAGGACAAACATTATATGTTCTCATTCATTTGGAGAATATAAATAATAGTGAAAGGGAATATAAGGGAAGGGAGAAGAAATGTGTGGGAAATATCAGAAAGGGAGACAGAACGTAAAGACTGCTAACTCTGGGGAACGAGCTAGGGGTGGTAGAAGGGGAGGAGGGCGGGGGGTGGGAGTGAATGGGTGACGGGCACTGGGGGTTATTCTGTATGTTGGTAAATTGAACACCAATAAAAAATAAATTAAAAAAAATAAAGTGCAGGTCGAGGAAAATAAAAGACATGCCCAGCGAGCATTCTAAGGGGCCTTTGGAAGGTTGACAGAGAAACATCCCCTCCCTCAGTGATGGTGGATGACTACCAAAGATTGCTTAGAAGGGTATGAAATTTGAGTCTTTTTGACTCTAGCTAGTGGAATCACCTCTCTCTCTCTCCTATCTATTACCTACTGAATTACTACTCACTCATCAGCAGAAAGAACAGAAAAATGACCTTGTTTCATAGAGTGAGGGATACCTCTCTACTCAAATAGCTAGATCTTGCTGGTGGAATGGCACTTAGCTATTACCCATTAGCTTCATATCTCTGTTGAGAACAATGTGCTTACTTAACCTGTACATGACATAAAAAGCTCAACATTTGTTTCTACTCTTACATATTTTTTCCCATACCATTAAGAGAAGGTAAATAGGACAAATAATGCACAATTGTGGCAGTTCAAAATATCAACTTTTTCTAAATGCAAAAAGATTTTCCTTTTAAATGACAGTTGCTCTAAATATGGGATAGCGACTATGTACTTGTTTTTATTATCCCTACTGAAAAGTCTCTGAGAAATAAATAATTCACATAGTTGAATTTATAAGGGCAGCTTGGTTACTGTTGCTTTGGAAACTAGTTCTTCTGTGTATGTCTATTCACCCAAATGATATCGAGCCATCATTTTTCAAATATCAAAAATAATTCTGAGTTTTCCAGAGAGCTTTCTTTCTCTTTATTGATTGGATTAATGCTATGTGAATTGTGTAGAAAAGGATCTGATCAATAGTTACACGTAACTTGCATTTTCTAACTCTAAGGGCTGGAGAAAGGATATAGAACTAAGTTTTTGTGTTTAATCGAGGAAAGCTGGGTTAAATCCTGGGTTCCTTTCTGGCATTATGAATCTGACTCTCATCTCAATTAATGTAGTAGAGGTTGCTTTGTGATTCTCTGAGGAATTCATTTAGGAAAATTCAATTAAATATTTACATGAATAGATGCTATTAATAGATATTCATGCTCTGTTTAAAATATTTAATAAGCCAACACTGCAATTACTTCTCCTCTGTTCCACCGTAATTATACAATTAAAAAATGACTACTATTATTTAAGAAAAAAAATTAGAAATAAATAAATATCAATTCTATGCATTCAGGACATCCTCCTCTAGTTAAAATTGTACAAAATTATACAAAACAAAACAAAATTGATAGAATCGTACAATATAAACATGATAGAATATTGGTGTTGGAACAAACTTTGGATGCCTTCTAAATAAAGGTACAGGGATCACACTTTGATGAGCATAAAATGAGTGGAAATGCTATATAGTTCTAGAGTTGTAGACTGTTCAGTCAGATAAAAGATATGGAAGATGCTGCCAAGGCAAGTCGCAGAGCTGTCCCAGAAACAAAAGATACACATAATAAAAAATCTAAACCATCCAGACTTCATCTAAATTTATATTCTGCTAAAAAATGAGTGCATCAGTAAATATTTTCCTTATCTTCTAGATATGATTTGTTAAATCGGGAATTAACTAGGCATGTCATAACATCATTTAATTCATATTTCACCATCTTATCCACATGGATACCTGGAAAGTCAAATTGACTGTTAAAATTCACATAGTCTTATGAAATGTAAAGATGTTCAACAAATGCTGAATACATAACTGAATTAAAGAACTGGAGGAAACTTGGAGAAATAAATAGAAATGATCATTAGATGGTGATATGGGGATAATATTTGTCCCTTTTATTGCTACTACAATATGTTTCTATGTTAGTAAAGAACACTATTAAATAACTAAATTTAGTTATTTGATTTAATTAAGCTAGGGACCTTGCTACCCAGCCAGTTTTAACTTTTGTTTCCTCATCTATAAAATGATTGTCTCATCCAAAAATAACTAACTTGGTACATAATGTTTCCCTGAATTTCCATTATGATAATCCTATAAAAAGAAGCAGCAAATCTAATTTGTTGTAACTTGTCTTTTATGGCTTCTGACAGACACCACATTCTATTCCAAGTACTCACAAGTTATCAGTTCAATCATTTGTTCCAAATGCTGCCCAAATTTGATATTAATCTAATTGTTTCAAACTTACAGTACCCACTTTTTTCTTTTTTAAAAACTGTTGAGAAAAATATATTTGTCTATATATTTAAACTATTGTGTTAAAGGAATGGCATGACTAATAAAGATGCACTATCTATGAGAACAAAATACGTGGGATTTGTAATGTGTTTTTATTGCTATTGTTTTTCTTGCAAAAGACATTAGACTGATTCTGAATTAGCTTGTGAATTATTCATTTGGTATCAAGTAGTAATGCCATTCACTTCCAATTGTCTGGTACTAGATTTAAACTTGAAGTAAAAAATTAGAGCCCAATTACTCTTCTTTACCTCTTATGAGGTGTTTCCAAGGAGCTCTAACTTATAGACAAGGTCAAAACATCTTCTTCATCATTCATTTAATAAATACTTATTGTATATACTTTATCCACAAAGTGCTGTGGGGTGAATTAAAACTTTAAAAAGTTTAGTTAATAAATGTATGATGTGATAAGAGAGTAAGAGATGCATAAATTCCTTAACTTAAATGGTAGTAGTAAGTTTAAGAAAAATATCGGTGTTAGGTCAGGACTTCATGGAGGAGGCAGCATTTCCTAGGTCTTTGAATAGTGATAAATTATGTAGAAGAAGAAGAGATATGGGGGGGCAGAAGGGGTACAGGGTTGATATGGGGAGGTACTTAGCCCAAAACCTCAGGAGCAAAGTTAGGAGTAAAAGTATCAGGCACTTATGGAATTTTTCCACTTAGGATGAATATTACAAAGGCTATAATGAAAGACAAATCTAAAGATTAAGGTTTGAATAATATTGTAGGAAGTGGTAAATTCCAGGCTAAAAACTTTGGGCTTTTTTATAGGAAATGGGAACTCATTAAGGTGTTTACACGAGAAGTGACGTTATCATAGCTGCACTCCAGCTATGTCAGCAGTGATATTTTCAATAGATTTTAGAGGAAGAGTTTGAGAGACGGTTGATTAGTAAGAGTCCAAATGAGTAATGAGGAGGGATTGATTTACGTGGTGGCATAATATATTTTATTAATCAATATATCTGAGTATTTAATACCATGCTTTGTATGATAAACAAATCAAAGAAAATGTTCATTCAGTATCTTCTTAATTAAAACCCAAGCAAGACGTCACATTAAAGATTAATTAGGGTGAAGATAAAATTAAAAAATAATTCGACCATTACTGACATTAACGGGTACTTAGTTCATGGGTATAAATAAGAGACCTAAAAATCTCACAGTATTTCAGAAGCAAGTAGATATGAATAAAAAGATAATCTAAGGAAATCAGACCTCTGCCAATAAAAAGCAAAGCTGTGGTGGGCACTGCCAGTTGTCACCACAACATCCTTCTTCCTTTTCTTCCTTAGTACTAGAACCTACAAATTTATCAAAGCATGTGACCACCCAGAATCGAGGTTATACTTCCCAGCCTCCCTTGAAGCTAACTAGGGTCAGGTCATTAAATCCTGGCCAATGGAATTTAGCAAAAATATCCTGTATGATTTCTAGAAATTGTTCTTAAAGGGGAAAAAAGGTGTTCTGTCTTGAATCTTCCTTATCATTATCATTAGCGGGATTGTGGCCCTCATGATTGGAACTTGAGCATTGTCTTAAAAAGTCAAGTATTGAGGATAGCAAAGAAATTATCCAATTCTGTCTTGTTTTTCTTTTTCTTTTTTCTTTTTTTAAGATTTATTTATTTGTTTGAGAGAGAGAGAACATGAGCAGGAGGGGCAGGGGGAGAGGGAAGAAAGAATCTCAGACTCCACCCTGAGCAGAGCCCAATTCAAGGCTCAGTCTCACCACCCTGAGATCATGACCCGAGCAGAAACCAAGAGTCACACATTTTTTTTTTCCCAACACTTGCAACTATACCTAATCTTCAGAATTAATAATTTTCTAGATCTTGAAAGATATCACCACAACAAAAAAATTTTTTGTGGCTATGTATGGTGAAGAATCCTAACCAGACTTACCAGAACCATCATTTTGCAATATATACAAATATGAAATTTACTCTGTTGTACGCTTAAAACAAATATAACCTTATATGTCAAATTATACTTCAATAAAAGAGAATAGAACTGATAAGGAGAAGGGCTGGCATATAAGGAAAGGATGCTGGGCTGGGAGTTGGGAGACCAGCAGCTTACCCAACTTTGCCAACTATTTACATTTGGTCAAATCTCTTAACTTTTTGGTGTCACTCGTATCTTGTAGGCTGGCACTACTAATCCTTGTGCCTGCTTTAAATTTCAGTATAAATTGTAAGGATTAAATGATATCATAGCTATTAAAAAAGGATAAACTTATTTTTTAAAGAATTAATATTGTTCTAGTACTTTTTATTAAAATGATATCAAAACCAGGGATGTGGGATATGATTCTAGGGGACACTTCACCCCACAGCTGCCACAAGGGTGGTACTAAATGGGCATCTGTGGGGAGCAGAAAGAGGGAACAAAGAAAGAGAGTTTGCTTTATATAAATGTGTAAATCCAAATCTACATCCTTCACAAGATCCCCAGTGTTACAGACGTATGCTTTTCCTGTTGATCAAGTTGGTGTAGGTCATAAATCATGAATACGGGTCCCCACAAATCAAAGTACACAGTAAAACCTAGATATCTGGATAAACCTGTTCTACAAGGTGGGATTGGTCCCTGATGTACTCCTGGATTTGGAAGAGGCTTACCATCCTGGTAGCTTGGTAAATTAGCTTGGGATTACAAAAAAGGCCTCTCCCTGCTAGAATTGCCATTCAGGAGGTTTGGGTGAGAAAAGAATATATAAGTGTAAGAGCAATTAATAAAGAAGTGGATTTTTAAAAGTACATTAAACTTTTTTGTCATCAACTTAAGAATTGTACAAATGGGTCTTCCTCACATAAGGTACTCAAGGATATGCTTCCTTGTTGCCCCAAAACACCCAGACTAGAGGATTAACTAAAGAAATATTTTTAAATTGAGGAACATGCTCTCCATGGCCTTAACCAAAGTCTAGAAGACTGAAGGGACCTAGGCCTGATCTATGAGGGGTTCCTGGCCTAGGAGACGAGGTAGGTCCATTGGCATGGGACAGCAATTGGGGCTTTTTTTACTCAGTCACATATTGGAGCTCGACATAGGCAAAAAGGAGTCTGCTTCAGCAATGATATTCAAAAGCCAGAGGCAGGGAAAAGTCTGGGCAGGAATTCTGCTTCCGGGAGGTCTGTGAGTGAGCAAGTAGGAGATCCCAGTAGACAAGCTCTGCACAGCCTGAGGGAGTCTGGAAACAGGGAGGGCTGGCTGGCAGGTGGACTGGCAATGAGTGGTGGGACTCCAGCTGGGACTGCAGCATGGGCCAGAGGGAGACTAGCAGCTGGAAGATGTCAGGTGCAAATCGAAAACGGAACTCAGAGTTGGAAAGCAAGATGGAGGCTTTGCAACAAATGCTGACCATCAAGACAAGGTTCGAGGTAGAAGGTTAGAGGAGCCAGCAATGAGGTGAATGGATCCTGAACTACTGATATGCATTGGTGTTTTTTTGACTCGGGCCTGGAATGAAGTTAACAGGGGGAGCCAACTGGCTTCATATCTGGAGCCCAGAGGACTTTGGGGAGAGGTAGACGACTAATCACAAACACTGAACAAGAACGACTCAGGCGTGCAACCAGGAAGCAGCTGTCCATGCAAACCCACTCAGTAGGCTTGGTTCTTTCCTGGCTTCCAAAGGTGCGCCTTAGGGCAGGCACTGTTGACTTTTCTGGTCGCCCTCAGAGTAACTTCTGGTCATGTTTATTCCCTAAACCAAGTTCTGATATTAAAATGACCAGTCCCACGTAATTGTAAAAACTTCCAACTCTATTTATACCAAATCTCCTCCTGCCTAGATCAGATCTGTTCGGAGGAATATCAGCTTTATTCCTGTTTCTATCTTATCCTTCTATCACTCTTCCTCCAGCTTGCTAACCCATGGTTTCTGACTTCTCCCAAGATGGAGCTGGTGGGGTTTGGGGGGGATGAAGTAGCAGGAAAGATTTTATTCATCATACACTGTCATAGAGAACTGGGGATGACATTCTCCAGGCTGGCAGGTGTTTACAGCTCTAGTTCTTTTTTTGGGATGCTTTTTAAGGTTCTTTGGAGAGAAGCCCATTTCTGGGGAACACTTCTCCAAAGTGCCTGGGGTGGAGCGCGAAGCATCGCCCCTGGCTGATTGCCTACCCCAGGCCCTAGACATCCACGGTATGGCCCCAGCTTCTCTCTTCTGAGAGAATCTTGTTGGGGAAAACGTAAAGCTACCCCACCTGCTCTGCTCTATCTCTCCATTCCCTCATGTGAGAACGGAGAGAAAACTATCACATGTTCTTTCCTCTGCAAAATTCTGGAAGAACAGACTGCACCAATGCATTGGTTTCTCTCAACTCTGCCATCAGGGCAGCCAGCCAGCCACAGTCAGCTTCCTACCCTGTAATTTGTCTGGCTTGAGACTGTGTCCACTATGCCTTCCAAGTAGCAAGGGACACGTGCCAAGCTTTCCGAGTGGTTGCTTTGATGCCTACTTTCCTGAGCATAATCAAGAGGCAGAGGGTAGGGGACTCGCAGGTTCCTGATAGCTCTCCCCATAAACCCGCTTCTAATCTCCGTGCCTGCCCTTTTCTACCTTCAACAAGGGTGAGGACCGACACAAATCTCCCATTGGACCATCTCCTTTGCAAGTCCCATGGGGTGCTCTCACAGCTCATTTCAAATAGGGGAGTGGTCTGAGCACACTTGTAAGGCTTCATCCAGCCCACGCTAAGGCTTTCATTAAATGCTTTCACTTTAGTATGCCATTAGAATCATGGACATCTAGGTTCTTGTTAAAGTTTACATTTTTATCAAGTTTAGGTAATTCTGATGAGTTTCTTATTATTGTTTCTGACATTGTTTCTGACAATCATTGGCTTACCTAACAGATTCATTATCAGAAATTATGATGCTCACTGAACATGGTAGGACAGACACTGGGGTGTTTGCCCAAAGGTACATCCCCACCCTGATATACTCACGCAGTCTCCCTTAAAAACAGTCACAGGTGACATTAAGTACCAAGAAGCCATCTTTTGCTGTGGAAGACTTAAATATCCCCATAGGAAGTTTCTCCCCACTACTTGGTCATAAAGAGACTCTTTTTTAAAAAATTCAAATTCTTCTTGATTGACGTATTTCAGGACATCTAATATGGTACAGTTTACTTTAGAACAGGAATGGTAGGGTCTTAGGCAACTAGACAGTGTTCCAAATTTCCATTGGCTAACTTTCAGGAAATTTGCTTAAACTATTCTGGGTGTGTATGCTATTATCCCACCTTTTTTTTTTTTTTTTTTTTTTTTCATCATGGGTAGCCATTGTTTTTTTGTTTTGTTTTGTTTTTTGTTTTTTGTTTTTTCCTATTTAAGTTGGTACATCTGCAAAGATTGTTACACAACATTCCAAGCTGACAATAATGTCATTAAAGATACCCTGCATGGCTGGAGAAACTTAAGGAATATAACAAGTAGGAAACATTTACTCTGTTGGTTTTTTTTTTTTCTTTCTATTTTTGGTTTAATGGAAGTATAGCAATGGTTCAGCTCTATTGCAAAACCAGCAAACCAGCTTTCAGGAAAACCATAGAATAAGATATGAAAACTTTCCAAATAAATTATTCTTTTGCATTCAGGTTAAATAATTGGGGGGATTTTATAAGCTAATATCTAATTAATAGGCCCCTGATTGAGAGCTTTGCATCTCCTAATTTTGATCTTTGGACATCGCTTCATTGCAGACATGAAATAAAAAAACAGACACGCGGATACACTGTAGGAATGAGAGAGAGAGAGAGAGAGAGAGAGAGGTCTGCGGGAATGAGAGCAGGAGACCTGCAGTATTACCACCAAATACAAGTTGATGGTTGACATTCACAACTAATCACTTCATTCACTGAAAAATAATAAAGTCTCTACTCAGTTAATAAGATGATTCCAGTATTTTCCATGTATTGGGAGATATTACGTGTGTGGCAGTAGGAAAGAATAAAGAAGACGAAGGTGTTTGGTGTTGTAAGGCCTGTGTTTTCAAGGTATTATACATGTGAAGCAGCATTTTAAAAATGCACAAGGAATGGCCAGCCTGGGTGGCTCAGCAGTTTAGCGCCGCCTTCAGCCCAGGGTGTGATCCTGGAGACCCGGGATCGAGTCCCACGTCGGGCTCCCTGCATGGAGCCTGCTTCTCCTTCTGCCTGGGTCTCTGCCTCTGTGTGTGTGTGTGTGTGTGTGTGTGTGTGTGTCTCATGAATAAATAAATAAAATCTAAATAAATAAATAAATAAATAAATAAATGCAATATAAAAAAAAATAAAAATGCACAAGGAAACAGAATAAAGTACTACTAGCACCTGCCATTGATAAACTGAAATATGTTCATAAGAGAACTATAAAACTGATAAAATCAAACTGTGCTATGTGAGGAGAAAAGAAACCGGGCATATTAGTTTGCAGCAGAAGAAAATCTCAAGGGACTATGTCAGCTATTTCATGTGTTGGAAGGATTGTCATTTGTAGAGAGAATATTCTGATTCCTGGTTTCTTAAAGAACAAAACCCATGAATCTCAGTTTGGCATACAAAATTCTGCCCAATCTGATTCCAAACTACCTTTCCTACTTCATGTCGAATCGAGCCACACCAGTTTCGGACAGCTTCTTTCTTACTTCTACATTTTCTATGAATACTATTCCTACCTGGAACGTCTTATGCCTCTCTTCTGCCTAAAAGAACATTTACTCGTCCTTTAAAGATCCTTTTGGGTTTCTAGATAAACAACTAATTTCCTATTCTACACTCGTATCCTTATTGAAATGACAAAAACACAAACAGAAATACCTTATATAAGCTAGAATATCTAGGGGTGTCTGCTAGATATAGTGCAGGTAGGTTCAGGTGTAGAAAAGACACCAAAAATAACTTCCCACTTTCCTCCTTGAAGGTAGCTGCTATCCCAGGAAGTGAGTATAGGAGATTCTGGATGCTTCCCATGGGAACATACCCCCAAGGGTCTCCTTGGTTGAGGTCTTGACAGTACTCAGAAACAGCTCTGACTGTATCCCTGAGTTCTTAAGCCACTATTACAACAGAAAGGCAGTATCGAGCAAAAACATGAGAAATGAAGGGCTAGGCTAAATTGGGTATGGAGAATAATCAAAATAATTAAAGCAGTATGTTTTGATGTAACAATAATCAGAAAGCACTGTCTCAGAAACCAACTCAACTATAAATGAGTTTTGTTGACTTCTCTTATTCTCACGTTCCTCAGCTGTAAAGCAGAGATGACAATAACAACAGGGTTGTTGTGATTTTTTTAAGTAAGATAACACATATTAATTGCTTAACGCAATAATTCCTAACTTCAGAACTATTATTGTTGCTATAATTTTCCACTATCATTTTTATATAATGAAATTTGGAATTTTAAAACACTTTGGAAATAATCGTATGACAGCACTGATTAAGAGTTTTGGAGAAAACAGTTTGACCATTGCTTCCTGAATTGCTTCTTATAACTACTGATGAAAAGTTAGCTACACAACCGTGGCATGCAGAAAGCCTTATATAGCAAGCATAAAGAGACACAGTGCATGAGGAAAATATTGCTTGATTTGCTACACAGAAATGAGAACAATTGTAATTAAAAAAATTAAGTGGCAAACAACGTGAGTCCCAATATAAGTGAAAAGTTAAATATAGTTAAATACACAGAGCACTTACGAGTCAATAAGAAAAATAAAAATACACTGATCAAAACATGGGAAAAATTAAATAATGTCTGAATGTCTTCAATAAATATTTACTAAGTAACAACTATATATCCACTGCTAACTATATATCCACTACCACTTTGGGAACTAGAATATTGGGAACTAGTAAAATAAGAGATATGGTATTTACCTTCATGAAGTTTTATCTTTAGGAAAATTCACAAAAGCAAAATAGAAATAGCCAATAGATATATTAAAAAAGTTTCCTTGCTAAAGCCCAGAGATATGAAAATTAAATTAAAATATACATTTTCACCCATCAAGTGGCCAAGTTTCAAAATGTACAACGTTGATGATTAGGTAGAGAAATAGGTTCTCTGAGGGCAAGAAAGGAAATTAAAGATACTTTTCTGGAGGGCATGGGAAATTTTTCTTTATGATGAAAATCACATCATTAGTTTAAGAATAAGAAATTTTAAAATATATTTATGGTTCTGTAAATAGCAGTTTAAGTAAGTTGCAATCCATTTGCAAAACGGACTATTATATAACTCAAAAATATCCTAGAATATCTTACGAAGTGAAAAAATATTTGGTGTTCTATTAAACAGAAAAAAATTGTTTACAGAACATTACGGCAACTTCATTTTTGTATCAAAGTTTTTACACAAGCAAATATGCTAAAAACGTCCATAAAATACTAACTCTTTTATCCTTGAAAGTTTAAGATTTTTGTTTGTTTTATGCTTTTCATATTTTCCAATCATCTACACTGAATATGAATGTTTTATAATCAAGCATAAAATTAATGGGAAAAAAACAAGTAGTGAACTCCTCCATGAATCCTCGTTCCACCTGCCTACTCAGGGCGGGACACTTCTCAGCATTTTTGTTCTCAACCACTTTAGACATGTACTGATTTATTTATTTATTTATTTATTTATTTATTTATTTATTTATTTATTTAAATAAAAAAATAAAAATAAAAATAAGATTTAAGCAATCTCTACACCCAATGTGGAGCTCAAGCTCAGGACCTCAAGATCAAGAGTTGCATGCCCCTCCGACTGAGTCAGCCAGGTGACCCTGAACATGTATTAATTCTTTATGGACCTTTTTCTGACTAGACTGAGATCCTTCAGTGTGCAATTATTTCATCTTTTTCTTTCATCTTTTTCTTCCCCCTTTATGTTCTTCGGTTACTAATCCAAATCCTGGAACAGAGTAGATGTTCAGTGTTTTGAGTTGAATTATGTCCCCTAAAAGATATGTAGACGTCCTAACCTCTGGTATCTCTGAATATATTACCTAGAAAGAGCGTCTTTGTAGACGTTATTGTTAGGGTGCTATCATTAGGATGAGCCCTAATCCAATATGAATGGTGTCCTTAGTAGAAGAGGAGACACAGGCACAGAGTCACAGAGAAACACTGTATAATGATGGAGGCAAAAAAGGAAGTGATCTATCTATAAGCTAGGAAATGCCAAAAAAATAAAAAATTGCTGACAACACCAGAAGCTAAGAGAAGGGCATGCAACAGATTTTCTCCCAGAATCTTCAGAGAGTGGCCCAGCCAACAGGGCCAGAAATGGAAGAGAACAAATATCTACGGTTATAAGCAATCTAGTTTGTGGTACTTTGTTACAGCAAACCTACCTAGAAAACTAATATGCTAGGAAATAATTGTTGAATTGCTTCTGCATGGCCCCAGGGAATTAATTCAGAACCAGTGGATGGATTTCAGAAGATTCCTGTTCTCCATTAGAAACAATTTCTTAGAGCCATAGTAGTTCATAGGATGACCACCTCAGGAGGTACTGAGTTACCCCCGGGACAAGGAACATAAACCTCTGCTGAGAAAATACCTAATGAGAGTGTACAAAGAAAACTCAAGCCATCGATAGTTATTGGAATCCATGATTCTCAAATATGAAATTAATAGCTAGTAACTATTTGGAAGTCTAGTCTTTGCAATCCAAGTTCCACTGACATGAGTAAGATACAGCAAGTTCTTCTGGTTTTAATAGGGGTTGGTAATACTAGCATTGGCTACTGGCGTATGAACAATGCTATGACTCTATGTTAATATTTATGCGAGTTACCTGGGATAGCAGGTAAAAGAGGATGTTCTTTCCTTTACCCTTTCCAGAAGGTAAACAACAACAGAAAAAAAAAAAAAAAAAACCCCAAACTATGAATGTTTTGAAGTTTCCAAATTCAATATATTTAAGATAAATGCCTATATATGATAAAAGTAATTCATGCGTACACAAAGTTAATTCTAAACGCTTAGACTTGGTGGACCTGATTCGAGTAGAAAGGATTGCAACTGGTGCAAAACTGTGGCAAAATACAAGATCATAGCTCAACTAAACAAATACAGACTGAATCTTTACAATGAGTTAAAAATACTGCAGGGTGGGAAAGAGACATGACCTTTTAAAATAACAAGTATAACTAATGTGTTGAAGTATATTGAGGTATAACTAATATAGAGCATTGAATTAGTTTCAGGTGTACAAGATAATGACTCAACATTATTCAATGCTCACCAAGATAAGTGTATCTTTTTTTTTTTTTTTAAGATTTTCTTTATTTATTTGAGAGTCAGAGCATAAGAAAGAGAGAGAGAACACAAGCAGGGGGTCGAGGTAGAGGGAGAAACAGACTCCCCCCCTGAGCAGGGAGCTTTGATGTAGGACTCAATCCTAGGACCCTGGGATCATGACCTGAGCCGAAGGCAGACGCTTAACTGGCTGAGTCACCCAAGTGCCCCCAAGATAAACATACTCTTGATCTCCTTTATCTATTTCGCCCATAACCCCCCACCTACCTCCCTTCTGGTAACCACTAGTTTGCTCTCTATTTTTTTTTATAAGGAAAATCATATTGTTTTGTTCTCTATTTCTAAGATTCTGGTTTTTTTGGTTGGTATTTTTTTTTCCTTTCTTTGTTCTGTTTCTTAAATTCCAAATATGAGTGAAATCATATGGTATTTGTCTTTCTCTGGCTTATTTCACTTAGCAGTATAACCTGTAGGTCTATCCATGTTGCAAATGGCAAGATTTCATTCTTTTTTATGGCTTCATAAATTAGTAGTATGTATATATATATATTTGTTTAAAGATTTATTTATTTATGATAGACATAGAGAGAGAGAGAGAGGCAGAGACACAGGAGGAGGGAGAAGCAGGCTCCATGGCAGGAGCCCGACGTGGGACTCGATCCCGGGACTCCAGGATTGCGCCCTGGGCCAAAGGCAGGCGCTAAACTGCTGAGCCACCCAGGGATCCCCCAGTAGTGTGTGTGTGTGTGTGTGTGTGTATATATATATATATATATATATATATAAAACGAAGAAGTGATATATATATATCACTTCTTCGTTATCAATTCATTTGTCAGTGGACACTTCGGTTGCTTCCACATGTTGGCTATTGTAAACCATGCTGCAATAAACACAGGGGTGCATATATCTTTTCAAGGTTGTGTTTTCATTTTCTTTGGACAAATATCCAGTAGTGGAATTACTGGATCATATGGTAATTCTATTTCTAATTTCTTGAGGAAGCCCCATACTGTTTTCCACAGTGGCTGTACCAATTTGCATTGCCACCAACAGTACACAAGGGTTTCTTTTTCACCACATCCCACCGACACTTGTTATCTCTTTTTTTTATATATATATTAGTCAATAGTTTTTGATATTTACCTACACACGTAAGGTAATACTTCATTGTGGTTTTTATTTTCATTTCCCTGATGATTAGTGATGCTGAGCATCTTTTCATGTCTTATTTGGAAAAATGTCTATTCAAATACTCTGCCCATTTTTAATCAGATTATTTGGGGGCTTTTTTTGGTGTTGAGTTGTATAAGTTCTTATATTTTTGGCATATTAACTCTTTATCAGGTATATTATTTGCAAATATCTTCTCCCATTCAGTAGGTTGTCTTTTTGTTTTTGCTGGAAGTTTCCTTAGTTGTGCAAAAGCTTTCTGTAGTATCAAGAGTTCAATTTTGCTTTTGTTTCCCTTGCTTGAGGAGACATATCTAGAAATGTTTCTATGCCCAATGTCATATAATATAGAAATTAAAAACAAATATAATGAGTCAAAAATACTGCAAGATGGGAATACAAATATGAATCATTTTTAACAACACATTTCAACTATTGGAATAAAAAATATGCTCTCTTTATTGTGCTTGTATAGAAGAAAACATTGAATCAAAATATATTTAACTATAACTGTCTAGTGGCCATAGGGATTAAAACATCCTTTGGTTAGCTAAAATGGATGTAGCTCACTCTCAGTGCTTTTTGTCCACTATTATTTTCTGAAAGTAAAGTAAATAAAAACTCGATTTTACATGTATATGTGAATAAATGCATATAATTACATATCCGTGTATTTATTATGTATCCATAAATTTATAAAGGCTTCAAATTGTCACAGTTGAGGGTATAGATTAAACACTTATCTGTGCATATATTTTTCCCCAGCCATGATTCATCTCTGTTAGAACTGATCTGTAATAAAATGTTCCTATCTACCAAAATGTTACAATTTTCCTCCTTCACTGCTCCTTCCAGAAAGCATTTGGAAGCAAACACCACGTTACATAACATTAGTCTTTTTAACCCGAAGTTTGTGGAAGTCAATGGACAATGAAATTACATGTAATCCCCAGCCCAAATAACTCCTGGGAAAGATTATGTATGTGTCCTGTGCAAAGGTAAATTCATTGTTTCAACATTTTAAGAAACCACAGTCAGTTAGAAAGCAGTAGTGTACAATAAATGTGTATTTAAAATACGCCTCCAAACGGGCTGGAACTCTAAAATGTTAGGTCTCCTTTTAAAATGTATACCTGAATTCATGGGTCTTTCAGACTGTGTCTGTGAAGAGTTGCTGACTCAAGTAATTTGTTCAAACAGGCTTCTGTGGTACCTTTCCATGTTGCTCCAATGAAAATATTCTCAAGAGCAAGGGCCCTTTTTCTTGAGAGAACATTTCCACACACTGAAAAGTTTATTTCGATTAATTCTGCCCTTGAGAACTAAATAAGCTGGGAAGTTGAGAAGGCAAAATAGATGCTTAAACACGTGTCTAGTTTTTAGGTACACGTTATTAATTATTTTTTGAAAGATTCCTTTAGTGGAGTCTCCACACAACCCGCTCTCCCCTTTAAAAAAAATCTGCCAACGGCACAGTAATGAAAATACAGGTGAGAGGGAAAAAATAAGTAAATAAAAGATGGTTAAAGCAATTCCAGATCTGTTGGAGATGTTGGGGATACCGCTCAAGTTTTAGGATCACAGCGGCAGATTCAAATCTTAGTGCTGATGTTCATCTAGCCACATGCCCTTGGGGAGTTCACTTCATTTCCAGCATAATTGCCTAATCCTAGGCAAATTAGGTTGCTAACATGCTAACACGGTTGCAAAGTTAAATTAGATCCTGCACACCAGGTGTCTGTCACATGAGGACACCCAACAAATATTGACATCCTTTCCTTTTTTGCTGAATAATTGGGATGGGGGAGGAAGGAGGAATCAAAACAACCTTAGAAATACTCATCATAGGATTTTGTTTTTTTCCTTTTCCAACATAATATTGGACAATTTATAGAGATGGTTCCAGGGAAGGGAGGGTACCATTCGTGCCTTTCAATTACTTTATTTTTGGTAGAAATCATGGGACTATAAAGTAGCATTTTCAGAGACAGGGATCTGACATCAAGTGAAGGATGAGTGAACGTGGTTGCACTAAAATATTTCTTATCTCAAGAATTTCAAGAGCACGTTCACACACAATCCCACCCACATCATTATGTGTCTGCAGTAACACATGGTTGTTTGAGGCGGAGCCAGGTGTATTGCTGGGCTTGGCACAAGTGCACATGGCAAACACAGCTTGGGTGATTTAAACTTCCATGTTTCCCAGTCATCTGATAGGCTTCCTGACAGACTGCTGTGGGTGGATGGCAACAATGCCAAAGAGCTAAGAAAAATAAAGACAAACTTCAGGGTATTATCATGGTTGGTTTCCCACCAGGGCACCGTGGCCTCCACAAGTTTGATATTTGTTCACTTATTCTTTCAACAAATATTCATTAAGTACCAACTTTATGCCCAACTTTGTATGGTTACTATCCGGAATATGGCAGTAAACAAAATTCATACTGCTCTTGCCACCAAGAACATGCAGGCCATTCGGTCTAGTATTGGAAAGAAGATGCATCCGTAAGTACTTGTGAAGATGATTAGAATGTTAATAAAGAGGAAGACTGGGCAGCCCCATGAAAACAACCGACAGACTTACAGGCATCACTGGAGGACACCTAATTTCTCTGCCGATGATGTTTTTGCATTAAGATGATACATAAATGTGTAGTCACACAACTATCACTTAGGATAAAGTGGCAAAATACACTGAAAGAGAACCGTCGAAAGATTTCCTGAATATAAAACATTTTACATAATGAGTCTCATTTGGGTAATTCATAAAAGTCTGTTGATTACCATTTCTTTAGATGGAAATCTAATTTCGAGAATCTCGTCAGAAGGATTCTGAGTATCTTTGTGAGCTGGCCTTTTAGAGATAAAATATCTAGATGATTTACCAAGGTATGATATGCCTGATGTCTCTGTTTTCTGGTTTTAGGCATAAAATTGTCAAGCCTGTTGACTGACTTCAAAAGACAGCACCTCAGACGCAAAATAATGAAACCAAGCCTACAAAATTAAGAAAGATAACACCAAGAATACTTAGGTATGGTAATAAGTAGTATGGTGTCTTTCTGGGTAGAATAGGGATCACTGCATATCGATGGAGTCTTTCTTTGGCTATAAGTGACAGGCTTGCTCTGCTGCTTGCTGCTTATCACTGAAAGGGTTTTAATTGGCTTTTGACAGATTCTAGTCATTTCTTCAAGTTCTACAACTTTCTTTTCCTTCCACGTTGCCTAAGAAGAAGAAAAAACATTATACCTGCATAAATGCATTCCCGTGTTATCAGCACGAAGTCCTTACAGGTCTTTTTCCAATCAGAAACAAGTGATTTTCTATTTTATTTCCAAAATCAATGGCTCTTATCTTCCTAAAGGAAGATTTTAAATTCCAAAGTATTTGGGGGTTGGGAAGGGGAGGAGGATGAAATAGTCACCTAGAAATGTAATTTCATTTCTTATTTCTCTCTTCCCCTTCCACCTCTAGTCCCTCACACACCCTTTTGGCTCATATATTCCTTCATATGGAACTTTTGAGAAAAACTATAACCTAGTTTCTGTGTTCCAAGTCCAGTTTTCAGACTCAGCATCTAAAACCCCTTACTTTGATCCTTGCCTTCACCGAGCTTTCCAGATAATGACTGTTTTACTTTAAAAGTACAGATCACTGGACCTTAGTATATTCAACTTCAGTCTTTCAAAGTTTCTTTTTTGTCAACTCAGGGCTTTTTTTTTTTTTTCCTTAACAACTTTTTAGTGAACTTTCTAATTTTGACATCTATGTAGAAAATGTATCTATTTTTACTTTCTGTCTGTCTCACGTTGTTTTATTAGGAAAGAACTTTTCAGTGTGAATTTCATGAGATCAAGTGGATGACTAATTCCCATCACACGGTTGTGGGCAGGTTTCTTAAACTCCTCCTCTCCTGATTTCTGAAGATATCCCCTACTCTGTGGGGACATCATTTGTTCAACATCATTTGCTATGCAGAAAAGGTTTAACAGAGTTAAATACAGAGTCAGTTTAAAAAAAAAATAATTACTTCAGGGAGGGGGTTTCCTGAGTGCAGGTGCTGTTATGTTTCCTGATCTTGGTTCTTGTTATATGGATGTGCTCTGTTCACTTCATGAAAATGCATCCAGCTATCCACTTATGATTGGTGCACTGATCTTCGATAAAAGGTTTGCTAAGAATATACTGACTTTAAAAATCACTTTTTGTTTAAGTTCAATTATATTGTGGCCCATTTTTCCACTGAGATGTTCATCATTATTCAATTGGTCTATAAGGGTTCTTCCAGTAACTCAGGCCAAAATCCTCTGAGTCATTCTTGACTCCTCTTTTCCACACCTCCAATCGGTTACATTTAACCAAAAAATTAACACTGGCCTAGATTTATTTAGGATAAATAACATGGAATAGCCATCATTTGACCATTCTATCAAAGGATTTTGAGACCGTTCAAGTGAACAGTTTGGATATATTCAGTTATGGAATTTAGTATAAATTCAGTTTCCAAAATTTTGTTCAGGGATTTGGAAGTCTGAATACTGAAGTTCAAATGATCTTCGTAAGAAGATGACTCCATAAGGATGTTCTATGACTTAGTGAAATTAGCACTTAATAAATTTCTGTTATTATTCATCTCTCTAATAAACACTTATTGAGCACCTATGGTGTGCTCAGACACTTTCTTTGGTGTTCAGGATAGTGAGATGAATGACAAAGCTCTGGAATGTACGGAATCTTCAATCTAATGGCTTGTATCCATTTGAATTTGAACAGAGGCATTCATAGTCTATGCCGCCAACTAATTATTATGTATATATTTAAATTTAAATTTAATTAGCCAGCATATAGTACATACTTAGTTTCCAATGTGCTGTTCGACAATTCATCAATTCCATATAACACCCAGTGCTCATCACATCATGTGCTAATTATTTTCTGTAAAAAAAAAAATCTCTTCCATTTTTCTAATTAAGAGTAATTATTATAATTATTATTTTTGCTTGGAAAAAGTAATACCTGCCCATTACTAAGGAAATATTATAGACATGTATAAGTTAGAAAATAAACTTCCTGTATGGTCATCTACCATTCTGAATTATATTTCAATGTGACTATATTCTAGACAGTGCTAAGGCTGTTTTGTAACAAGACCTTGGGATGTCTTGTCCTGAGAAAAATGCAAATGAGAGAGGAGACAAAGACAACTGAGAGGCCCTGTGCTGTCAGAATACAAATCTGGCCAAGGAGCCCTGTGATCCTTATGCGTATCTCACACATTTCTGTATAAAATATACAGTGAATACACATAACAAAGGAAGTCCAGAGATTCCCTTCAGACAAACTCAAAAGGAAGATCTATTGAATAATCGTGAAGAACAAAGAAATCCCAAAGGAAAAACAAAACAAAACAAAACAAACAAACAAAAACCGTGCAGAGGATTTCTAATAAAAGAGACCTAAAAAATGAACTTAACGGCCTAGGTCAGCCTGCCAAAGTTCAGAGCTGACTCTTCCCACTCTGCCACCCAGTCGTGAGGGACAAAAAGCCAAGAGCCCCTCTGCAAAATTCAGCCAGCAGGGCCTTTGACGGGTTGCCTCTCCTCTCTCAGAGCCATCTGGGGCAGGAGCCACCTACTCTGGCCTTCTGGGGACAAACAGAGCAGCGGGCATCAGCAATGGTGAGGTATCAAGAGAACACTTCAAAGAGCTCATCCCCCAAAAAACCCAAAACAAACAAACAAAAAGAAAACCCCCAAAACAAAGAGCTCATCCCCAAGCACGAACTGCATAAACCCGGCATCCCTTGGCAGCGACAACTACACGACCTCCAGGAGTAGCACGAAGGAGCCGAGAGGGTGGTAATGGCCAGAGGTCAAGCTGCTGCCACTGGTCTCAGGACATCTTCATACTCTTAAAAAAAAAAAAAATTACTGAGGACCCCAAAGAGTACGTTTTAGAGGGGTTATGACTATTGATATTTCCCATTACAAATTAGAATGGAGAAAAGTTTATGTGCTATTTATTTAAAAATGGCGATACCTGTGTCTGCTAACATAAGTCTATCTTAATGGAAAACACCTGTCGAATGGCAGCCTCCGCCAACGTCTCATGCTTCAAGGCCACTTGCTGCGTCTGTGAGGAGGCCAGCGCTCTGACCGCTCGCTCTTCGGTCAGGTTTTCCCAGGGCTGTAGGGGCAGCAGAGCAGCCCTGCGGGTGAAGGGGCCCCCCCAGGCCACGACGCAGGCCTGCCTCCCGCCCCGAGCTCAGTCGGCCTCTCCAGTAGGCACCAGGGTGTGTCCAGGCCTCCGTCCAGGCCCGTGTGTGCCGCCCCTGCGGGACCGAACCACTGGGGGAAACTCAGGCAAACACCTCGACGCTCTGGCTAGAGTTTCGCTGTGAAGATAAAGTCTTTCCGTTCTGACACCAGAGTCTCATGTCTTCCGTCCGCCTCCGTTAAACTGTGGTAAGCCAATGCGCCACCTTGCAGGTGGGGTAAAGCCTCAGACCCTTTACGGTTCTTGACAGTCACAACCCCCAAAATGCAATGAAAACAGCAGTGTTAACTGCTGTTTGCAACTCCCTAATGTCTGGCTTAGTAGGAGAAAGGTTCCCAACTGATTCAATCCTCGGAATGGGTGGTCTTGGTTGACATTTATCAAGAAAAGGTGGCCTCACACGGACATGCAGTTGGAAAAGAGACAACTCTGTTCACCTCCTTTACAAGGATCTCAGGATCCCAGTGGTCCTTGGACTACACTTAGAGAACCAATGATCTATGTCTATGCAGCTCACCAACTACATTAAGATAATTTTACTACAGAACACCGTGTTTACATGGCTCACTTATTCCACACACTTCTTGCTCCGGAAGATGAAATTATGAATAACTTTGAATTGATTCTTTCCCTACTGTTATTGTTGCTTTTGTTATTTGCTGGTTATTATTTATTACAAGAACTTTCTGAAAAATCTATTTATCCAAATAATCAACCTCTAAACTTGCCCTCATCAGAGTCAATAGATCATTCATCAGGCTTATCAAAGGTTGTTTATTCTTCAAGGCTAACTTCAAAACCCTTCATTGCTGGGCCCATCCAATCCTAAACTATTACTTCATAAACTTTGCCCAATCCTAATCAGCCCTCCTACCACATTGAAAGACCTCCATTAAACTAGACTCCACAACTCTTGCAAATGCCCTGCTTTTCACCTCCCTTTCCTGAGACGCTTTCAAAACACTGCCAATAGAGTGGCCTCCCTTTAGGCAATAAGCAATTCATTGGTCTTCCTTTATATATAGGTTAGTTTGGTAGTTTTTATAAGGTGTTGTTTGTTAACAATCTACTTATGTAGATCACTGCTTCTCCAATAAATGGGTCTCTGTTTTGAGAACCTAAGCCTCAAGAGTGCTTAACACAATCTTTCCTGCACACATTAGGAAGAGGAAGTTCTGGGGTCCTTTATTACATGGAGAAATCTTGGTATTCAATCTATCATTAAATCATATAAAATTAGGGTTGTCATATCTAGTGAATAAAATACAAGACACCCAATTAAATTCCAATTTCAGTAAAACAATGAATAATTTTTTAGTAGAAGTATGTCCCAAATATTACACTGAGGCATCTTGTGTTTTATCTGGCAACTCTACATAACACCTGTGCTGTAGGACTTGTGTCCCTACTTTAACCACACACGTTCTCCATTTGCTTTTATTTATGATCTGGTAAGATCCTAATGACTTTATAAAGCCAAATTCAATAATTACCTTAGGGTCCTTCCTTTAAGTTGGTAGGCAAATTACAGATGACGTATGAAAAGAACAAAATTCTAAGGTAGTCAAAATTCTCGCTCTGTCAAAGAATCCTGAACCTTCTGTTTAGATCTTTGAGCACTCGATTTTAAGGCTTCAGCTATAACTGGAGGCTAGAAAGCTCTCTGTGATGGTAATGTGAAGCTGGATTCAAATTACACAGAGAGAAATTTGTGAGACTGAAGACACTACACACAGTACAGAAGAAAGTAAGCTGAGAAGCAGGTAAGCAGAAATGATATCAAAGATGAAATTATTATAATAACCAATGTCAAAGTTTTTCATTTTTAATAGGCTCTATATATTTGAAATGGTACAATCCTTAGTCTTAGGATTTGGGGGCATAAATGTGTTACACTTAATGTTCAATCGCGTGCTGATATCCAACATTTGTTAAGACCATCCAACGTTCAAGGTGGATGAAGAACAAGAACAATCTTCAAACTATTCTGTTATGGTCCCTATGATTTTGCATAATGAAAGCTTTTTAAGAATTAATTTTTTATGTATGAAGAGCGTCATGACATAAAGAAAAATATACCAGACCAAGAGGCAGAAGATTTGGACATTTTAGTCTCAGTCCTACAGCTAATTGGTCCTTTAACCTTGGGCAGTTTGGTTCCTGTGTTATTTTGTCATAGTTACAATAACAAAGTGCTGTTGCTTAAATAGCAGCAATTTATTTTCTCACAACTGTAGAGATAAAAGTCCTACATCAAGGTCGTTGGCAGAGTTAGTGACCTCTGAGTCCTTTCTCCCTTGCTTAGAGATGGCCATCTTCTACTTGGGTCTTCATATCATCTTCCCTCTGTACATACCTGTTATGAACTGAATATTTGTGTCCCCCCACCAAAATACATATGTTGAAATCCTAATCCTCAGTGTGATGATTTAGGAGGAGGGTACTTAGGGAGGGGATTAGGTGATGAGGGTGTCGCCCTCATGATTGGGATTTATGCCCTTATAGGAGACCACAGAGAGCCTTTGCCCCTTTCACCATTGAGGACATGGCATAAAAATAGCAGTCTATGAACCAGGAAGCTGGTCTTCACCAGACACCAAATCTGTTGGGACCCTGACCTTGGACTTCCCAGCCTCCAGAACCATGAGAAATAAATTTCTGTTGTTTATAAGCCACCTGGTCATGATAATTTGTCATAGCAGCCCAAGCAGACTAAGACCCATGCTTATGTTCAAACGTCCTCTTATCAGGACACATTTCATGTGGAATTACCCTCATGAACTCAATTTAATTTAATTACTTATTTAAAGATCATGTCTCCAAACACAGTCACATTCTGAGGTACTGGGAGTTAGGACTTCAACATACAAACTTACAGGGACACAATTCTGCATATAATCGTTCCCCTTTCTGATAAGATATTGGAATTGATCGTTCTAAAGTCTGTTCTCACTCTATGACTTATATAACAAATATGTATGTTCATATATATTTATTTATGTATATTTATATAATATATGTATATTATGTGTATTTATTACATAAAACCTAAATCAGATTACCTGTTATACTTTATAGACTACAAAATTAAAACTAGTGGGTATAAAGCTCAAGAAAACTAATATTCATCAACAGAAATGTCTGAAATCATACCATTACAATGTTAATGAAGACCACAGATGGTAAACGTTCATCTGAATTTCAAATAGTTGTAGCTTTTCGAGTATAGTGAAATGATTCAGCAAAATAGGCACGGTAGGAAAAAATGCAAATTGTCTTTCTCTTATTCCAGTAGGACCTAGGAGGACATTCTGCAAATGTCTGTTGAAACTTCCAAGGACTGATACCATCAAAAGGCTTTTTACCCAGGCTATAAAAACTATTTAAGTCTAGATAATACCAGGGTCTATGGTTTGAGTATATAGCAAGAGATTTGTGATTGCACCTCTTGTTACTTTCTTTTTATTTTCCTGTAAAGATTTTACAGCTAAGTTGATAGCATTATATGTTTTTTTTTTTTTCCCTCAAGAATCTTTATTCTCATATTCACCCTGAGAAACTCAAGGGGAAAGCCATCCGTAACTTACTTCTCCACTGTTGACTCAAAGCCTCCATAAACTCTTTAGATGCATTTTGGTCACAGCCACAGAACCATGAATGCCCTCAATGAGACATGATCGAGACCAGTGCATCATGAAATTGGTCACACGGAATGATCTGAAGAGTACCTTAAGACTATTTAGGCCTCACTTTCATACATTTAGATTCGGTAAGTCTAGGATAGAACCCATGCATAAAAATTTCTGACAAAGACCTAAACCTCTGACACACACACTCCCCACCAAGATTTTTATGTGGCTGGCCCACCAGTGTTTGGCAATTGTTGACAAACCCTCCATCTCTTAGATCTTGGAATCTATTGCAAGACCCCATCTTTCCCTGAAGCAGTGAAATGGTTTGGTTTTTACTCTCTATTGCCAGAGATACTCTGCATCCCACAAGTCAAGAACCATGTATAAGGGGATGGTGTTGTGAGGGCAGGAAGATCCATCTGTGATATTCCAACATGTTTAAAAGATTCTCTCATAATCAAGGAACATTAAGTCCCCAATTTAGTGTCCTAACTGCTTATATGAATTTGAAGAGAAAAGAGCGAAGACTATTCTTTTGCCCTGGCCCTTCCTTGGGGTGCCTTTTCTCCACCTGTACCACCCACTTATAAGAAAAAAATCTGCAAGATTTTGAAACTTAGTGAGCCCACTGTCTCTAGTTCATCAATACAGGTTATCTTTGCCTTTGCTGTCAACTAGGTTATTTTACAACACGGTAGATGTAGGAGTTAATTGTAGAAAACTGTTAGCAATGAGACCAATTTCTGGACCTAGAAATGCAAACTGTGTCCAGTAGAATGCCATTGATTATTGCCCCCCTGTGAATATTGACCAATTTGGCTAGCTTGCACCCGTTTGTAAATATCAACTCGGTGTTCTTTATCTGACAATAAATATTTGGTACTCTGAATTTTCATTTGACTGGTTTATAATATCTTAGTTGTGTTCTCATTAATGAGTGAGTTAAGTAAAAATTTGACAGATAATAAGTTGTATGAGAATCATGCCCATAACCGCATTTACAATTTATCCTTTAACCCCTTCCTTTATTAAACATTTATTGGCTACATATTAGGTACCGCATTTGTCAGAATAGTGAATGAAAGAGACACAGCCCTTGTTTTTTTTTTTTTTTTTTTAATAGAATATAGAGTTTAAAGAGAGGAACATAGAAGTACACAGGTTCTAAAGGAGCAGGCAATGATAGTCCAGTGTCTTTGTGGTGGGCCCCCTTGGATATAGTCCCCCAAGGATCCCTGTACAATGCTCATCTGCTCTTATGCTGTCCTCCCCCCTTGAGTATGGGTTGGATTTATTGACTTGTCTCTAAGGCATAGAACCAAACAGAACAGAATAGATGGGATGGCGTGTAATTTCCAAGACTGAGTTACAAAAAACTATAAATTCTAGGTTGAGCACCCTTTCTTGTTCTCTTGCTTGCCTGTCCACTGTCGTGCTGCGAGCTGCCCTATGAAGAGTCTCACGTGGCAGAGAACTGATGTCTCCAACCAACAGCCACGTAACTGAGTGTGGAAGCAGATCCTCCCTCAGTCAAGCCTGAGATGACTGCAGCTCCAGCCAATCCCTTAACTGCAAACCTGTGTAAGACTCTGAACCAGAGGCACCTGCACTCCCTACCCATAGTTATGGTACCCTAATGGATGTTGTTGTTTTAAGCTATTACACTTTAGGGTACCTAGTTGGGCAACAACAGATAACAATTATAGTCTTTTTCTTGGAAAACCATTAGAATATTCTATCACAGATGCCCCAGGATGAAGCACAAAGCTTAGGGTCAGGGTAATATTGTTACCTTGTGGCCTAATTGTCCAGGAATTAGTTATACAGTATCCAGGTCTAGGTAAACCAACACTGGAAATTGCAGACACAACAGCACAAGCATCCAGAAAAGAAAAACAAAACAAAACAAAACAAGATCCTCATGCCAGAGGGGATCTACTGTGACAACAGAATCCTCATAAATACCTGAGAAAAATAACTCTAGCAAACAGGAAGTATTAGTTTGTGATGCTGTATAAATCATGGAATAGTTCTTTTTAAAAATTTTCGTTAATTTTTAATTTTTTGGAATAGTTCTTTTTAACTCTTCAAAGAGTCCCTGGCTTTTTTGAATGCCATGATTTCTCCTTCGATGTTTTCCTACCCTGGTCCCCGTATTTTTTTCACCTTTCTTTTGATATTAGCTGTTCCATATGCCATCCCCTTCTAAGAAGTAGCACGGACCAGTATGAGAATTTGGTAAAAGAGAAGCTGGAACCGGAAATGTCTGAGTTTAGTTGTTACCGATTGTAGTGCTTCGGGTGAGTTACTGGATCTATAAGCAGGCATGCGAACGTTTACCTTTCAGAGTTGCCATGAATCTACTGGCTTCAAGATTTGAAGCAATGCACTGAAGGACCAAGCACACAGTAGGGACACATTATTATTATTATTATTATTATTATTATTATTATTCCCGCTCTCATTGTTTTTAAGACTGCTCCTACAGTATCCTCCAATATATTTCATTAAAAATCCGTTTGTTGTGCTATGTTTAACAGAAAAAGACGTTCCAGATCCCACCCATATGCTTATCCCAAGATCTAGAAAATTCTATTTCAGAAGAAATATTGTTTCTTCGGTGCTAATGCAGAGGAAAGGCTGTTTGTTTGTTGGCATTTGCCAAGTAAAGTAGATGCGGAATGTCCAGGAAATTTGTCATAAGGTGACCCACAAGAAGGCAGCCCTTCTGTGAAAATAAAGTTAAATATGAAATAATTGATCAACGACTCAAAACGTCTAAAAATCTTTGAACTAGGGGGCACCTGGCTGGCTTAGCTGGAAGAGCATGTGACTCTTGATTTCAGGTTCATGAGTTTACTAAAGGTAGAGAGTACTAAATCCATAAATAAATAAAGTTAAAATATACATTTTTACAAAAATCTTTGAACAAAATTCAACAATGTATATTTGGTTGCCTCCTGAGTAGAAAAAACCAGAGAACCAGAGAATAGGAAGGAAAGGGAAAATTGCTCTTAACAGTATATTTGTTGGTAGCTTAAAATTCTTTGTACTATATATAAATATTACTGAATCAGAGTGTTATTAACTAAAATGTATGCACTCTGAATGATATGAACATTGCACAATTAATCTTTCCTCTTCAGTTTTATTATTCCCAATATTTTTTCCCCCATTTTAGTAGAAGAGAACATTAATTCCAAACATTCTTTCAAAAGTAGTACAAGGGGATCCCTGAGTGGCTCAGCGGTTGGGCGCCTGCCTTTGGCCCAGGGCGTGATCCTGGAGACCCAGGATCGAGTCCCATGTCGGGCTCCCTGCATGGAGCCTGCTTCTCTCTCCTCCTGTGTTTCTGCCTCTCTCTCTCTCTCTCTCTCTCTCTCTCTATGTCTATCATAAATAAATAAATAAATCTTTAAAAAAAGTAGTACAAGTATCAGTTTTATACCCCATAGAGACAGCTTCCCCCCTCACAGTTTTACTTCCATTTTGACTGCACATTTCACCCAGTTTCAGTCACCTGTGCTGAGGAAGGAATCCACCTCTCTTTGGTCTTCTCCTAGAGGAGAGTAAACCCTGAGACTTCCCACCATCTCCCGAGCCAACTATTTCTCATTAGCTATTGCGTTAGGCCGTTCGCCCTACGTTTGCACCCAGGACACATCTAGAAGCATTCTTGTTCTCTCTTC
Source organism: Canis aureus (assembly GCF_053574225.1). Classification (NCBI taxonomy): domain Eukaryota; kingdom Metazoa; phylum Chordata; class Mammalia; order Carnivora; family Canidae; genus Canis; species Canis aureus. Next base: position 4,088,586 of record NC_135628.1, on the reverse strand, counting down.
ACCTCCAAGAAGGCGGCTTGCTGGGACGTGAGCTGCCCTCTGATACTCTGTCCTCATCCTTGGACCATCCCAATAGTTCCTCTTCACTGAAGAGTCAGAATAAGGAATAAGGAGGGGGAGACACACTTGACAAAACTTAACATAGAAAAAGCCATTATAATCGTCCTGAAACCCAAATAATCAGCGTAGTTTTCAATGAGCTTCGGGTTCTTATCTCTGCTGGGTGGCGAGTGGAAATTGTGCATCTTCAGACGTGCTGAAGCCATCACATCCGACACTCAGACATGACAAAACAAACATTTTCGACTGAGACAAAGCAAATTAACTCCCAATCAGCCAGGACAAACCAAAGATTTTCCACCTTTGCTAAAAAAAAGAACCAAATGAGGCTCTCGTGCAATAACAGGTATGGCACTTGTACTGGAGGGAGGTCTGTTGGTCTGAGATCTGCTTCCAGCTGGGTGGAGAGCTGAGAGATCCTGAGACGGGGCGACGGGGAGCCACGGGGGGTGCCAGGCCTCCAGCCTCCACTTCTTCACAGCCCTCTGCCTTGGCGCCGGGAATGTGCAACCATCTCCGCACTCAGTTAGGGGCCCTGTTCCTCTTTGCCTCTTTGCTGTTTCCCACCCCACCAGTATATTTTTCCTCTTCTAGTCCTTGACCTTCCATTTTATTTTAAGATTTTATTTATTTATTTGTTTGTTTGCTTATTTATTTATTTATTTCAAAGAGAGAGAGAACGAGTGGTGGAGGAGCAGAGGGAGAGGGACAAGCAGACTCCATGCTGAATGAGTGCAGAGCCCGCCTCGGGGCTCAAGTCAAGAGTCAGACACTTAACCAACTGAGCCACCCAGGAGCCCCTTGACCTTTCATTTTAAATTCGTTAACCTCACGGGCTGTTTTTATTTATTTTTGTTATTTTTTAAAGATTTTATTTATTGATACATGAGAGACATGGAGAAAGAGAGACAGAGACACAGGCAGAGGGAGAAGCAGGTTCCCTGCAGGGAGCCTGAAGTGGGACTCGATCCCAGGACCCCGGGGCCAGGACCTGAGCCGAAGGCAGATGCTCAACCACTGAGCCACCCAGGCGTTTCTCTAATTTTATTTTTAATCTGGTCTCTCTTAATAGGTATGCTTTTTATTGCCCTCCTAGCTGGATTTCTGCTCATTTTACCTAACAAGCTGTGTGACTTTGGGCAAGTTACCTACTCCTTCTGTGCCTGCCTCTCCTTGCTATAAAATGGAAATAGCAATGGTCCTCACTCATTGTGTTACTGAGAGAATTAAATGAGATAGAAGAGTCACCTTTCTTAGGACAGTGCCTGATATGAAGAATATATGTGGCAGATGTTATTTTTATCATAAGTTTTGCTTATTTTCCTTCTTTCATTTTTAACTTTTAGCTTATTTTATTACACTTAATGTTGGCATTATCTTAGATCTTTTTCTTAATTTCTTAAGTCATTGTATTTAATTTTGTCTACTGTTAGCATTCTCTAGTAGTTTACTTCAAGTACTTAGGACTATCCTTCATTTGGGTTTCATTGACCCTCTTTGTCCTCCCGTTTCTTCTTTTTGATTAAAGTCAATAGTGGTGATTTTTAATGACCTGTCTTCATTATGGGCAACAAGAAGTGAGTCTACAGAAGTGGTTACCAAACTTTAGTGTGTCTTAGAATCACCTAGAGGGCTTGTAAAACACAGATTGATGGCACCAGCCCCAAAGTTTCTAGTTCAGCGGGCCTGTATGGTGTGGGACCCAGATGATGCTAATGCTATGAGTTGGTGATCACATTTTGAGAACCACTGGTCTGGAAAAGTAAGAATAGGGGATAGAGTCCTTATTATAATCAGGAAAAACCCTTCCCCTGCATCCTAGCCCATTTTTGCCATGCACTCGCATGCTTCACTGGATTTTCTCCAATACATTTCTAGTCCCTGCTCAATATGAACTTTTTCCAAGGCCAATAGCCTCCCCCCTCTGGGTATGGGTCATTGATTGGCCGAAAAGTTTGCTTATTAAAATATCATATCCAAAAAAAATACATCACACCATTCTCCTTTAGAGAAAATATGTAACTCAGTATCCATGGTAACCAAAATATATAATAATTGGTTTTAAGGAAATCTTGGCAATTGCATTGTAGGAGAGAAGACAAGGGAACCTCATACCCAAAAACATGAAGTTCTGGCCTGACCCTTGTGGGAAGCCAACAGTAATGGGGCTCTCAGGGGTCCCACAAGAATCCAGGAATCTGGAAATCAGAGTCCTGTCACTGCTTTCAATGTATTCACCTCCAATATACTTTGGGGAGAATAATGACAGACAACTAAAACCTAGGCAGTGGCCCATCTTTGTCCCCTCCTTTTTCTCCCCAGGATAACTGTTTCCCTGTAGTGGATGCAGACAATCCCATGCATGTTTGTATAATTTTATTACGTGTGCCTACTAACAATATATAGTTTTGTGTGTTATAGGATATTTATATACTTTGTATCTTTTTTCACACTCTCTGATGATGGTCTTTGTCTACATCTACATCTCTCATCCTGTCCCCAAACCCCTCATTCTTCCAAATTCTGAGAGTACAGGGATATGGCTGGGCTGGGCTTTTCTAGGCTTTTTTCTTTGTCCCTAAAGAGTATAGGATGCTATTCTGCAAAAAACTAGAATCCCTCAAAGAATACTTTATCAAATATGCATCTAAGCCACACTGGTAACTCTGACAATTCCCCTTTTTTTGCCCCAAACTGCCTTGACAGCTTTGTCAAGCTGAGAGAATGATATCCCCCTTGAAAGGATTCTTGCTCAGTTATTAAATAGTCTTCCTGTCTTCTCCTTACCTCTCACACGCTGCCATCTTGAACATACTGCAAAGACTCAGAAAGTGGGAGGGAACGTAGCTTTCTCCAGATAGAGGGTCTCACCCACTGCCTGATTCCAGCCATTTCACCAGCAACCCCCTAACCCAGTGGGGACTAACGGTCAGTCAGAAATCCTACAGACTCATCCCCAATCTTGACTCAACTGGCCGGATATGGAGTGGACCTCTCTGCAGGAAATGGCACCCTAGCACCCGGGGGCCAGAGCTACGCAGCACCACCAGTGAGTGGGGGTGGTCCTGGCGTACGGCCTGCATTTTCCAGAAATCCTCGTCTGCATTTAGGCTGGTTGGGACCCCGACAGTAACGTCTACAGAATATTGGGGGCTTTTAATGTCCGTTGCCAGCTAGGATTCTGGATTTTTCATTAACAATTTCTCTATGTTTAGTCTTTTGGGGCTTTTAATTCTCTAGCCGTTTCCTAGGGAGATGCAGCTAGATCCATCATCCTGACCGCTATCAGTTTTATGGCTTCTGTTGAAAATTGTCTAATGCATTAGGAAAGAAATCTTCTTCTGTGATTTTTGCGCTTGTTCCCCGGCAAGCTGAATATCTGATGTGTCTTCGTGTTGAAGTAAGCATATGATTTATCACCTAAACTGGAACGTGTTTTTGAGAGTGACAAATGCTAAACCGCTCGAGACGCCAGCACAACAGAAGAACCATGGACAGTCTAGACAAACCAGATGCACGCTCACGGTCACCCGCTGAGCGTGCACATTCCCTCCCCCAAAGGAAGCTTCCAGAGGACGCTTTCGGCAAACGGGCTGCGGTGTCACCCCTGCCAGGACCATCTGCTTGTGTTTGCAGGCCAAGGGAGCCTTGAGACTCGCTAAGTCACACCAAGTATATTTGGGCACATGTGGGATCTGTGGCCCAACTGCCTGCGTTCCTGCAGTGGAGAAATCTGTATGAATCCACGTTATAAATAGAAACTTCATTATCCGCACCGCGTGTCTCTGTCTTGGCTCAAAACGCAGGAACTTCCATCAACATTTCCTTTCTCTAAGCAAAGTGTTGGAGACTTTGACAAACATTTCTGCCTTCTCAGAAATGCCAAGGGGAAAAAAGATCTTCCATTCTCGGCGGATCTCAATCACCAGCAACTTCTCGTGCAAGGAGGAGCGCCTGACCTGGTGGGGCAGGCTGGGGGGGGCCGTGACCGCGCTTCCCCGTGGGTCAGGGCAGTAAGAACAACGACTGGCCTGCCCTGAGCCAGTGCCATCTGCTGGGGAAGCCGCCGTGCTTGGCTGCATTAGCCCCGGGCCAGCAGCTGAGCGCAGCCCAGGAGGCCACGGAGCGCGTGAGAAATGCACGATCGACCACAGAGCGCCCAGGAGAGCGACGGTGCAGGACACGGGCTCGCTCTGTGGGTGTCTCAGCTGAAGCCCTGAGCCCTGGTGGGGCCGCCGGCGGACACCCCCCACCGCTGGCAGCTCTGCGGCCCCCACCCGCCCTGGCCCGGCCGGGCTAAGCAGCTCGCCTTCAGATCTGACCTTAAAGCCAAAGAGGAAACACAACTTCATAGGACAGTTCTGTCACATGTATTTCTGTAATGTCATTTAGCTCATATACAATCAGGAAAAATGGGGGGATGCCTGGGGGGCTCAGCAGTTGAGCGTTTGCTTTCAGCCCAGGCCATGACCCCTGGGTCCCGGGGTCGAGTCCCACGTCGGGCTCCCTGCATGGAGCCTGCTCCTCCCTCTGCCTGGGTCTCTACCTCTCTCTCTCTGTATCTCATGAATAAATAAAAAAATCTTTAAAAAAAAAATTAGTAAAAAAGGGGAGTAGTAGCATGTTAACAAAGTCCAACCAGCTCACACCCAGTTTTTCCTTAGCCAAAGGAGAGGAGAACTCTAATTGTCAGCAGGAAGAGAAAGCCCAGCTTCCACACTGGCAGCAGGAGCACGTTTGGCTTTAATTTTTAGAATGTGAAGCAGACATCTGCACCCTCAGAGAGGCACCAGCCCCGCGCAGTTCCTGGCTCCCGGCAGGCGGGTGCTGCCCTGAGCGCCCACCACGCGGGCACCCCCAGGGGCCCAGAGGTCTGCCTCCCTCCACGCTGTCTCTGTGCCATCCGGCACTACTGTCTCCTGTTTTCAACTGGTTCAGAATCTTGACGGAAGGAGGAGAAGTGAGGGATTTGATCCTGCTCAACTTTTTTTTTTTTTTTTTTAGGATTTATTTATTTTAGAGAGAGTGTGTGAGCAGGGGGGAGGGGCAGAGGGAGATGGAAAGAACCTCCAGCGGACTCCTCATGGAGCACGGGGTCCCATGCGGGGCACGATCCGCAACCCTGAGATCATGACCTGACCTGAAACCACGAGTGGGACACATAGCTGACTAAGCCACCCAGGTGCCCCTAGACCTTCCTCACCTTTAACTCTGTGGACTCTGGTACAAGTAAAGCTCAACCCAAATCTTTTTTTTTTTTTTCAACCCAAATCTTCACTTCCGGATGGCCAAACAGAATTCCATCACAGCAGTCATCACGGTGACACAACACGCATTCAGAGAGTGTTCGCTATTCGTCAGGAATGTCCTAAGAGTATTACACGGTCTTACACGCTGAAGGGGATCGGGATATGCCATCCCAAAATATGCCTCTTTGACAGGATTATTTTGAGCTAAAGGCATTTGACTTCTTGAAATCCCTTATCTGCCTAAATGCAGGGCCTCCCAAAAGAACTCAATTGTCACAAATCCCCTCCCAGGAGCCACTTTAATAGCTTCTGGGAGACAAGAAGTCGGCACCACACCCAGACACACATTGTCCCAAACTATCTATCTCCCATATATGCCTCCAAGGACCCATTTATCTTTCCAAAAAGCCGTTTGTTCTTCCACACACACCCTTTCCCATCCTTTCCCTGCTCAGTTGAGTGCAGAGACCTCAAATTCTAACCACTCCTTTGAGTTCCTCATCTCAGGGTGCTCCATGTGTATGCGATGGACGTGCTGAGAGACTGTTTTCAAGTTAATCTTCCTGTCTGCCAATTCACAGGCCCCAGCCAGAGGGCCTAGGAGAACAGAAGAAAAAATAATTTTTCCCCCTCCCCTACAGCTTGTGTACATTAACTCATTTAATCACCACAACCCCATGAGGTAGGTGCTTTCAGCAGAGGCATGAGACCTGGAAAGGTTAAGTGATTTAGCTAAAGACACTGTTAGTACAACGACATACCCTGGAGAAAGGCCAACGTTTTAGAGTTGGAACGACAGCGTTGGGGGCTTGGGGGTAGGGCTGAGCAGATAAAAGGGAGAAACAGCAACCTGGAAGATGTGTGAGGAAACAGCTCTTCAAGGTCAGGTATTCTATAGGTGCGAAAAGGAGGGTTTTTAAGAACTGTTTTTGTGGTTTTTCACCTGAAGCGAGTATCTGATTCTAACTGCTTGACATTGTTTTGAAGCTCAATCAATCGTTGCCATGCTACACAGAGCAGAACTTTTGGATTCCGTTCTATGTTCATCTGTATGCTAGAATCGATCCAAAATTATATTTTGGGGAGAACTTCAACCTTCTGCAGGTATTTTTCTATATTCACCTCAAGTGGAGCAAAGATGACAAAGGCCAGCATAGGACCACATATATCTGGATGTATATTTGTTCTGTGCTCTTTCTTCTTTTATTTAAATTCCAGTACATTCTACACGGTCACATTTATGTATCATTGCAAGTAGCTATCAATCCTTTTTTTGAAGATGATACACAAATAAATGGTAAAAGAAATATAATTTAAGTACATTGCTTCAAATATATATCTTCAAATATAAATTCAATTAGTAGTGTAAATACTCACATAGACCTACTGAAACTTCCAAAGTTTGCGTAAAAATTTCTTTCCACTGAACAACTGAATTACTACCGATGAAGGTGCCAGCTCTTAACTTAAAAACCACGTTTAAAGCCTTTGCACTGAATATTTTCTTTTCCGAAAACAGGAAAATTTTGCAACAGTCACCTTTCCTAAGGAGACAGTATCACCTTGCCAGTAAGGTTTAATCTATCTTGAAAAAAAGAAAGTTGCATGAGCATTTTAAATGCACTATTTCTAAATCCAGGGATATCCAACTTCTTTGCAGGAATGGCCAAGACAGAATGAGTCATCCTCTCCAGTTGGTTTCCATTTAACAAAGGACTAAACTTTCCTCATCACTTCAATTAGCTTTATACATGGAAACACATTTTCCGCTCTTAGATTATAAACTCTTCTCACTGAAATGGTAAGATTGGAACTTATGGGCACAGGTTCAACCATTTTCACAAGTCCCAACTTTGTTCTTTAAATGAAACATGAGAGGATTTTTCTCATTATTAGATAAAATACCTAACTTTGTTTCCCCAAGAAAGAAGAGTCAGAAAGAAGATCTTGAATGCAGGCAGCTTATTTGGGTGGAGATCCTAGGACATAGGAACGAGGGACCAAGGCATGTGAGTTCAAAAAGCAGAAAAATCCAGTGTAAGTGTTCATAACCAAAGTTCTCTCCATGAGCAAGAGGAGCTCAATTCATCAGGACATATTGAGTCCTGGGAAGCATCATGCATAGATCATGCTTCCCAGAATTATTTTCCCAAGGGACAGGGGGCTGGAGCTTCCACCTCCCACCAATGTAAGGTTGTCCTAGAAGTGAACTCACCTGTATTTTTGGGTTCCCTGGTATGAGAGAAGGATTTCAGGCAGAAAGATGAAAAATCTGGCTCTCACTTGAAATGAGAAGTGCAAAGTCAGCCTCAGTTTGCACAGAAGTATACACTTTGGCTTCAGCTGAAACCAGAGGAATGTGTTCTGGAGTGTTCTGGAGGTATCTAATAAAACTACCCAAAGGAACCACACTTCTTGTGCAGTCCCCCTTCCACAGTCTTTGGGCTGAGCTTATGACTCCTCTGTTAGACTAAAACAGAGCTGATACTATGCTTGTTCTGGGACTAGCCCTCAAACGACCCAGCAGCTTCTGCTTCCTACTTTCTGGAACGCAGTCACAATAACTTAAAGAGCTCAATGTAAGGACCATGTGGCAAGAACTGATACCTGGCTGAGAGGTCTGGCTGAGCTCCTGGTCAAGCCTGCAGATTACTGAGGCTGTCCCAGTGAGCCTGGACAACACCATGTTGGGAAGAACTACCCAGTGAAGCCACGGAATTAGAAGCCACACACACAAAATTATTTTATGTTCTAACATTTTGGGTTACTTACTTTGTTCACAGCAATCAACAATTAAGATACCAGTCAAGAAACCTTAAAACAAATAGGGTTGTCAAAGTCCCTAAGAGGGAGAGCTTTGTTTTCCATGACATATCCATAAGAGAACTGAATTTTCCCAGCTTTGCCTACTCCTCACCAAGCCACATGGCAACCCTATCATATCCCTGACCATTGGTCATGGCTCTAAAGGATTTCAAGTCATTCTAATGCTGCTGACAGGAAATGTTTTTGATATCTTTTGCCAAATTATATTGCTGAGTAATATAGTGTGAGAAATCTTCATGTCTACTCTAAGCTTCCTTCCCAGTGTGATTGGTTATGGGGTTACCAGATTTATGTGATGCTCACTCAACAAAATAGTCGTTTAAAATCCACTGAACTGGGATTCCTGGGTGGCTCAATGGTTGAGCGTCTGCCTTTGGCTCAGGTCATGACCCTGGGGTCCCGGGATTGAGTCCCACATGGGGCTCCCTGCATGGAGCCTGCTTCTCCCTCTGCCTGTGTCTCTGCCTCTCTCTCTGTGTGTCTCTCATGAATAAATAAAATCTTTAAAAAATAATAAAAGTAAATAAAATTCACAGAACAAATATTTATTGAATACTTACTGTGTGGCAAGCCCTGTTGGAGGCACTGCTATTATAATAATGGACAAAACAGACAAAGATCCCTATCCTCTTGGAGAGGGGAAGATTGACAATGAGAATTAATACACGGAATATAAATATATAATATCTAGATAGAGTTAAGTGTTGAAAAAAACTGAAGGAAGAAAGGAGAATAGAGAAAATGTTTAAAAATAGGTGTTAAAATTTTAGATTGAGTGACCAAAAGGCGGCCTCACTGAGATGGTGGCACTTGAGCAAAAGCCCTTAGGAAGAGGGAACCACAAGGGAATCCAGGGGAAAAGCAGAGAGAACAGCAAGTACAAACCTGAGATGAGACTGTTCCTCAAGTATGCAAGAAACAGTCACGAGGTCATTGTGGCTGGAGCTGGATGAGCAAGAGAATAGTAGTGAAGAAGGTCTAGGAGTTAATGCAGGCCTGGAACACATAGAATCTTTCGGAAGTCAGTGGAGAAATTGAGCAGAGGATGGATATGATCTAAATTCCAGAGGATTATTCTGGCTTCTGTATTAAAAGTAGAATGGAAAAAAAAAAAAAAAAAGTAGAATGGGAAAGAGGACCCAAGAAGACTCAAGAAAACCAACCGACCCATCATGCCAAATCCAGCTGAGAGGAGGTGGACTTATTCCAGACTGGTAATAGCATGAGGGGTGAGAAATGGATCGATTAGACAGATTTGGGCTATTATTGAAAAGCGAGTCAGACAACAGAATTTGTCGACACTTCAAATGTGAGATGTTTTTAATACAAGAGAGGGGTATGAAGCATTACTCCAAAGTTTTGGGCTTGGCAAATGAAGACTTAATTTCCATTGACTGAGACAAGGAAGTGTGAGAGTTTGTATATAGAGTTTAGTGTTAGACACATTCATTTTGAGAGGGAACTAAAGAGGTTGAGGAATTTTAGGCAACAAGCCTGGAATTCAGGATAGAGGTTTAAGCCAGAGATATAAATATGGGAGTCATCAGCATAGGGTGACATTGGATAAAAAAATTATGAAGAAACTGCATATAGATAGAAAAGGAAGTGTTCTTAAGACTAACTACAGGGCATTCCAAAATATAGAGGTTGGGAGAGGGAGCATGTAGAGGGAAAGCAAGAGATTGAGAAGGAACAAGCAAAGCTAAAAGCAACCCAGCAAGGTGCAGGGGAGCTAGGAAACCAAGACAATGTTTCAAGGAGGAAAATGTAACTGACCCTATCAAATACTGCCAAGAGTTCACGGAAGATGAGGCAGGAGAGATGGTTATTGAATTTAGCAATATGAATTGCACTGGTAAAAATCATAGTTTTCGTGGAGCAGTGACGGTAGAGACCTAATGGATGGAGTTCAAGAGAAAATGGAAGCAGAGAAAGTCAACCTAGAGAATTATAAAAAGTTTTGTTTTATAAAAGAAGCAAAATGAGGCCAGCGCAGTTAAAAAAAGAAAATTAATGGGCGAAATAGTAGTAGTTGGTATGGTGATGGGAATGATCCAAAAGAGAGGGAATAGTAATGATCCAAGAGAATGGGTGAGGACTGCTGGTATCATGCTTTTAGTGGTGAAAAGGGATGAAAGGCAGTGTATCAGTGAGAGGCTGGCCTCAGCGAAGAGTACGGCCGGACGTTCAAGTGCATCCTTAGAGAGAAAGCCAGTAGGGCGCATGGAGCCATGTGCATGAGGTGAGTAGATGAGGTGGGAGAGTCCATCAAAGTCCTCTGAAGGCTTCTATTTTGCTAATGACATAGGAACCAAGATCATCAGCTAAGAGTGATTATGGTAGAGAAGGCCTTCCTTGGAGGCTTGAGGTTCAGAAAGTATGAAGTAGTCACCAAGGAAAGGACGGTTTGGGGATATACAGTATTGTCGCAGCGGGACAATGTCACCTACTTTAGGAGCAGTGGTAGTGACGGCAAGTGGGAACAGTCGGCGCTGGTCGTGGGCTTCCCTTCCCTTCCGCTGCGGAGGTGCAGGAACAGCAGAGTTGGATTTAGCCAGGGTGTGTTTGGCTAATCGCAGCGTCATCACCCCCCACCCCCACCCCCACCCCCCTTGCCTCCTCATGGAAATATTAGCTATTTTCTCCCTAACAGATACTGTTCAGAGGGCTTGGTGATTCTGACTCAGCTTTCAATACTTCTCCCAATGATGTCTTGCAAAAGTTTTGTGTTTTTGTCACTTACTTTTCTTCTTCCCATCCCACAATTCATATGTTTTTCTGTTTTCGATGTTATGAAATACAGTTGTATTGTGACTAATTTCCCAAAAGGGGCGAAGACAACCGTGGAGGGAGAGATATAACTGGAGGCTTAGCAGTATCTCAGTAATGTTAAATACCATCTATGCAGCACCTTTTAACGTCCTAGGTACTTAGCGTACATCTCTAATCCTTTCCACAAGTTTCCTCATTCTAAAGGAATGGAAACTTAGAAGGTAAAATGAGTCACCCAGCTAACAAACGCCAAAGCTGAGATCCAAACCCTGGTCTGCGTGTTCCACAGTGCTGACTCTGGCCGCTCCACCCTCTAGCCCTTACTAGCCAAGCCAAAATCAAGCTTGCCTTGTCCTGGCTCCAACTGTACATATTTGAATGCCGCTGAGTGGGCTTGCCCAAATAGCTTTAATCTAAGGTGCTGTTTCTGGCCTTTCTTCCCCCCCAAACACCAGACCTCATCTGCCCCTAAACTTGAGACAAAAGTTATAGTTGTCATGTTCCAAATGCTGAATTTTACCTGTGTTCTCCTGTCCAATTTTAAACCTCTAGATTCATTCATCCATCTTTATAATACCTTGGTGCTGTTGACATTTGGGGCCAGGTAATTTTTTTTCTTGTGGAGGCTGGTCCTGTGCATAGCTGGCTGTTTAGGAGCATCCCTGACCTTTATGTACTTATGATGCCATTAGCACCCTCTCCCCAACTGTGACAACCAAAAATATCTCCACTTCGGGGCACCTGGCGGGCTCAGGTGGTAGAGTGTGTGACTCTTGGTATTGAGGTTGTGAGTTCAAGCCGTTCACTGGGTGTAGAGAGAAGTTAAAAATAAAGTGATGTGTGTGTTTGTTTGTTTTTTTTTTTTTTTTTAAAAAAAAACCCATCTCCAAACATTGCCAAATGTGCTGTGGGAGGCAAAACTGTCCCTGGTTGTGAACCACTGTATTAGAAGTAAAGATTACATAGGAATTAGTTTCGTTTCTTTAAATTTTATTTAAAGTTTTACACTGCCACTTTACCCATAACAAAAGATAATTTATTTTTGTGCTTTTTGTTTTAGATTGTTTTTTGTTTTGCTTTTCAGAAGACAAGTTACATTCTCTGTAACTTTCCAAGAACTCCTTGTTTCAACATCATCACCACCGGCAGAATTAATTTCTTTAGTCCCTATGGTCCCATTATATTTTGAAATAAAAAACCTGTCATAGTGTTTACCACATTCTATTAGGGCCTTCAAAGACAAAAACAAAAAACCCCCACACACCTATCTCCAACTATCATCTGTTTGGTGACATAGGTTATATAACATTCATTTTGTGTCTCCAGCGTTTACAAAAAACCCTATCATATAAGTATTTGCTTAACTTGTGCATTTAAACTGTATTGCAAGGAATTCCAGGTACTGACTTTTTAAATGATCTATGCCTACAGTGTCCCTTTACGGGGTCTTCTGACCTACATGCACATCACAGTCCTGCCACCTAGTGGCCAATTACCCAAACTGTAGTTGAAATACCTAGTATGAAATAAACCGATATGCGGGGTTTCTCAAACATTTAAATTCCATTCGATATTGTTAAGATAAAGAAATTTCTAAACTACTTTTACACATATACACTTTTAAACTAATAACATTTTCCAATTTTTAATTTTTTGCTCTAAGTTAGTGAAATTAATTCACATGTATAAGGTTTTAGCTCCAATATATTGTATATATATATAATATATATTGGAGCTAAATTATACATACGTAATTTTTTATTATTTTATATACTATATTTTTAATATTTTTATATTCATATTACATATATAGTTATATATATAATTATATATATTACATATGTATAATTTTTATTTGCAAATAAGGAATCTGTAATGTCTACATTACCCTGCTTTGATTTTATGCAATATTCTTTCCCAACAAAGCTCAAATTCCTGCTTTTTCTCTTAGACATCTCTCTCTTTGAAGAAGAGTCTAAGCCATTCAACAAAACACCTACCAGGACACCAAAGTTGGCTAAAATCAAGACATCAGGACAAATTCCTTATCAGCTGATAAGATCCATCATCTGATGGGACCCAAAGCTGTTCCACAATTTGTACTGAAATAAAGTTTTTAGCCAGTAGGTTATTAGTTTGGTTACAGGGTTGACTGAATCAATCCATCAATTCAACTAAGTAAGTTGGTAGAAAATTAGTCTAAATATTAAAATATTTAACATTTTATTGTGAAGAAGCATTTTCATTCTTGATTGAATGAACCTCCTAACTCATTGCCTTCACCAATTATGATTGGATACTTTCAAGTGTCTCCTTTATGCATTATTCTACTGTTATAGTAACAATAATACAGTTAACTAATAACACAGACTGAATGGGAAGGAGAATAAGAATGAAGAGAGGATGAGGGATAAGGGTTGGCAATTCAGTTTCAACTTTAATTATTACTTAATATTTAAGATATCATAAACCTATTACTATTTCATATTTGCGAGTTAACAAAGTGTCTTTGCTTTAGCAGGAAGGCATTATCAAATATCTCTAAACTATGCTGGATTGTTTTGTCACGTATCTCTATTTTGTTGAAATCACTAACATACTTTGAAGCCAATGAGGCATATGTATAAACTCTCAGATAATCTCTTTATTCCTAATATTAACCCTTGATACATCATTGATTTGCAAGATAAAATATTTATTTCCAGTATTGCAAACTCATGTGTGGCATGACCCTATCTCTTTCCTCTCAGATATATTTTAAATGTCTGAAGTTCACAAGATTACTTAGACCATTCTTCACTGTATAGATGGAAAAACTGAGGTTTGGGGAGACTCTGAGCCTCCCCCAAACTAACTGAGCTAATTGTAGCAGATTAATCTAGAACTCCCAGTTTCTGAAAGAATAACCACTAGCCCCAAGGCCAACACACCATGAAGAGAATTACAAGGTAAGCCTCTCAGGACCGATGCCATGATGCATCACTAATTTGCAGGAGTCCCAGCCTACGTCGTTCTTTTTGTAACAAACTCTTAATCCACAAACTGTATATCCTCTCCACTCCCCTCTCTTGCCAAACAAACCCTTCCAGTGTGTCTCCTGTGACCCTAATCTGAATAAGCAATTCCTGTTTCTTCAAATATTTATTCCCTTCACCTCCTTGGCTTACTTGAAACCTACGTGAGCCCTGAACAAACATAAGGGCCAAGAGTCAATTATATTGAGTTGATGGAGGTAAGTGTACTCCTTGCTCCTCCTTGATACATCCAAATTATCTCACTCCTTCCCTCCTGAAAAAAAAAAAAAATCAGTTCTTTTAACACTAATGTCATTTGGATAGATGACTGTTTCCTACACCTACTTACACTCTTTTCCCAACCTCCTGGTCATACTTCCGCTTTCACTAGTCTTCTGTTCCCAGCAGTCTTCCATTCTGATTTCTTTTCTTTATCCCTGGTGATTTCAATACCTAAGTGGATGCCCCATCAAAAAACCCCAGCTTCCTCAATTTCTTGATTTCTGTATTCCATTGCCATTTTGGTCTACTTCAGTCAATTATTTTACAGTCACACCCTCAACTTTTACATCTCTTAAAAAATACAAATCTTTTTGGAAATTTCCTATTGAGGCATTTAACTCAACTATGGCAGCTTCCTATGTGTTCAGTGGCACAATTACTTCCCTACGACCACACAGTTCTTCAGTGATGTGGGGACATCTGATCCTCTCCTCCTCCCACTTTCTTATTATCCACCAGTCCCCTCCTGTCATCACTTCCCATCTTGTTTGGCAGATTCCGTTACCATCAACATGCTGCCTCTTTGCAAATACTTCCAACTCCCAGTTCCGTCTCTCCCTCAGCTGAGCTCACGCTACAAAACCCCAATCCATGTATGAAATCCTCTTGTTGCAGACTTTCTCCTGGTTTACACAGTAGTGTTAGTGACCACAGATCACATCATCACGTAACTAGTTTCGCTCTCATAATCTCAGGCCACAATTTGAATCTTGCTATGAACCAGAAATCTTGTTATATTTCTCTAATAATTTTGCTTTTCTGCTCTTCAGGATGATCATATTGATCTGGATTCTCTTCCACTGACCTTCTTCTCCACCTCTTCCACCTTTATCTCTCAGCAGGTATCCTTGCTAATAACTTACTGAGAATACTGAACTATCAGATGGATGTATTCTCATCCTCCCATAACTAAATCCCCAAGTCCACCTGCCACTGAACCATCATCTTTCCCATCACCATTAAACTAGGAGAGATCAAGGAACATATCAAACTATGGATGGAAATTTCAGAGTTTGAGGCAATTGGCTGTAAGGGGTAAGTTAGTAATGCCAGTTAGGAGGATGGTGAACTTCTGATCTGTACAAAATGGAAAGGCTTTGGTGGGGTGATACATGATCCAAGTTATGTTGTAGGTTAGGGGTCAGCAAACTATAGCCGTGGGCCAAATCTAGGCCACTATTTCTATTTTTTTTTTTTTTTTAGGCCACTATTTCTATAAGTAGAGTTCAGTTCGAACACAGTCCTATCTAGTCATTTGTGTTCTTGTCTGTGACCATCATATGACAATGGCACAGCTGAATAGTTGCCAGTTGCCACAGAGACCATATAACCCACAAAGCCTAAAATATTTACTATGCTTCTCTAGAGAATTTACCAGCTCCTTTCTAAAAGGATAACTCTGGCAGCGGGATGAAAAATAAAAAGTAATGGGGGGGGGTGATTAGGTGCATGGCAAATATTTGGAAGGAAATTGTGTCAGTTCAGTAAGAATCAAAAAGACTTGGTGTAGGCCAATGGACGTGGACATAGAAAAGAAAAAAGAGACAGACATTTTGTGTGTAGAATCAGGATTAGATAAACAGGGGATAAATTAAGACAGAAAGAGGTTAAAAAAAGTGAACCCACATTTTCTATTTTCAGTGATGGGGACAGTGGTAGTGTTTTCAACCGTGGTGAAAAGAGGCAAGAGAAATGAAAGTTTCCAGGAGAAATAACAATGGTCAATTTAGACAAGTTCAATACCTACAAAAAATACATACATAGAGCTTGCCGAAATTATCCCCAATCTGATCTCGAAGGCTAATGGAGTTATGGAGGTCACTGGTCTATAACTGGTAGCTGGTACAATGGCAATTGATGAAATCACTTTGGAAAAAAAATAACAACAAAAGTCTCTTAAAAGCTTGTATTCAGGAACTGAAAACTTAGGTCCACACAAAAACTTGCACACAGATGTTTATAGCAGGTTTATTTATAACTGCCAACACTTGCGAGCAGTATGCCCTTCAGTAAGTGAAAATGATAAACTGTGGTACACCATGAAAATGGTGAATATTATTCAGCACTAAATCAGAATGAGATGTTAAACCAACAGAGACACGGAGGAACCTTAAATATATATTACTGAGTGAAAGAAGCCAGTCTGGAAAGGCTACACCACCATATGACTCCAACTATAACATCCCAGCAAGGACAAATCTATGGAGGCAATAAAAAGGTCCATGGTTGGTAGGGGGTGGTGGGAGAGGAAGGAATAACAGAACACAGAGGGCTTTTAGGGCTGTGGAAATATTCTATATGATACCGTGTGGTAGATACAAGTCCGTATACGTCTGTCCAAACTCACAGCACAAACAGCATCAGAAATGAACTTGTAATGTAAGCTATGGATTTGGGGTGATTATGATGTGTCAATATAGGTTCATCAATTGTAACAAATGTATGCTCTGGTGGGGACGTTGAGAATGAGGGAGGTTATACAAGTGTGGGAGTGGAGAGTATATGGGAGATCTCTGTACGCTCCCCTTAGCTTTGCTGTGAACCTAAAACGGTGCTAAACAATCAAGTTTTAATTCTAAGAGTCTGTATTTAAAAGGTAGTTAAAACTGTCATTATACACAAAAGATTAGAGAGAAGTTAACATCGATTAGCTGAATCTAGATATATCAAAACAGGTAAATCTCAAATAATGTACAGTAAAGGCAAGCTACAAAGAATGCTATGATTCCATAAATGTGAAATTTTAAAACATAGAAAAACACACTGTATATGGATATAAAATGCGGAAAAGTAGATCAATGATAATACAACTTCAGAACAGGAGAATCAATTGGAGGGAAAGAATAGGAGATTAGCTTTATTTGCTATGTTATATTTCTTTTTCAAAGAAAGCTTGCAGTAAAATACACCAAAACAGAGAAAGGCGTGCATTGCCAGGAGAAAAATTAAGAGGAGACAGTAGGTCCTGGACATCAGAAAAGGAAGGAGATATGTTTTCAAAAGAACGACGTAAGACAGGCCATCCAA
This sequence comes from Canis aureus, assembly GCF_053574225.1. Lineage (NCBI taxonomy): Eukaryota > Metazoa > Chordata > Mammalia > Carnivora > Canidae > Canis > Canis aureus. The sequence goes on along the minus strand of NC_135628.1, from coordinate 4,071,356 downwards.
CTCTAGAGACAAGTCAAGTGAAATGAGGATTAAGAAACTCTATTATCAGTCAGAAGCCCGAGTTTCAGCAGAATAATGGAGGTGGGAGCCAGATGGTGGGGGGTGGAGAGGGGAGACTTGGCACCAAAGAAGTGGAGGCAGTGAGAGCAAATGGCTCATTCAAAAAAAGTTGGCAAGGAAGGAAAGAGAAAGATATAATACAGCAGTTTGAATGAGAAATATTTAACGTGTCTGGTGCTTCAATTTCAGGCAGGTGGGTACTCAAATAACTCAACATTTTTTTGCAAAACATTGAGTCCTTACATTTTCAAAAATAAAAGACAGAAATAAGTATCTTTTTTTTTTCCTTAAGAGAATACCTGCAAACCATCTCACATGTTAATGTGGCATAAAAGGACATTAAGACCTTGGTTCAAACCACAAATAACGTGAACAGGAGAGTTGGAAAAGAAAAGGGGAGCCTTGAGACATCGGGGTTTTCCAGGTGTGCAGCTCACCCAGATTCCCACAAAGCAAGCACCTATGTTCATGCAATCACCCAGTCCAGGAGGCGGCCTTCAGGCTTTCAGATGTAGAGACTTGATCCCATCATACAATTAGCTTCTCAAGAAGCAGATCCACGCTGACAAAGCTCATCACAGACTGCTGTTTGAGCCGCTTTACTTATTTATAAGGAGTGTAAGTGCCAAGCAGTCTAGATACAGCAGTCTGACCACCGAGCCCAAGTATCACGAGGGAGTTTGGGAAACGAGGAAGAAGGAGGATTTAGGTTTACTGGAATGTGTAATGAAATTTGGCTTCCATGTGACGATAGCAATATCCCTGTCAAGTGGCTTCTTAATCCAGCCTCACGGAACATCCTTGCTTGCTCTAGGTGAAGGCTGCTCTTCTGGCAAATTTCCTTTTTCTGCACCTTTATTTCTAAACACCCTTCTTCTAAGGTACATACAACCATTCCTTACAGTGTTAATGCCTTTCTGCCCGGGAGAAATCAGCTTGCAGAGATGTAGGGATAGAAAACCACCTCCGTAAGCTTATTCTGCTTTTCTTTGCGCTGCATGCACTGCACTTGTTACTGGTTAGCTTTCAGAGTTCTTGGAGGGGCCTAGGATCACCTCCCCATAGAAGGTAACACTTCATTTGCGGTTACGAGTCCATTAGCACATGCTGAAGGGCAAAGTCCGCGCTCCCTGAATCCCAGTTATGCCTACACCATCTTCATGATTGTGACTTAACCTGAGGACATCTCAATATATAATACAGGACATAGAATTTCGTTAGGTCATTTTTATTCAAATAAACTCACCTTGTGACCTAAATTTATTGGTAAAAGATATTTTTATATTAACTACCATTACTTAGCGACCCAGGCTATCCTTGGCAGAAGGAAAAATAATAAGAGAATAATAGAAATAATAGGCTTCAATAGTTTGTTTCACGACTACTGTCCATCTGTATATGCCACCACTGGTTATCACAGCTGCTAAAATAGGACATTCTGGTCGGCCCACACAGGACACCAGCACTGCTCAGATTCATCAGACCCTGATGTGAATGCTGGTTCCACGTTCTTAAAAAACTTTAAAAAAGTTGTAGAAAACACAAATTGCTTATGTTGTTAAAAGGAACAATAAGCCCCAGAGTCACTTGCTAATAAGCCCCACCAACTTACATTACTATCTAACCTAACTGCTGCTTCAGCCTCCTCCAGGAGTGGGATTTTAGAGCAGTCTGGAATTTCCTGGTCAGCACTAGTGAGGTAATCAGCCTGATAAGACCCCCTGGCCTTCCCCAAAGGGAAGGTAATTTTTCCTGAAATAAAACACTCTTTTGACTTTCTTGTCTCACCTTCCCACCTATAAAAACTTTCCATTTTGTGCAATTCCTAGATGGGACGGTGGCCTGATTCATGAATCATGGAATAAAGCCAATACAGCTTACTCAGTTGAACTTCTTTTGTTTTTTGTTTTTTAACAATGTGGAATGTTCCTTAGGATAACCTCTCTAAAATGAGACTAATTTCCATGGAAATAATCTGGCAAGTCTTTCGTGGAATTCTAGTAGAGTTCTAATGGTGCAATAAAGGGCTGTATCGTTAAATGATTTACTGCTGTGTAGGTGGCAAGTTTTGAAGTGTTTTCTTAGACATAAAGGTATAGTTCTTTTTTTTTTGTTGGTTTGTTTTTTTTTTTTTGTTTTGTTTTTTTTTTAGGTATAGTTCTTTTGGACTTAACAACAAAATGTTTATTTCGCACAGCTCGGTTCATTCACTGTGCACTCTTAAGACATGGAAAAACGTTTGAAAATTATTCAGGAAAACAGAATAAGGAATTATGGGGTTTGTTGGGAAAGATACAGAGAGTGTATTTTCAGAGGTTGCTTGAAAATATATAGGGGAGCTGATTAGGTGCAGGCAACGCAGAAAGAAAAGCCTGAGTTAGCAGCAGCCTTAGGTTATGTTCACTGTCCAGAAAGTTTGTGACCATGAGTCCCTAGGAAAAAACTGTATACTAAGCTGTAAGATTCTTAGGATTTCTCACTAAGGACAGCAATTGTAAATGCCATATATGTTTAAATCTTTATTTCCAAACTTAGATTCCTGGTTATATTAAAAACCTCAAGCAAATGCAAAAGGAAAAAAATAGACATTTTAATAACATTTTAGATACTACAGGTATTACATACTTATAGGGAACATGACTCAGCTCAATAGAACTGAATTTATGAGCTACTCAGAGCTTTGGAGCTTTGTTGCATTGGTTTCAAACAGCTCTTAGGGAAAAGTGGGTATCTGTTGGCTGCTTCCTCAGGATTCACTTCCTCTTTTGTCCAAACATTTTCTATCACAGGACTCACCCTATTCCAGCACAAAGCAGCTGTGTGGTCTGCGTACCGATCCCACCCCCAGGTGAGTCCAGCAGAGCATCCTGCACTGACTGGCTCAGGGATGGGCATGTATCAGATTTCGACCAATGATATGTGACTTAATAAAGACTCCTCCTATGAAGTTTCCTTGCTCTCCTGGGAGAGCAAGGATCTGCTCTCAAACAAGGGGAGGCCCATTAATGCTACCAGAAGGGGTGCTAGCCTAAAACAGTCTAGCACCTGGAGTAAGACAGCTGTAGGGATCAGAGGGGAGTTGGTATCTTGACAGCATCACGAACCCATGAATCAAGACTCCCCTGAAGGCCTCAAATCAGTACAGTCTGTGGACAATTTGGTTGCATGAATCTATAAATACCTTACCTTTTTTTTTTTTCCCTTTGCTGCTCCGCTTTGGTTCACACTTTCCATTATTTGCAACCAAAAGACTCTCAGCCAATGTAGGAGCTGATTTGGAACCCTGGAGGAAAGTACTGTGCTCAGGGGTCGGAGTTCTGGTTTAGTTCAACATCACACGTGTTTGTGTGATCTTAAGTGGGCTCTTTAACCAAAAACCTTTAATCCTCATTTGTAGATATGTATGTAGGTGTGTATATATCTATACATCCATCCGTATCCTCCAGAATGGTGAAATTCTTAAAAAAAAAAACCAAAAAACTGTCTTACTCATTCGATACTCTGTATCAAATAACTTTTTCTTCTTTTTTTTGGGGGGGGGGCACGTCAAACTAAAGGTTTTTAGATAAGTGAGTTAAATCCCACTGCAAAATTACTTTTTACAGTTTTCAGTTGTGTGTGTGTTTCTTTGGAGAGGTGTCAGGGAAAGACACATTTAAGATTAAGTTGTATCAACTGCTAGAAATCAGGTCAGGCTGAGAATTTCTCAAGTGTTTGCCATCATCTATTTGCCTAAGTTCCTTTGTGTGATGGGAGGAAAAAAAGAAAACAATCTTTTTTTTTTTTTTTCACCCTTCCCCACAGTAATGTCTAAACCCTGGGAGCATGGAGGCAGGAACAAACGGAAGCTAGAAACAGCTGTTTTCACAAAGATTCTCTGAGACTCGGTACCCATGCGGCCCTCCTTCAGAAACCAGTAACAGGCCACGCTATAGAAACGCTTACAATCTGAATATGATACAGTTTTAGCTCAATAAAGACATTGAGAACAGACTACCGTTTCGGCAACCGTGACAATCCTTCCGAAGCTCTAGAAGTTTTGAGGGAAAAGTCCCCCTTTTCCCCAGTCTCCCAGAGGCATCCACTGTCACTTGTCACTGAAGGCATGAGTCGCGGGTGGAAAGGGTCACCTTGAAGAAAATTCTCCAGCCTCCATGATCAGTAAGAAATCTGAAAGACAAGACAAGACCCCTGGTGAATTATTGCAAAACACCCGAGACAGACTCCCAGAATGACCGGAAGACTGTGAATGGGAGATGCAAATCCTGCATGAGACACGTTAGGCATGAACTAGAGAAATCGGAGTTCTTCTTGGTATGACGCCCTCTGTGTCCTCAAGCTAGGAGAACCCCCGGCAAACCCGGATACATATTATTTTAAAGAGCAATCCAATGGTCAAGTTTGCCAACAAATGTTTCAGACGATGTAAGCCTTTGTTAATGACGTCACGAAAAAATGTATTCTATGTAGTGCATAATTTTCTCTACAAGTTCTTCTTCTTTAGGATCCTGGTGTAACAGAAGATCGCCTTGATCGCAAATGAACGTGCTCCGGGGCTGTATAACTCGTTAACAAGTAGAAACGTACTTTTAAAATCTCTTTTGCCAAACTGTAATTATCTTCTGATCCTCCTAATATTTTCCCACTTCAAATAGTCCCAAAACTTAAACAGACAACAAAAACTTGAATCACCTACTAGAGTGGACACTCCGGGCTCCACTCAGGTCCCCTAAGACTGCTTTAATAGTTTTGGGGGCCGCTCTCCTGGCTTCACATGCGTTTACTTCCAGAGGCTAGACCTGCACTCTTTTCCAGAATACTGTCTACCCGTGGGTTGGCTGGGTTTTGCCCTCACTCACACTGAGCTGGGAGCCTGCTGCCCCCAACCCAGGCAGCCCCTTCCTAAGAACTGCAGAAGACATTCTTCTATATAGAAAGGTCTGCAGAGACCCCAGGACTCAGGGGGGGGAATATAACAAGGTCAGTCTCACGGAAAGGTGGAGTGCACGGTCACCATCTCAGTATGATTTTTATTTATTTTTACAGATTTTATGTATTTATTTGAGAGAGAGACACACACAGAGAAAGAGCATAAGCAGGGAAAGGAATAGCGGGAGAGAGACAAGCAGACTCCACGGTGAGTGCAGAACCAGACGTGGGGCTCGATCTCATGACCGTGAGATCATGACCTGAGCCAAAATCAAGAGTCAGACGCCTAACCGCCTGAGCCTACCAGAATGATTTGAGGAAAACCGAAGAAGCCTTTGCAAACTCAACGCCCTACACCCAGTTACTCCGGGAAAGAGGCATGGGGTGGCTCAGACCTTCATTCCCACCACCACCAGATCACCGCACTGAGTTTGGCTCGGGCTTCTGGATGTCCTAACTACTTCGCTGTGGTATTGAGGAGGAAGGTGAGCTCAGACTTGGCCAAATGTCTACCCGAAGAGCCCGACGTTTGGGAGATGCACAGGCTTACTGTTGGCACCTACCTGAGGCCGGACCACAGGCCGATGGGCCAGAACGGCCACTCTGATTGATCCAATGGTGCTTTCACTTGGCCTTTGAAGCAGTAAGCAAATGGGGCAAAGGCTATACAGGAGGTAGGACACAGATCAGTCACTGTGGCCACCAGGAGGCTCATCTGGAGTCTGGGGATCTCACCCTCCCAGAGGAAGGAGTCAGCAGGTCAGAGCAGCGCTGAACTGTGGGCTCACTCTCACCTTTTCTACCATTTCACTTTTGAAGGAACATCCTGAAGTCAAGAGTCTATTCTATAAAGTTTTCTATGTCCTAGTCAGACAATGGAGTAGTTTCTGCACTCATTTCTTGCTACGTCATTGAGCCTAACTGAAATTTCAGTGCAGCAGCCTCATTAAGGTACCATACACAGGTCTCTCATTTTTGAGTGAATATCCCACTTCAGAGCAACTTGGGTGGCAGCAGGGGTCGTTTACCTAGGGGGCCTGCCTAGAAGCCCCATCCTGTCCTTTGCATCATGTACAAGATGATCAGGAGAAATCAGATGACAAGGGCTGTGGTTAGGCTGCAGCTATCCTCAAACTCAAGTGAGATGCAGACCCAAGTATTTATGATCTCTCAGTTGGGGTTTTTCCAGATACAGATCCTGAGGCAGGAATTCAAGTGCAAGTAGTTTATTTAGGGGAAACCATTAAAGGGGGGGAGAAGTGTCACAAGAAAAGGAAGGCAGCCAATGAAAGGTGCACTATTAATGCGGCCACGGGACTGAATAACTGGAGAGACCCCAACTGAATTATCCCACCTGGATGAGGGGGTATTTGTAAACCCACCTTGTCAGTCACTGACTGAAGACCCCTCTCTGAGGGTGCTAAGTTCCTAGCATTTCCAACCTATCACTACACAGACAGGGTTCCAGAAAAAGCCCTCAAACCCAGAGAGGCCCATGTCAACAAGTGAAAGTCACTGGAGCACCCTGAAATTTTTTTTTTTTTAAGATTTTGTTTCTTTATTCATGAGAGGCAGAGAGAGAGAGAGAGAGAGAGAGGCAGAGACAGAGGCAGAGGGAGAAGCAGGCTCCATGCAGGGACCCCGACGTGGGACTGGATCTCGGCTCTCCAGGATCATGCCCTGGGCCAAAGGCAGTGCTAAACCGCTGAGCCACCCGGGCTGCCCACCTTGAAATAGTTTTGAGAGAACCGGAAAATGGCTGTCAAGGAACCTATGTATCTAGAAATTAAGTTAGAAGGGACATGAGATTGATGGGGGCCTTATATCCACAACGTACCTAGAAAGGATGGGCAGGGAAATTCAGTTCTCACAGAATTCCTAACACCTTAAACTGAAAAGAATGTCAGCTCATGGGTCTGATAATGGCTTTGCCATAAACTTACAAGTCAAATCTGCAGCGTCAAGCTTTTAATGAAAACATATTTAAAACACATACACAAAATACTATATGGTAGAAATAACATTATTTGTAATTCATAAATCTACGATGTTAAAATGTAGAGTTTTAAAGTAAGCTTGGATAAGGTAGCTTGTTACTTTTTTTTTTTTTTTTTAAGTTTGAAAAAATGTAGAAGATGGATGCCTAGCTGGCGAAGTCGGTGGAGTATGGGACTCTTGAACTCGGGGTCATGGGTTCAAGCCCTATTTTGGGTATAGACATTACTAAAAAAAAAAAAAAATGTATAAAAATGTAGAAGAAATAAGCAAAAAAAAAAAAAAGGCTGAAGATCACTGTAGCTCACTGTTAGAGCATTTCTACAGTTAGCATTCTCAGTTGTCAGTTTGAAACCAGAAATGCACTTGAGCTGATTTAACCGGGAAAGGGTTATTAAAGGATATTCAGTAGCTCCGTAATTGTGAGACAGGCTGGAGAATAGGAGTCAGAAGTTACTTAGCCCTGCAGCATGTCCGGAACACACAGCGAAGCTGAAGCTGGGTCAGTTAGGATGCTGTGGACCCCGGTGCCGACCGAGCCTCAAGCTGAGGCCACCAGGAGCATCAGTAGTATGGCTCCTTTGTGGACTCGCTCTTGCTGTGACAAGACTGCATTCGCTGTAGGTCCCAGTTCAAAGTCTGACAGTTAGAAGCAAAGCCTGGTGCTCTCCTCCTGAAAGACCAGGAAACAAGAGTACCTGATATACTGAGCTCTACCTCAGACCTTCTGACGTTGAATAGCCGAAAGCAATGATTAACATCCCTGACAAAGTGTGTTTAATTCAAATTACCACTTTTTGTTTCCAAAAAAACTCTCCGCTGATTTCCTTTATTCTACTGCATCATGACACGTCTGTGGGTTTTAGTTTCTGATGTGTATGTTAAAAGGCAGACAATTATTTATTTTCTATTATTTTTATGCATGAAAAATCCCATTACGTGAGTCATGCTCATAGGGGGTAATGACTTGGAAAATGTTTCTGCCATTCTGGACTAAAATGCCAACAATTGGAAAGAAGGAAGAAAAGAAGGCAGGCAGGCAGACAACACACATACTCCTGAAGTCTAATCTTTTGTGTTTTGTTATTCATGGTACAAATTATTAAATTCAGAAAAATGGAAGACTCATATCCCAAAGCTGGTCAAAATGGGCATTATGGTAATACCTAAGGCTTATCAGGATGATGAATTATCCCATTTTCCTGGTGGAAGTTGTGCAAACTTTATAAAGGACAATTTGTTCATATTGATATAAAAACTTTAGGGGATCCCTGGGTGGCTCAGCAGTTTAGTGCCTGCCTTCAGCCCAGGGCATGATCCTGGAAGTCCCGGGATTGAGTCCTGGGATCAAGACCTGCATCGGGCTCCCTGCATGAAGCCTGCTTCTCCCTCTGTGTCTGCCTCTCTCTCTCTCTCTCTCTCTCTGCCTGCTTCTCCCTCTCTCTCTCTGTGTGTGTGTGTCTCTCATGAATAAAGAATAAAATCTTAAAAAAAAAAAAACCAACAACTTTAGAATCTCAGTTGTTCACACTGGAAAACAAAGGTCTGCAAACTTTCTGCAAACAGCCGGACAGTAAATATTTTAGGGCTTTGTGGGCCATATGGCCTCTGTCACAACTCTGCCACTGTCCCCCAAGAGCAGCCACAGACAATATATAAATTAGTAGGTGTGGCTGTGTTCCTATAAAACTTTATCTACAAAAACATTTGGTCTGAGAGCTACAGTTTGCCAACCACTGTGAGAAAAGTTGAATATTAATAATACAGATGATGCCTAATATAGAAGAAAAACCAGAATTAATGCAACAGAGGAACTTGTTATTGAGTAAGTTTTTTTTAAAGTGTCCTAACCAGAAATCTGAAGAGTTACAAGTGCCCACATCTGGGCCATTAACCTTAAATGACCTTTTGTTTATACCATAGTTTTATTCCTTCACTCTCTTGGGCATTTTCCTTGGACAACAAGAAAACTGCAGTGTAGTACAGCGGAGACTGACGTCCCAGGTTCAAAAACTGGCTCTGTGATCGAGACAAAACCCAAAGACACTGGAACCATGGAACATGTTCACAGGAGACATGGAGCCTGAGAAGACTGGGTGCTTGATCAAGAACACTGAACGTTTCAGTAAAGGCTGAGCACGTACCACTCCTTGCCCTCCACCTTACCGTGAGGACAGGATGACGAGTCAGAAACACACACATGAAGTAAACAGTAATTTGGGCTGAAGAAACCCATGTTTTACTTAATTCCACTGTGGAGGAAATTCTGGGGGCAAGCTCAGAACTTAGGGGGGCTCTGTACCAGAGGCAGAGGGCCATGAGCAATAGTACTTAAGTTGCGTATACGTGCTCCAAAATCAAATACGCTCCAATTTCTCAGGTACAGTACAGTTGATTTTCCAAATGACTTTCTTTAGTCAACATCCAGGAAGATAATAAATTAAGACATTGACTATCTCCATTAGTTTCTACTGCTGATATAATAATTACCACTAACCTAAAGGCTTAAACAACAAAGCTATTCACCGTTCTATAGGCCAGAAGTCTGGCATGGAGCGGACTGGACTAAAATCAAGGTGTTGGCAGAAGGTGCTCCTTTCTGGAGGCTCTGAGGGACAATCCCTGTCCTTCCCACCAGGCCTCCTGGCAGATCGCAGTCCCTAGCCTCTGTGGGACCAGGTCCCTGCTTTCCTGCTGGCTTAACTAAGGGCTGTTCCCAGCTAAAGACGACCTCATTCCTTGGATCATGGGCCCCTTTCTCCAACTTCATAACCATGAACAGTGGAACCAGTCCTTCTCACATACATCTCTCAGACCCACCCCTTCACCTCGTTCTTTCACTTTTAAGGACTCAAGTGAATAGGGTGGACCAACCTGGATAATCCAGGCGATTCACCCCATCTCAAGATCCTTAACCTTAATCACATCTGAAGAGACATTTGTCATACAAAGTAACATTCTCATAGGTTCCAGAAATTAGGATGTGGACATCTTTGAGGTGGGATGGGGATGATTTTTTCTAACACAATACCATCTTTGCTTCTTCTAGTCTTCCCAGTGGTACTGATACCTCAAAAATGTCAGTCTGCCTGAGTGTATTCTTGGATAGCAGTTCCTTCTGATCTTTAACGGAAGTCCACGTAAAGGGATGCCCGGGTGGCTCAGTGGTTGAGCTTCTGCCTTAGACTCAGGGCATGATCCCGGGGTCCTTGGATCAAGTCCTGCATTGGGCTTCCTGCAGGGAGCCTACTTCTCCCTCTGCCTATGTCTCTGCTTCTCTCTGTGTCTCTCATGAATAAACAAAATCTTTTTTAAAAAATTAAAGGTCTACATAAAAAGACATATTTATGGACATGTGCTCATCTATACATAGACTCAAATCTTGTAAGTAAAACAATTTATTACTATTGTCAACATTACTGATTTAGAATCCATAAGGCTCTGCTATGTGTTCTGACCTGGTAAGAGAGTCACTGAGCTTCTGTGGGATTCAGTTTCCGTACCCACAAGATGAGAAATGTGGACTTGGAAACTCTGAAACTTCTTTCCATCTCAAAAATCTAGCTCCATGGTCTGAAAAAAAAGGAGGGAGTCTAGAGGTGGGAGAGTAATTATATTTTAGGTATAGAAACAAAAGAACAACAAACCTTTAAGAACTATTCAGAAATAATAAGAAAGCTCTGATTTTATTTTTTCCTACCCAAAACATATTTTAATGTAATTGCAGCACTTGCTTTCCATTAGTGGCTGAAGGTTATTCATGGTTAGCTTTTGTCAATGTAACTCATATATTTCACTCTACCACTCCATTTATCTTTCTGTACATTCTTACATTATTCATCCTTCATAGCCTAACTTCAGTATTTTCCCCCAAGGATACCAATACATTTTCTCTCTTCTTTTTTAAGATTTAATTTTTAAGTAATCTTTATATCTAACGTGGGACTCAAACTCACAACTCTGAGATCAAGCGTCACATGCTCTACAGACAGTCAGGTAGGCACTTCTAAATTGATCCCTCTTGCAATATAATGTCACAAGTCTAAATCAATCTATTTCTTCGGTGTGGACTACACTATTCAGCAATGAGTTTAGGCTGAAGTCCAGAGATCTAGTCAAAGTAAATTTTTTAATAGGAAAAGTATCTTTATTTTTTAAATTTAAATTCAATTTGCCAACACACAGTACAACATCCAGTGCTCAACCTATCAAGTGCCCGTCACCCAGTCATCCCATCCCCCCACCTCCCTCCCCTTTTGCAATCCTTTGTTTCCCAGAGTTAGGAGTCTCTCATGATTTGTCTCTTATTTTCCCCCACTTTCCCTTATGGTCCCTTTCAGTATTTCTTATATTCCACATATGAGTAAAACCATGTAATTGTCTATCTCTGACTCATTTCACCCAGCATAATACCTTCCAGTTCCATTCACGTCGATATAAACGGTAGCTATTCATCTTTTCTGATAGCTGAGTAATATCCCATTGTGTGTTTGTGTGTGTATATATATATACTTTTTTCTTTAAAAGTAATTTGTCTTCAGGATTATTTTCCCACTTTGTTGTGCCAAAATCACCATGAAAAGGACAATATAATTTTACCTGTGTAATAATCCAAGCCACTAGACACTAAGCTTTAAATGCCAGCAAAAATAACAAAATACAAGTAAATGCACTCAGCTTAAAATGATGTTTCTTAATTTGCTTTGTAATAGTGAAACACATTCATGATAATTTTTATTTAAAAGAGATCGAAAGGCTCAGGCCTGAGTGCTCCATCTGGATTAGACGTCCTCTTTACTTGTTATTTGAATAAAGCCACCCCATTCCGTACGAAATCAAGCATCCTCTTAGGGCAGACACAGAGACTGAAGACCTGCCTGCCAAAAACCAAAACCAAAACCAAAACCAAAAAACCAACCTGGTGCTGAGGATGACCAGGAGGAGAGAAGTAGACAGGGGCAGATTAACTGTATAGAAGGCCTAGATTCTCTGTGGAATAGTGACAGCCTGTTGCCCTACAGCACTGTTCTGTAGAATACAAATCAGCTTAGGTGATAATTAATAGGAGAGTGATGTTAGAATAACATGGAAGGCGAGCTGGTTTAATTTTTCTAGTACTTCCGGTCTTGTGCTACCAAGAAACAACAGTTGAATGTAAAGCAAGCAGCTGAGCACATGACTGCACTAGGCCTGGGGGAAGACAGTCCCCAGATGACATCTTCCGTCGCGTGGCAGGCACCCCATTCTTCCTTTGGCCCAGCTCAGCCCCGTGCTCCACTTTGATAGGGAGTAGTGTGCAGGTCTCTTAAATCTTTGTGCAAGAGCCGTAGCAGACAATCAAGCAGAGAGCCATCTCCGGCATCTCTACATTCGGTGCAAGGTCTGCAACTGCTTCTCTCCTGCAACGGCTGATGAAATGTCCTGCTCTTGCTTCCGTCACTCGGCAGTATCAACTTTCCCGTGAACTCATTTTTCAGGCTACCTTCGACTCTTACTAAAGGTGACTAAGTAACGATAACTTTTCTGTTTCTTTGGGATTGTCCCTGTTAAGGATGCAGTTCAGTGGTTCCCACACTGAGCTTCCCATTAGTCCCCTGGGGAGCTTCTGAGATGTCCAGCCTCTCTCCTGATACCATTTAATTCAGAACATCTGGGGGTGGGGACCAGAGCATCAGTTTTCTAAGACCTCCAAGAGATTTCAAAGAGAGAAAAGTCAGAGAACTACTCTAGGTCAGTTCAGGCTTTGAGTGGTCCCTTCCAGATCTATTTTTTCCCTTCAGCTGTTATTTTAACTGAGCTATTTTTTTAAATGTAGTATTTACAGGAATGTACACAGCACCTGTAGCTAAAATGTTTGTATCACTGTGAGGGTTTCCAAAATAAAAATAATGTAAAAGATGAATGGAAGTATATATATTTTATGTGTACTGCAATCCAAGTATTTTATAAAATACTTATAAAAGTATTTTATTGATAATTTATAATAATATGCATTACCTTTATAAAGTGAACCAGTGGACCTCCTGAGATAGACTGGCTTTTCAGACCTTTAAGGTAAAATGAATGTCATTTTTTTTTTTTAAGATTTATTTACTTATTCACAGAAGATACAGAGAGAGGCAGAGGCACAGGCAGAGGGAGAAGCAGGCTCCATGTGGGAAACCCGATGCAGGGCTCCATCCCAGGACTTGGGGTCACGACCGGACCAAATGCAGAAGCTCAACTGCTAAGCCACCCAGGTGTCCCAAGTCAATACCATTTTAAGTGTAACCAGTATGTTCTATGGCCTCCCCACGAGCTGGTGAGCTACATGTGTCACATGCACAGTTCTACACATTGGCCCCATCTATTTTTTTTTTTTCTAAGATTTTATTTATTTATGAGAGACCGAGAGAGGCAGAGACATACGTAGAGGGAGAGGCAGGCTCCACGCAGGGAGCCCGATGTGGGACTCAATCCCGGGACTCCAGGATCATGCCCTGGGCTGAAGGCAGATGCTCAACTGCTGAGCCACCCAGGCGTCCTCCCATCTACTTTTATCAACAAGCAGTCTGGTCTTCCTTCTCCTGGGTCTCCCTCCTCTTGCCATCCTAATTGGCCAACCACTATCACTATGCAGCCCATGATGTGCTGTCTGCCCCACTGCCTTTCTTAACCACGATCTCTGAATCATATTTCTTGTGCTTTCCATTCCTACTGCTGTGAACCAGAAACTCACACCTGCATTCTTGCTAGCCCTCTTATCCCCAGTTCCTACTACCACTAAATATTTAATGTCAGATTAATTTTCCTGAAGTGCATTTGTACTTTCTCAAGCCTCAAATTTTTTTTTTTTAAAGATTTTATTTATTCATTCACGAGACACACAGAAAAAGGCAGAGACACAGGCAGAGGGAGAAGCAGGCTCCCTGTGGGGAGCCCGATGCGGGACTCAATCCCAGGACCCCAGGATTATTACTTGAGCTGAAGGCAGACGCTCAACCATGGAGCCCCCCAGGGGTTCCTCAAGTCCTTATGCTTATGCCACTCCTAAAACCATCCAAGATTCTAACACATATGCCTCTTGCCCTTCCTTTAGCACTTAAAATGTGTAAACATCCAATTTGACCAATTAGGAAAAAAGCCGTGAACAGAGTATTGTAGGGGAATAAGCTCTGGGACTGGGAGAAAGGTTATTACCTGGGCTGTAATGTCCTTTGGTAATCCTAACTAACATTTACTAAGTGCTTATTATATGCCAAACTTTAAGCAAAATTACTATTGGTCCCTCAACAATTTGATGAGGTATCAATATTTTCATTTTACAGTTGGGGAAACTGAGGCAAGAGGGTTAAGTAATCCCTCAGAATCCAAATCTAGACAGGCTTGCTAGTTCCGGAGTTAGTGTTCTTATTCATGACTCTATCCTTCTTTCTTTCTTTCTTTCTTTCTTTCTTTCTTTCTTTCTTTCTTTCTTTCTTTCTCTTTCTTTCTTTCTCTTTCTTTTCTTTTCTTTTCTTTTCTTTTCTTTTCTTTTCTTTTTCTTTTTAAGATTTTATTTATTTATTCATGAGAGAGACAGAGAGAGAGGCAGAGACACAAGCAGAGGGAGAAGCAGGCTCCATGCAGGGAGCCCGACGTGGGACTGGATCCCAGATCTCCAGGATCATACCCTGGGCTGAAGGTGGCGCTAAACCACTGAGCCACCAGGGCTGCCCTCTATCCTGCTTTTCAATTACCAAGTCAGTTGTATTTCTTCTTTCCATCCCTTAACAAATGGGAGTTTAAAATGACTACCTTAATACCTTAAAAGACAAAAATCAAAATAATGAAAAACATTTTGGAATTTATACTGTTAAATGAGCTAATATTCCCACATCAACTATCTTTCCCTATAATTTGGCCTATTGTTTTTCCATTAATAACTGTTTCACATTTATAATTAAAGTTCTGTACTTATTCAGGAATTTCCTTGGAAGGAGAGACCATGATTTATGTCCTTTTCTGACTTGGAAAACCCTAGAAAAAGCTATTCAGTACATATTGCTAACTGGTTGACACAACTGGTTGACACTTTTGGAACTCGTAGGAATGGAAATCAATAAAAAAAAAAAAAATGAAAGTCCGTATTATATTAGGGCTAAAAGTAGTATTTTCCATGGGCCATTCATAGGAAAGCACAAATTCAGTCTCCCCAGACCCTAGTAGGAGTCTGATTCTTCAGCTTAACCAAAGAACACAGGATACAAAGGGATGAAGTAGGTCCTGCTTCTCAGGACATTAAGATCCTCCTAAGCAGTACATCCAGAGGCCATATTATGTACACTGATTTCTACTGAGAGGAATTCCCAGAATGTTAAAGGTCTAGGGATTCTCCTTTCTAGCTTTTCTGTCCTGTTCTTGATAAATCTTGACTGTCTTTCTAGATACTGGCAACTGGATGACTAATGAGGGGGAGGCTTGCAATCGGGCTGGGAGACAGATACCATATGAGGCTAGTCTTTAATGAACTCAATATGAAAGCAAAACTTTTCTCCTTAGGGTTTAGATTCAGAACTAATGGGATCAAAGCAGTATCTATTCTAGCATCCGCTGGGTGACTCTTTCACAGTAATAGAGGTCCGTGTAAATGAGTAGCACTTTGAGACGTTTGGACTGAAACTAAAGGCCTCACTGTGCCCCCTAGTTTTTTAGTTGTCAGATGCTTACGTCCTCTCCCTCTGTTACAACTTAATTTTCCTATGTGAGGTGTTGAACTCTCCATGTCCACGCACCCCCAAGGTTATGTGTATGGGACTCATTTTTTTGTCTAACTGGACTTTTATCTAGAGGCTTTCTCTCAGCACCTGTGATCCTCTGGGACTGCAGGAAACATAGCAGCTTTAAGACTTGCGTAAAAAAAATTTCAAACCAGAGATTTTGTGATGCTCCATAAACACTACACATCTGCTATTTATCTGGCAGGTTAGTTTAATGGAAACTACACAAGGTCATACACTTGGGATGTATTCCTGATAAAATTAGTTCCTTAAGTTTACATATATAACGTCAATAGACGCTTTGAAACATAAAGCAGTCTAAGGGATGAAAAACTACACGGACTATTATTCATCTTAAAAACATTGCACAGGGGATCCCCGAGTGGCTCGGGTTTAGTGCCGCCTGCAGCCCAGGGTGTGACCCGCAGTCCCGGGATCGAGTCCCACCTCCGGCTCCTGGGATGGAGCCTGCTTCTCCCTCTGCCTGTGTCTCTTCCTCGCTCTCTCTCTCATGAATGAATGAATAAAGTCTTAAAAAAAAATAAAAACATTGCACATTATTTCTTTAAGACTCCTTACTGGGATGCCCGGGGGGCTCAGCAGATGTCTGCCTGCCTCTGGCCCAGGTCGTAACCGAGGTCCCGGGATCGAGTCCTGCATCAGGCTCCCTGCATGGAGCCTGCTTCTCCCTCTGCCTGTGTCTCTGCCTCTCTCTCTCTGTGTCTCTATCATGAATAAATAACTAAAATCTTAAAAAAAAAAAAAGAAAAGAAAAGAAAGAAACGGCCGACCCTGCAGGCTACTTCAAACCTACCGTTCCTCACCTGAGACCAGAAACCGAACTAATAACCATAAAAAGGATCCTGTAAACCCCAAGGCTCCCGCCGCTATTCTGCACGGGGACCCTCTTCTAAGTCACCCGAGGGCGGGCCAAGTGGGACAGGCGAGGTCTCCCCGGGGCACGCGGGCGAACCCAGGTGGGCCAAGGATACCCCTGCAAGGACACCCACGTGACCCGGCCCAGCGGCTCCCCCGAGCAGCCGCGCATGCGTGCTGGGGCCCCGGGCTCTGGAGGCGGCCCCGCGGCCTCTCCCGGGAGCAGCCGCGCATGCGTGCTGGGGCCCCGGGCGCTGGAGGCGGCCCCGCGGCCTCTCCCGGGAGCAGCCGCGCATGCGTGCTGGGGCCCCGAGCGCCGGAGGCGGCCCCGGGCCTCTCCCGGGAGCAGCCACGCATGCGTGCTGGGGCCCCGTGCGCTGGAGGCGGCCCCGCGGCTGCGCCCTCGCCACCGCTTCACTTCCGCAGCATCACCTCCCGGCCCGTGGGGGCGACCCCCAAGGGTCGTTCCGCCTCCCCGCACCCGCGCTTCACAGCAACACGCATCTCTCCCCCTCCTTGGCGTGAAAACAGCCGGCTTCGCGTCCTCCGCCAGGGACTTCTCCCTCGTTGCTGCCCTAGGACCCTCGCTCTCCCACCGACTCCTCCCTACCCCGCCTTCGGGAAGCCGCCTCCTTCCTTCCTTCCGCCCGCCGCTCGCTTTGGTCGCCGGCCGGAAACGCGGCGGAGGCCCGCTGCGCACGCGCACTAAGCCCGCCCCCCCCCCCCCCGCGTGGTCGGCCGCGCTCCTTCCGGTTCCGGCGCGCGCAGGCCCCGGCGCGGTCAGTCTCGCGATAGCTGGTGGGCGGGAGGCGCGGCCGGGGCCTGGCGGGCCTTTCCCGCTGCGGCGTCGCCCGGGTGGCTGTGCGGCGCGGCGCGGCGGCCCGAGCATCATGACGTCCGCCCTGGAGAACTACATCAACCGTATCCTCCGGCCCGGCTGCCGCGGGCGGGGGCGGGGGCGGCGGGCGGGGCGCTCGGGCCTGGGACCTGCCGCGCGGCGCCTTTTCATAGTAACCTGACCCCCCCCCTCCCCGCCAACAGCCGTGATGCGCGCGGGCCCCGGGGCCGCGGGAGGCCTGCGCTCGGCCGGGGGGGGCTGCGGCGCGAGCACGCCCGATGCGCCCGGGGGGGACCCGTGCGGCGCTGCCCGCGGTTTGGGTTTTGCTTCCGGAGGCGGCGGGGCGGCCCCAGGCGGCGGTCCCCGGGGCGAGGGCGGGGCCGGCCCCCTCCTCCCGCCGCTCCCGGGTCTGGGCCCCGCAGCCCCCCGCAGCCCCCCGCAGCCCCCCGGCCGGCGGCTGCCCGGTGTTGGTCTCCGTCCTCCGAGCGCGCTTTCCTTGACTCGGTTTCCCAGGAACCGTGGCAGTGATCACTTCCGATGGAAGGATGATCGTGGTAAGTCCCGAGGCGCTCTGTCTGTCCCCGCAAGCTCTCGGGTCGTACGTCCGCAGGGCAGGCTCCTGGCCGCCGCGGCCCGGCACCGCGGGGTCTCCGCCGCGGCCCTGTTCCCATCCAGCCCGTAGACAGGAGCCCGGCCGCCGACCCGCGCTTTCCACCCAGAAACGTGGGCTGCGAGGCGCCTGCTGCACCTGCTGCACCTGCGCGGCTTCCAGGAGCCAATCAGTGCAGCTGCGCGGCCCCCAGGAGCCAATCAATGCACCTGCGCGGCCTCCAGGAGCCGAGGCATCTGCATGGCCTCCAGGAGTCGAGGCATCTGTGCGGTCTCCAGGAGCCCAATGCACCTGCGCGGCCTCCAGGAGCCTGCTGCACCTGCACGGCCTCCAGGACCCGAGGCACCTGCACGGCCTTCAGGAGCCGAGGCATCTGCACGGCTTCCAGGAGCCGAGGCACCTGCACGGCCTTCAGGAGCCGAGGCATCTGCACGGCCTCCAGGAGTCGAGGCATCTGTGCGGTCTCCAGGAGCCCAATGCACCTGCGCGGCCTCCAGGAGCCTGCTGCACCTGCACGGCCTCCAGGACCCGAGGCACCTGCACGGCCTTCAGGAGCCGAGGCATCTGCACGGCCTCCAGGAGCCCAATGCACCTGCACGGCCTCCAGGAGCCCGCTGCACCTGTACGGCCTCCAGGAGCCCGCTGCACCTGCACGGCCTCCAGGAGTTGAGGCATCTGCACGGCTTCCAGGAGCCGAGGCACCTGCACGGCCTTCAGGAGCCGAGGCATCTGCACGGCCTCCAGGAGCCGAGGCATCTGCACGGCCTCCAGGAGCCGAGGCACCTGCGCAGCCTCCGGGAGCCGGGATGAATTGGAGATCCTACCCTCACCGCTGCCGGCCTGGTGTTCCGGCATCTGCCCGTGTTTCATGCTCCTCTTCCCTTCCCCAACCAGGCTGACATTCACTACAGGAATCATAGAGATTTTTTTTTTTTTTTAGATTTTGAGTCTGCCTCTTAGAAACTTCTTTATGATTTCGATACGACGTGTATGCAGTAAGGGACGGTTAAGACTTGTATGGTGTTAACGTACTTTCAGTACCTGCAGGTTGTATGACCTGTTTTCTGCAGGACAAATTATGGTCCGCTTTTTTTAAAGATTTTATTTATTTACTCATGAGAGGCACAGAGAGAGAGAGAGAGAGAGAGGCAGAGACACAGAGGGAGAAGCAGGCTCCATGCAGGGAGCCCGACGTGGGACTTGATCCCGGCACCCCGGGGTCATGCCCTGGGCTGAAGGCGGCGCTAAACTGCTGAGCCCCCCGGGCTGCCCTCAAAAAAGTTAAAGCTGTTATATTTTCTCTGTTTTCTAACTGCATCTAATTCATATGTTTTAATCTCTTACTTTCCTTTTCTGCAGTTTTTTTTTTAATCCTTGTGATTTTTATTAGTGGGTCCATGACTATTATTAAAGTGTTAGCCTTAACCATTTATTTAAATAAGTCATGGGGCAGCCCGGGTGGCTCCGTGGTTTAGCGCCCCCTTCGCCCAGGGCCTGATCCTGGAGACCCCGGATCGAGTCCCCGGTCGGGCTCCCTGCGTGGAGCCTGCTTCTCTCTCTGCCTGTGTCTCTCTCTCTCTCCCTCTCTCTCTGTGTTTCTCATGAATAAATAAAATCTTTAAAAAAAATAAATATAAGTCATGTACCAGGCACTTTACAGGTATTAATATCTATGATACAACTCTGAAGAATTATCCTTGAATTCGAGGTTAGGAACCAGGTTTAGAAAAAGTGAGTCCCTTTCCTAGAGCCACCTGGATAATAACTGGCAGGACCAAACTGGGATTTAAATCCAGCTTGACTCCAAGGCTGAGGCTAGTTGCCTTGCTCCCTTCTTAATCAAGAGAACAGTCTTTTCCCTTAAGGCACCTTAGTGTGTTTTGTCAAATAAGGACAGTTTGAAACGTTTTTATCTCAACTCTTCAAGGCATCTATTATACTAATAAACATTTGCAAATAGAAATAGTTTTTTACTTGGTGAAAATCTCAAATTTAAATTTTCCTATTTTTAACAGAATAGATCATAACTTTGAGAATTACTTTAATTTTATAGAAAGAAAAATATTTTAAAAGAGCATTTTGAGTACCAAAGTTCAGTAGTCCTGTATGTTATTGACACATGGCTTACGAGTAAAATGACATCAAGAGGCTGCGACCAGATGTGTTAACAACTACACCAACTTATCATATTGACTTTACATATTTTGAATTTCAAAACATGAAACGTTTAATAAGTGAGCTTGAGAGAATTAACCAACCAAAACTAACACGGTTGATATTTCTTTAGAAACTTGAAGAGAATCTGAGCTACTGTGTTGTGCTAGACCCATACCTTCCTTTATTCAGAACAAAGATCTCCCATAAAATTTCCTCTGAATATTTCCTTCAAGTTCTGGTTCTAATAATTACAATCCTATTTGTATCTACCTTACTGGATTTGGGGAAAATTAAGTAAGTAAATACATGGTTTCTGTGTTGAGAGTAGGCTGCGGGGAGTCCTGAGTAGAACCAGGAATATTGGCTAGAAGGCTACTGCAAAAATGCCAGCAAGGGATGATGTTGGGTTGGACTCGATTCTGGGTAGTAGGACCAAGGGAGAAACGGTCATGTTGCGAGGCTCATAGAACACTGGCCGCTAGTAAGTCCTCATTAGGTGTGAGCTGTTACTACCAGTTGAAGTCTGAAAGTTTGCATATACTTAATGGGACTGATGTGAATTTCTGAAGAACGATGAAATTCGTTTGTTTGTTCATAGGAGTGTAATGTGGTTCAGTGGTCTGGCCCTGAAGCTAGCCATTTCTGGCTTTGCTACTTTATACTCCTGAAATCTTGAGAGATTATGTAACCTCTGTGGGCCTTAATTTTTCTCCTCTGAAGTGAGAGTAACTAGTATGTGCCTCAAAGGATAAAAATTTGAGATAATGTGTGCGGTGCATTTAATAGCACGCGGCCTAGTGCTAGTGTGCAGCGTGAAGGGATACTGTTACGTTGCTATGGCTGGTATGTAGGCCTCCCACCTTCACATATTTACATGGTTTTCCTTAAATCTCATCTGTTTTAGTCTTTGTCTGAAGTTAGCTCCTGGACTATGTGGACTTTTATGCTACTTCCTTACACTGGGATATAGGTGTCCTCTGTAACTGAACAGTTCTGTCCACTAGTCAGATGTGTGGTGGGCTTTTTTTCCCCGTCTTAAAAAACCAAGAGGTAAGTTTTGTGTCCCTGGATACTGTTGGTTATAAAGAGGTATTCTATTTTACGGTGGATTTATATTTAAAAGAAGTACTTCTAAAATAATAAATTAATTAAAAATACAAATACTCTGTTGGTACAGCTGGGCACTACAAAATTTTTATGTCCTTGAATTTACACATTGAGGTAAACCAGAAGGTTTGTCTTTTTCTCCTGAATGTTTTCTTTACAGGGAACACTGAAAGGGTTTGACCAGACCATTAATTTGATTTTGGATGAAAGCCATGAACGAGTGTTCAGCTCTTCACAGGGAGTAGAACAAGTGGTGCTAGGGTTATACATCGTAAGAGGTGACAATGTGTAAGTAAAATATATCTTTTTTTTTTTTTAAGGCAGGTTAAATATATTAGAGGTATATACTGTTTACTATATGGAAAAGAGGTCTTTATCTACTTAGAGGCTTCTTAAAATGTTCTTCCAAAATACCCCCTGATTTTAGAGAAACGTAAAGACACTTCTAGGGTCCAAGGCTAGGGTTTGAGGATGCCTTCAAAATCTCTTGTGTGAACAATTCTAAATAATTCATGTTCAGTGCATTGAATTTATAAATATCCATTATTAAGTTCTTAGTGTAATTGGAACACTTAAGATGCCCCATGTTTATGGTGTAGCCTCAGTGAACGTGACATACCAATTATGGCAGTTTGAGAAGATACACTTAAGTGGTAGCAATTTAAGAGAAGTCTGCAACAGCAGAGAGTACTACTGTCCGTTAGAACTCGTGGTGATGATGGAAATGTCTATCTGCGTTGTCCACTCTGGTAAGGTACTAGCCACATGTGGCTATTGAGTACTAAACTGGTATGACTAAGAAATTAAATTTTATTTAATTTAATTACTTTTAATAGTCCCATGTGGCTAGTGTAGTTGGATTAGAAGCTTGTTGAATCAATTTTCTAGGGAGCATAGAATTCAAACATAGCTGGAAGGAAGCAAAAGATATATTACACATCTCGTATTATTATTATTATTATTTAAGATTTTATTTATTTATTCACGAGAGACACAGAGACAGAGAGAGGCAGAGACACAGGCAGAGGGAGAAGCAGGCTCCATGCAGGGAGCCCGATGTGGGACTCGATCCCGGGTCTCCAGGATCACACCCTGGGCCGAAGGCGGCGCTAAACCGCTGAGCCACCAGGGCTGCCCATCTCATATTATTTTGGAAGACAAATAGGATATAGAAAATGAGAGAATATTTTATTCATTTAAATTATTTATCTTAAAATCACCTTTAGATGGATAAATTATTTGATGATTAATCAAAAAATCGGGGGTTTATAAAAGGTGAATTTTAGGTGTTAAAAAGTGAGCTGAAAACACACACACACACAAGAAAGGCAAAGCATTTAATGGGGACCAGGTCCCCTGACCAGAATAATAATGATTATATTGGGGCTCTGCCTAATAATTGATTTTTTAAAAATATTTATTTATTTAAGAGAGCTTGAGAGCACACAGAGAGGGAGAAGCAGACTCCCCGCTGAGCAGGGAGCCCGATGTAGGACTCCATCCCAGGCCTCTGGGATCATGACCTGGCAGAAGGCAGGTGCTTAACTGAGTCACGCAGGCACCCCCACACACCCCACACACTAATTGATTTTAAGAAGCCTTCTCCTGCTTTGATAAGAAAGAAAGAAAGAAAAGAAAAGGAAAAGAAAAGGAAAAGGAAAAGGAAGAAAGAAGAAACCTTTTTGTTTTTGAGCTTCAATTTAAAAAATTGTAAACTTTGTTATGAATTCAATGGTGTGCTGGAGCCAGCTTGACTGGCTCAAGGAAGCTAATTGTTATATTTTCAGGAATTTTGCAAGCCAATTAATTGATGCTTGTTGGTGTAGCTTGAAACTGACCATGTGGGAGTATTTGCACTACAGATAGGAGTAAACACTGCAGAGCTGCCTCCCCGTTTTCCTTTGGAGAGCTAGTTTTAAAACGTGTACCAGCACCTTACTGTCTTCCATAAGGATTTTAAATGTTACTAAATTTTTTAAGGTGGAATTGAGATCTTTGATGGGTGCTTTATTTTTTTTTATTTTTATTTATTTTTTTTTTTTTATTTTTTTAATTTTTTTTTTATTTATGATAGTCACAGAGAGAGAGAGAGAGAGAGGCAGAGACACAGGCAGAGGGAGAAGCAGGCTCCATGCACCGGGAGCCCGACGTGGGATTCGATCCCGGGTCTCCAGGATCGCGCCCTGGGCCAAAGGCAGGCGCCAAACCGCTGCGCCACCCAGGGATCCCTGATGGGTGCTTTATATTAAGAAAAGATCATATATTTTCCCAGCGCTTGGTATTTCTATTAGAGAGCTGAAGGCTTTATATAGTTTAAAGCAAAATTGGGCAAATTCTCTATTACAAGTTTTCATCTATAGAGCCAAACTAATTTAAACAACCACTTTCTTATGGAATAATGTTTCATAATGATCTGGATATAACAATGACTATCCAGCTGGAGAGCCATGGCTTGGTACCTAACATAGTCTTAATGAGGTTAATGTTAGGTAGTGTTGAATCAAGGAAAGATTTGCTGGCTTTAAACCTAGCTAGTCACATTGAAAAACCATCTGTTAGGGCACCTGAGTACTCATTGTTATTATTTTCTTGTACTTTTTGGTGTTGGGTTTAAATGGAATGAACTGAGAAATCCTAAAAGGGAAACTAATGGATGTTATATATAAATACTGTACTATATTATATATATAATTATTATATATAAATATATAATAATATATAATATATATAATGGATGCTATATATAAATACTATATAAATATAAATAAAGTTACTCAACTAGTGGACAGTCCATGTTCGTATCTAGTACTGCTTTTGTGTGGTTTTTTTTTTTTGCTTTTGTGATCAACCCCAACACAGTAACACAGTTCCTGGATTGAGATGAAATTACAGGATTGGAAGCTGTGGGGTTATCTATCTGATATGTGTGTTTTTCCTTTAGAGACTCCTGATAGAATCACACTGTATGCAATCTGTCCTTTACATCAGCTCTTAGAATGTTGCCTTCGAATTACGTCTTGAAGTAATTTGTGACTTAAATCACATTCACTGCTTCATAAAAGTGATACTTGCTTTCGCCTTAAGTAGTTTTTACTGTGTCCTTTCAGTTTTATTTAGAAATGCATTTTTTTAACTGATTTTTTTTCTCCTTAAATAACTACAGTGCAGTCATTGGAGAAATTGATGAAGAGACAGATTCTGCGCTTGATTTGGGGAATATTCGAGCAGAACCTCTAAACTCTGTAGCACACTGAGGAAGAATTACATACATTGGACATCTGTAAATCTTTGTATAGAAACTGATTATTCTGAGGATGATGTATGGAATTTTTATGAATGTAATTTTGGACTTTTGACTTCATATTGATTCATTGTAATATGATATGTAAATTAAAATATTTCTACATTTCCTTGAAAAACATTTTTTTCCCCTAAACCCTAGGTTTGGTAGCTTGGTTTTATTTTTCTCTTAAATAGTATGAAAATCTCTACTCTTTTACTTTGAAAACTTCTAGAAAAAATATTTCATATTTTAATATTTATGGAAAACTAGTTAAGAAGAGAAATTTGTGTGCTATGTAAGTCAAGCATTCAAATACCGTCAATAGTGCAGGATACACGTGTTTTCTGATTTTTAAGAAAGTCTTAAGGAAGGTAAGTCTTGTAAATTGAACCATCCCCATTAATCACACTGCCCTGGTGGTTGGTTGCTATCCAGCACCTTAGGAATGTAAGTACAAATATGTTTGGTTGAGAAAAGGAAAAATGCTAACAAAGTTGAATATTATCTGAAAAAATGGATTCCATATAGTCTTAAAAGCCACCTTAGCTTTTAATCTCAAAAAATGGGGAATTTCTAGTATTAAAGGAGTTTTTTGTTGTTGTTTATAAATATGAGTAAGTAAATCTTGTTTTTATTAAGGCAGTGCCTGCTGTTATTGTCAGCAACTTCACATGACCCCTTAGTTTCATAAACCTGTTCTCAAAAGAAATAAACATGGTTTCCCAGAGCAATAATCAAGAAGAATGGGTTCATCACTTGAGTGAATCAATTAAGTGGATAATGTCCCTCATCTACAAGTAGGCTGTTTTCTAAAACCCCTTGTACAGTTGTTTGGACTTTTTAAAGAATCCATAGAAACCATGGTAAAAATAATGTTGAGATATCCAGACTAGTCCTCAGAAATTCTCATCAACTCAGTGGGGGCCAAAGTGTGTAACTTTGTGGTGAGTAGAAAATAGAAGGATATTTTGCAATCTTGTAATTCAAGCAAAATTTAAATAGTTTTTTCTTTTTTTCTTTATGAAAGTGTTTGGCAATAGGGGTTGGCAGGCTTTTTTGTAAAAAATGCAGATAGTATATATTTTAAGCTTTGAGGGCCATATGGTCTCTGTCACAGCTACTCAACTCTGTTGTTCTGCTATGAAAACAAGCATAGATAATACATAAATGAATAGTTGTGGCGGTGTTCCAATAAACTTCATTTATAATAACAGGTGGCGGGCTGGATTTGGCCTGTAGGCCATAGTTGGCTGACCTTTGGCCTAAAAGTAATACAAGCTCAGTAAGAAAAGATGAGGGCTAATTTGTATGGAATTTGGAAAAGGCTTCTGGAGTAGACCCTTTCAGAGTTTAGAGGTAGATTTCATTCATATTTTTAAATATTTAAAACTCTATTAGATATGATAGTTTTTTTGGTTCACAAATAAAACATTTTCCAGAGGAAAATTCCTTCATAGAAACAAGACTTGTAAGGAGAGAACTGTTGAGAGAATTTTCTTCACTGGTCACCAGGCACCATCACCTAGCATAACCTGGTTAGTGTTCTGATGTTCAGGCCTGCCCCTGGATTAGACGAAGTTTACTTAGTGTTGGAGACCATAAATATTTGGGTTCTGTAGTATAAGGTTTTATAATCAGTAATAAAATGAAAATAATGCAAGGTGAATAAAGCAAACAGGCAATTTAGTCAGGGACTATAAACCAAGTGTATTTAAGTAAATAATGGTATTTTAAATGGGTGAACTATTTCCGAAAATCAAATAAGGAATACTGGTCATTCATTTGCTAAGTGAAATGTTTCAAATACAAATGAAGTCCAGCTCAGATATTTTGCCAACATACTTGATAGAACACATGAACCAGTAGACAAACTACTCCCCCAACCACACGTGGTAATGAGTTTCTAATATGTAGCCTCTGAAATCTTATGCGTTTACCTGACTGATGTCAGGAAAATCATTCCCCGAATATGAATTGGATGTTTTTATTATTAATGGTTGCTAAGGGGAAAATGAATGAAAACACACAGAATGGTATACGTAGTTCTTTATTCCTGGGTTCACAGGGTAGGCTTTTTGTGTTTGTAACCAATTCAAATTGGATTTCTTTTTTCATGAGCATTAAAAAGGAACAACTATAAGTGGTAACTTGACTAACACACAGTGTCAGGTTTTTTAGGTTCTTTAATGAGACTTAACTGTAATCACTTTTTATTTATAAAGAGCTTCAAATCAATTTTAACCTGTAATTACCTCCATGTTCTGTGATTCAGGCACTGTCTAAGCCTAGCTTAATAATGAATCAAATTTTTCTGGGCAAGATATTTTCACTAAACTTTTTTGTAAAGGGCAATTAACTGCAAAAAGGACTTCGATTGTTTCTCTTAAATAGAAAACATTTCTAAAGAGGTGAAAGCATTGCTTTTAGGCTAAAGCACTTTGCTAAGTCAAGTGGCCTTACGTGCTGATGGTTTTGGCTTAAATATTACAAATCTTGATGCCAGAAGAATAAGATACCTAAAGATAAACTTATTAATATTTGCTTATTTTAAAAAAAATTTTTATTACTGCTTACTCCGGTTTTTAAAAAAATTTTTTTTAAAGATTTTATTTATTCATGAGAGACAGAGGGAGAAGCAGAGACACAGGCAGAGGGAGAAGCAGGCTCCATGCAGAAGCCTGACATGGGACTCAATCCCAGGACTCCATGATCATGCCCTGGGCTGAAGGCAGATGCTAAACCACTGAGCCACCCAGGGATCTCCATAATCTGCTTCACTTAAGTATCCAGCTTAACACCTTTATAAAATCATTCAGAATTTTTAACCTAATACGAGATAGGATAAAAACTTTAGCATTTAATGTAAATATAGACTGTGTCCCTGTGTTTCTCAGACATGCAACAAAGGAGTCCCCATGTGGATGAGAAAGGATACAGTACCTTCCTGTGAACCTACTTGGGTAGTAGCCGGAATTCTAAAGCAATCCTTAACCGCGATATAGTGTGTTCGGGGGCTTCACCTTCGAAAGTTAGCAGGTAGCATTTATTGATTGAGTGATACCGTGTGCCAGGCATGATGCTCGATGCTTTCAACAGTGACCATCTTACGTGGGAAATTGAGGCTCAGCAGGGTTAGTGCCTTAATGAGGTCACACGAGTAACAGGGCTCTAATCAGACCAAGTCTTTGTATTTTTATAAAACTGCGTATCAGAAAATATAGTGTCGAATTCCTGCTGTCAAATATCTATTAGAAGCCTGAGTGAAAGAAATATTTACATGATCCAAGGCAGTTCACAAAGCTGGGTTGTGGGTCATTTTCATAATTACCTGAGCTGCTTTAGACATTCTTGGGCCCTCTCTCGCTGATGTGGTTCAGTAGACCTGGAATGGGGCACAAAGGAATACGCAGCAAATAGCTAAGTAAGGAAAGTGGTACAATTATTAAAAGACCGATCATATGGCTGGATGACCCCTAGCTATGCTTCAGAATCCTTACCTTCAAGACATGAATAACAACATGTATTTTAGATGTTGTGACAAATGAAATTAGACAACACTTAAAAATTTTGAGATGATTTATGGGATTTCACAGTAAATAGTTTATTCTAGGTATTCTAAGGCCAAAGTGGAAAAGTTGCAGATGTGGGTCTTACCACTTTCATTTTTCAGAGTGCCTCTGGCTACCGTACATCTCTGTAAAAGACCTGGATGGATCATGTCAATTATGAGGATTAAGGTTAAGTGGAAGATAATGTGTAAGAAGTGTACATTATTTAACAAACATGCAGTATGATTACATTTGTCTTCCAGCAATCCTATACTCTTGATTTAAGGGTTTTAAAAATGAAAACAGGTATTTCACTTGTGAACTATGATCTCTCCATTCTGAATTTACATGTTCTAGATCTCACTTTATAAATTTACTTTCACTCACTTTTATATTTTATTTTACTAATTTGGAGCTTTTTTTTTTCTTTTAGCTTGAGCTGTTATTCTTAGCTTTTAAGTCATTGGCAAATTTAGTAAAAAAAATTTGTTTACATGTAAGACT
Organism: Canis aureus; assembly: GCF_053574225.1. Classification (NCBI taxonomy): domain Eukaryota; kingdom Metazoa; phylum Chordata; class Mammalia; order Carnivora; family Canidae; genus Canis; species Canis aureus. Next base: position 4,042,711 of record NC_135628.1, on the reverse strand, counting down.
GAAAAAACCAAAGTTGACAAGGCAAGGTTGATGGTGATCCATTAAATAGGATAGTATTCCCATTCAACCAGCTACAGATTTGCTTAGTTACAAGATCCATAGTCCTTTTTCTCCATCTTGTCTGCAGGGATTATTTGTGTGAAATTTGGTCAGATGTTTTGCTGTGATCTTTATTCCTCGTTTAGCAGGGAAAATACGTGACGTGGGCATATTCTTCATGAATCAATGCTGCCTCCTAGTGATCACTGCTTCCTTTTCTGTTTCCACAAAAGAAAAAAGTATATTTTGGAATTTTGTCAGAGACGTTTGTAAAGCCATTAAGGTCTACTACGTACCACGCTTGCAACTGTGGATATTCCAGGGAACGACACTAACAGGTTGTCCTTGTGAGGCATGTATCTGTCCTTAGCACCTCAACCAAATCATCTTGACTCAAAGGCTTACTGTCCAAGCTCATGAGTTATTTTGTCAATTTCCTTAAGTACTCAGGGATGTAACTTCTAGGGCTTGGATTCATTTAAAGGACTAGAACTGCTTTTTAAGTGGATATAATTTGCATTAATCATTTTCCCAACCTTTTTCCTGTTTTAAGATTGCAGAGTCTGTGTAGGTTGTGTAACACTAAGGATAAAGGCAAAAGAGGAATTCACCAGCAGTTTTCTCTCATTAGGTTATAGAATACCATCCGCTGCCCACTGGCGTTATCTGGTGAATAGAGAGTTGAGAACTATTCTGCGAGACACCGTTCACATCCTAGGTATAGCATTAAAAAATTTTAAACATCTTTATTGATTTTTTGTTATAACCCTTTACTCCATCCTTTTTGTACACGTTTCTTTTTTCAAACATCCTTTTATCTTATAGATGTGTTACTTGTCAAAAGTGGCACAGGTCAAGTACTGCTAACACTAGAATCCAAATCCCACCCTATTATTTCTACCCCAGTGTTCTTTCAACTAAAGCTTCTCTCTTCTCATTAGGGTGATTTTCAGTTATACTGTAAACCTCTGGTTTTTGTTTTCCCTATATACTGGCTTTATAAATATCAAATAATGCGTGGCTCAGTGGTTGAGTATCTGCCTGTGGCTCAGGGCATGATCCCGGGGTCACGGGATCGAGTCCGGAGTCGGGCTCCCTGCATGGATTCTGCTTCTCCCTCTGCCTGTGTCTCTGATACTCTCTGTGTCTTTCATAAATAAACAAAATCTTAAAAAAAAAAAAAAGTGTTTAGATCTTTCAACCTGATTTGGGTAACTTTACCGTAGTTATGTAGAAAAGGACCAGAGATACTAAAGCAGGAGGTATGATTTTTAGGAATTTTTAAATTAGAGTCTGGCAAGGCCAGTGTAGCATGGCGATGAAGGGAATCAGACTCAGCTTGTAGTTTTAGCAAATGAATCTTTCCATGTCTGCGATGCTCCAACAAAAATGGGAGACAACCCTCAGTGAGTTGTTAGGAAGATTAAGATAAACACTTAGAACACTGGAGTAAAGTAATGTGTCAATGTTAATAATAGCTAACATATATTCTAATACTGAATGAAAGACTCCACGTTATCTGTTGTTACCTAGGAAAAATCCTCAAAAGTAACTAAGAGCATTCCTTGATAAAACCCTTTGATGGAAAAATATTAGTAAAATCTCTACAGAGCTGTAAGTTTATTGGAAATGAGTATCTTTCCCTTGTGCAAAAGGTGATGTGAAGTTTTGACTACCACTTTTTTTAAGTGCCAGAGGTAGAGAGAGTACAGAGAAAAGCAATTAAAGTCAGTGATTAGAAGTCCTAAAAGGATTAGATCTCTTTAGTGTGAAAAGATCAATGAGAAATGAAAATATTCTAGAAGTCTGAAATTGAGAATGAATAAGAACTTGCATGTTTTATTTTGTATATTAAAAATAAGTAATGAGTGGAAGGATAGTTTAGGGCAAATAAAATTCTACATTAAAGAATGAATAATAAATCTAAGCAATTTATCAATAATACTTCATTTTCTGAGAATTTACTATATGAGAACCTTCACTGAGAGATGACATGACCCGTAAAGTGACATTTGAAGGCGATATTATAAATGTGCCCAGTGTACGGCAGAGTTTGCCAATGCTTCTACGTGCAGAGATGTTAGGGAGCACGGAGGAGAATTCACAGAGACGGATTTGTGCTGGGTCCTTAAGGAGAGTAAGGCTTTGCACAAATGGTTGAGAAGGCTTTCCACGTTGGTAGACAACAAAGGCAAGAATGAGCAAGATGTGTAAGAATTCCTTGAGTAGTAGACTGATTTATCTCTACGGTAAAGGCTCAGATCCTGCACACACCTCCACCCCCCCCCCCCCCACCAAAAAAAAAAAAGACTGAGCCTTGACCTTGTATCTTCTGGAGGATAACCTCTGAGCCTTTGGTATATCCTTCCCGATAAGAGAGCTCTTGTATGCCTGAAGCCCTGGGCCATGCCAGTTTCTGTTCAGTTTCTGAGGGTTGGAGATGCAGTAAGGAAGGCTAGTCCTGTGGGAGCTACATACCCATCTACATATCTATTCATTGTTTACAGAGCCCTGATAAAAACCCTCGAGCACTAAGACTTGAATGAACTTCTCTGATTGGCAAGACTTAGCCTGTGTCATCAAATATCACTGGGAAAATTAGGTGCTCTCTGCAACTCCACTGGGAGAGGACTAGTGGAAGAGTATACCTGTTTTTTTTTTTTTTTTTTTTTTTCTGGGATTTCACCCTAAGTGTCTTGTTCCTTGCTGATTTTAATCCGAGAAAAGGGAAAGCAATCTAATAATCTGTAGTCTTGAGACCACAGCTGAGATCTGCCCTCAAACCCTTGATGGGTGAAAACAAACTTGGTTACTACACTAACTATCAAACATATTAGAGCAAATAAACTCTAGGCCTAATCAGGCTTCTCAGAAAAAGAAAGAAAAATATTAAACCAAAGGAAACACAGTTAAATCTCATTTCTTGAAGATCCAGGATCTTAACTGCATCCCTTCTCTTGATACTGTGGGTACAAAGGTACCAGGGGGTGGGGGTGGGGGGCGGAGATTGGGTTGGAGTCTGGCAAAACTGGAGTTGAATTATAGTTCAGCACAGAGTAGCTATGGAATCATGGGTCAATTAACCAAGCCCTCTAAATCAATTTTGTAATTAATAAAATGATAGCATGCCAACTTTGCAGAGCTAATATGATGTTACACAGAGAACACGTGTTAAGCACATAATGTCCTATCTAGCCCAGAATAAAACTCCGAATAAATGTCTATTCCATTTCTCTTCTTTCCCCTATTTAAGAGGTAATAAGTGGATCTATAAAAATCTATAAAAATCCTACCTGCTAATGAGTCTTCTTCAGAACTCTCGTCCATAGCTAAGAAGTAAAAATGAATTTGAATCAGCAATAGAAAAAATATGCAATGATATTATGAGTACAATACTCTTATGCTTCACTGCAAAGTATCCCTAAGGAACACAACTGGAGAATATTCCAGAGTAAGTATTAATTATACTCGTGGTAGGCAAGTGATGCATTACGATCTTCCCCACCATCACAAATCATATGCAAGGGAGGATATGATTTATCAAAATATGATACAAGTGAATTACAATGCTAGCCTAACCCAATAAAATCAACAGAAATAGCATTATGAGCAGAATTGGTATTACAGCTAGAGAATAACAGATTTGAATAGCACGATTTCTCTAGACCTCTTCCATTAGGGGCAGTAAGGAGACGGCATACCTACTTAGCTGATTCTTCAGTTCAAGGAGGGAACGTTGGTAGAGACTGTTCAGTTCAGCAGGAGGAACCCATCATAAGGTCTAGAGGCACTGATTTGTCACATTAAAAATCAGGTAAGAGACAATGATCCTTGCAAAAATGTTACAGTGGCCAGGGGAGATGAGTACAAAAGAGACAAGTGTATTTGCTCCCTCTTCTCAGAGAGATGGCAATAAACTCATTTAGTCCTAGGCATTTTATGTACCCTGTGAAGAGAGTCCTGCAAACATGGGCTATTCCTTGGAAGAATAAATGGAAAAGTCCAATGCTAAGAACTTACCTACTCTAGACTACGTGGAGGTTCTACTCAGTAAGTTTAAGATCAACCATTTGGGGGCACCTGGATGGCTCAGTTGGTTAAGTCAACTCTTTACCTCAGCTCAGGCAGGTCTTGATTTCAGAGTCATGAGTTGAGCCCCACACTGGGTTCCATGCTGGACGTGGAGCCTTCTTAAAAAAAAATAGATATAGATAGATAGATAGATAGATAGATAGATAGATAGATAGATAGATAGATAGATCAGCCATTGAGCAGGTTGTGGAACTTTTCCAGAGTGGAACCTGCCAGATATGTAAATAACAATTTCATCAACACAGCCAAGCTGCCAGAGGGTGACATTAGGTGTCCCTGTCTCTACTGGGAGGATTCTTGTTCATACCATGTAAGCCAAAACTGTGTCATTTAAAACAAAGTACTTTTCATGACAGAGAAACTAGTAGAAAGCAAGCCATATGGTGTGGTACGGGCTGTTTTCAGATCATCCCTCAAGAAGATCCCTTCTGCACATATATTTTCCCAGTAAAGAGATGGTCGTGGAAGAGTCGGTGATTCTAGTTTTTTAAGGTGACCTCTTGAGATTCTGTCCTTCAGTGCTGGAGACTCAACTTTTGCATAACAGGATGGTCCAAAGAGTTAGTGTTGTGCGATGTCATTTTCTTACAACAGGCCCTACACCAAAGGACAAGAAAGACCTTTTCCATTAACTTGGCATTTTCATTTTTTACCCATTCAGGCGGTCAGCTGCATGACTTAGCAGCTGAGAAAATTGAATATAAAGATCAAAGTAAGACGATATAGATATTACTCTCAAAAGCATATGGAAACACACAAAGCCAGTAATTTTTAATGTATATTGAGGTAGGAAAAATACTTTTCCTTCCCCAATATTAGAGACATACTACCACACCTTTAGGACAATTATTTGTTGAGTAAGTGAATGAAGGAAAACAATGTTTTCCTTAGAAAAGATTCTCAAAAAGCTATAGAAATTAATTCTGCTCTATAGTGACTACCTGGAAGATTAGAACTACATCTGTTTCATGTTTGACCTTCTGACATAGGTCATAGATTCATAGAATGCCTACCAATTTAGACTAAACTAGGATGGCTTCATACAGTTGTTTAGGTCTGCACTGAACAAGTCACCACACCTAAGGGTACAATTTTCATTGCAGTAATTTTGTTCCTTGACATATTTTCGTACTTCTGTTAAAACTTCAAGTCCAGAGATGGGATGTTTTGTATATTTATTCTACAAATACAAATCTAGGGGATCCCTGGGTGGCGCAGCGGTTTGGCGCCTGCCTTTGGCCCAGGGCGCGATCCTGGAGACCCGGGATCGAATCCTACATTGGGCTCCCGGTGCATGGAGCCTGCTTCTCCCTCTGCCTATGTCTCTGCCTCTCTCTCTCTCTCTCTCTCTCTGTGACTATCATAAATAAATAAATAAATAAATAAATAAATAAATAAATAAATAAATAAAAATTAAAAAAAAAACAAATACAAATCTAACTACTGGTAATAAAATATCTTTTTCTAACAACATTAATAAATGTTGTGAACTAAATGTTCATGCCCCTCCCCCAAAATTGACAGGTTGAGTCCCTAATTCCAATGTGATGGCATTTGGAGTTAGGGCCCTTAGGGGGTAATCAAGTCACAGAAACCCTCATGAATGGGAATAGTGAGTGGCCCCATAAGAGACCAGAGATCTAGCTAGTAGCTCATTCAGCCATCTGAGGACACAGAAACCAAACCAAGGATTAAGACAATTAGCCAACAAATGGAAGACATATATTTTGTTCTAATGAAAACAACTCATTCTCTCCAATTTATGAAAGAGAAAGGTTAATAGATTGTTGATGTAACAATATACAAAAGAACTTGTGATTCTCAATATGGAATTGCTTTTCCAACTTAAGATAAATTAAAAATGTAACCTGACAGTGCTCGCTTTGGCAGCACATATACTAAAATTGGAATGACATGGAGAGATTAGCTTTGCCCCTGTGCAAAGATGACACGCAAATTCGTGAAGTGAAGCATTTCATATATATATATACACACATACTCATATCCTGACATTTTTTTATTGAAGTTCATATTGCTTTGTGTTTGTTTACAGTTTCAGTTTAAATAGACAGATGCTTTTATTATGAATAAATTGATATCATTTATTATAAGAATTTGTTTTAAAAATAACAAACCCATTTTATAACAAATCCACTGTTTGTAATTACATAGAAACAAATAACACTTACTTATTTGCTAATTCATACAAAGACACCATATGGATTTAATGAACTTCTGAAACTAAATTTCTCTTCGGACGTTGTTATTTCAGAATCTCACAATGAACATCTTACATAATCATAAATTGTAGAATTTTAAGCAAATGAAATTTACATATTGATTTTTAAATAGCTCTTTTATTATGAAAACTTTTATAATCTTACTTTCTAGATCTTTGGCAGAACCAACAATCAGAAGTTTCACTGATAGCTATGTTTGAAATAAATATTTGGGTCTTCTTTATTATTTTTTTCTGGGATATCACATGGGATATTTTCACATAGGAAAAAATGTCATAAATAACATTGCTATTTTAATACTGATATAATGTACCAACCATAATACATAACACTCATATTTCTCATAACAGGACAGAAGCTCATAACTATTAATAATAAGTATATAAAATTGGCATATAATTTCTATAGACTTCAAATTTCTGAGCTACACTAGCTTTATATTAGCATTTAAGTGAAAAATTGTCATCAAGTGGTCCTGAATTGAGGGCAGTACATTTCATTAAATCAACCAGGGTGACATGATATGGTGGAAAGATCCTGAAGTCCTGAAGATTAGTCTAGGCACATAGCTATTTTTTCTTGGTCAAGTATTTTCTCTTCGGCTTTTGTAAGATGTGACTTTTGCCTGACCTTCCTAACTCCCAAGTGTTGTCGTAGGGATTTAATGACATAACATATACAAATATTTTTGTGAGATTTTCACAAGGGTTTAAATCCTAATATTACTTATTAGATGGCTTATTGCTTTGGTTTATCATTTCTCAAATTGCACTCCACTACTACATTGCTTGTAACTAGAATTACATATATTATAAGCCATTAGATAATAGATTTGTGATTGCATATAAGAAACTTTAGGGTCTCTGTTAACAGTGGCCATCATGCTAATGGAAGACAGCTAACAGAAGTCAAGACTGATGTGGAAAACTATTCCCACTCTGTCCATTCACATTCCAAACCAGGTGATCTTTGGGAGAATAATGCTCAATCTCCAGGTCGATCCTCCCAATTGTTTGGGAAGGTGGAAACCACCTTTTATTCTTGGATTGTGATACATGTGTGGGTTTGAATGAACCTTCCCTAAGAGATTTAGGTCCTCTAGATTCAGAGAATCCTGTTGAACCTTGAAAATTATGACAGCCTCTCCTGAAACAGGTACAGATACAAGAAGCCACCTGGGGTTTTTTAATACTTATCAAACTCAGAACTTGAGTAGCTGACCTTAGTAGTGGGGACCTAAGGGAAGTAGTAGTCCCCCGCTGCCCTGGAGGAAAATGACACAGGAATTTTCAGTCTTGGGAGACCATCTAGGAGAAAAGAAAGAGACTGATGCCTTTTTGCAATACTATCTGAATCTGATCACTTCAGCTGGGCCCTATTAGCACTCCTTGGATTTGCACCCTAAGTGTTGTAATTCCTTCATCCTAGTCACAGCCCTGATTTCTTAGCAAGAAGAACAAAGGTGTCCAAAGGGAATCTAGCATGAAGGTCTGGGTGATGATCTGAGCTCCACATAAAGTTCTGACTGAAATAAATGAATGCTTTGGAAACAATACCTGAACACTTCGTTGTACCCTAAAAGAACCATACTCTAAGAGTCCAGGCATGGTTCACTACTAAAGATCGGGGCCAGCACTTACGGACAATTGAGCTTTCCCTACTAATTTGGATTTTCATCATGATTCAATACTGATTCTCATATATATTTGGATGTGTTTCTAAACTTCCTATTCTATTCCATTCATTTGTCCATCTACTCTGCTGTCATTAAAAAAAAAATTAGTGGAAATGTATAGATCTCTTAATCTTTTTTCAAAACTTTTCTTAATATCATCATAAAAGTCTACCAGAATAGCATCAAGAATACTTCTAATTTTTTAAACCCTGATACTTTGATTTGGTCTACAGGAAATTGCTAAAATACTAAGAGAAAAGTTTACGCATTTTAGATAAATAAGTCTTGGTTCGACAACATGGAGCACCTCTCCACTCCAAGAGTTTTTCTTAGATGCCTTAGGAAAGCATATAGTTTATACCTATCTATCTACCTATCTAAAGTATGTTGATGAAAACAATAAAGAGATCAGCACCTATTAGAACCAAACCCAGAACACTGACAAGATCAAACGCAGGTGAGGATGTGGAGCAAAAGAAATTCTCATTTATTGCCCGTGGGAAGGCAGAGCAGCATAGCCACTCCGGATGACAGTTTATCAGCTTCTTACAAAACTAAACATACTCTTACCATATAACCCAGTAATCACACTCCTTGGTATTTATGTAAAGGAGTTGAAAACTTATGTCCATGAAAAATCTTGCACATGAACATTTATAGCAGCTTTATCCGTAAATGCCAAAACTTGGGAGCAACCAAGATGTCCTTCAGTAGGTAAATGGATACTGTGGTACGTCCACACAGAATATTGTTCAGTGCTAAAAAGAAATGCGCTATTAACCATGAAAAGACATGGAAGAAACTGAAATGCACATTACTAAGTGAAAGAAGCCAATGTGAAAAGGCTACATACTGTACGATTCCAGCTAGATGTCATTCTGGCAAAGGCAAAACTGCGGAAACAGTAAAAAGAGGTTGTCAAGGACTGGAGGGAGGGTGGAAGGAATAGGAGAACACAGATGGTTTTCATGGCAATGGAACTCATCTGTAGGATACTGTAGTGGTGGATGCATTTCCTTATATATTCGTCCAAACCTATAGTGCATACAATTCTGAGGATAAGAAGCATCTGAATAAGGACGCCTGGGTGGCTCAGCGGTTGAGCACCTGCCTTTGGCTCAGGTTGTGATCTCAGGGTCCTGGGATCAAGTCCTGCATCGGGTCCCTACAGGGAGCCCCTTCTCCCTCTGCCTGTGTCTCTGCCTCTCTCTCTGTGTCTCTCATGAGTAAATTTAAAATAAAAAATAAATGACACTGACAAGATTTAAAGAAATTCCTCCTCATACAGCCTTAAAGAATTGTTAACATCATCAACCTGCTACTTTTGTACCTAGCTTAATTACATGCAAAATGGTTTCACATTAAGGACTTCCATTTTAAATTTTATTATTCAAAATAAATCTTATTCATATAAATCTATTTAGTGTGTTTCTCTTTTCCCCCTCTTATAAAATATAATGAGATGGTCAAATAAGAAAGTGGTTTTGGTCATTTATGGTTTCTGGTCTTTCATTTTTTTCATAGAGTCATCTTTTTTTTTTTTTTCAGTCAACTTTTGATTCAAGTGGATCTTAAAACACTAGAAGACACTGGGGGAAATATTGGCGGTGTATTTTATGAAACATACTTTCATATGTTGTGAACTAGTAATCTCAATTATAGAACTCTGTATCCAAAGGACATTAATTCCAAAGAAGAAAACATGGATAGCAAAACAAGATTTTCAGTCTTTAATAGTGGGGGGAAAATGAGAAAAAAAAAATGTAAGACCTCACAGTAAGGGAATGTCTGAGTGAATTAGAGTGTCATATAGCCAATCAATACAATTTATATCAAAGATACATGATTCCAAGGATGCTGCAGTAGTATAAATGTGGCATAAAGGAGAAAAGATCTGCCTCATGAGAACAATCTTGGGAAGCGATTAGCATATCATCTTTATATTACATTAAAGGAGCCAAGGCTATAGTTAAGAAGCTTGAGCATTCTTCTGCTTCTAAGTGGCTAGGTAGGAATTTGAGTCTGCTATGTATTTTCCACTCTGCTACTTAAAACATCAGTGGAAATCCTAAATATATACAAGAAGTGCAGAAGTTGACAAATTTTTCTCTTATAATGATTATACAGGGCAGAAAAATTATTTTGAAATCTTAATAATAACTTGTTGATCAAGTACTAACATTTTGTCAAGACTTAGAAGTCAGGAGATAAAGAAATTGATATTAGAATATTTGTGAAAAAGTGAATACACAAATGGACAGTAGCCAGATCATATATGAAAAAAGAACTCTGACCCATAATCTCTGCAATCAGCCCAGAATTCAGTGAGTGAAGGTTTTGACCAAAACCTTGTCAGTGACTGTCAATTTCCCAATATTTCATTCCTCCCTTCTTCTACTTCCAACTCAGCACAAGCCAGAGAAAGGCAAATATGCTCCTCAAATTAATCGCATAAGATGCAACACTTCTAATTAACCAATCTCTAGCTTCCCCATGCCAACTATCCGCGGACTTCAAGGATGAAGTCTTCCATCTTTTTGAATATTAGAGCTTTTCCACTTTCCTGCTTTCCTTGGGAGTCTCTGTCGAATGTAAGTGATAATGGCTGACTCCCTTGCAACAATCTCTGAACTGCTTCTATTTATCCCCATTTGGATTATCTTTATTTCCACAGGTTTCTTAGATCACTCAACAAGATTTATTTACATCACCTACCACTACAGATCCCAATTTCAACTGGGTGCAAATTCCATGGAGACAATCCCCTTTGCTTTCAGGGGCTTATTGAGTCCTTGCTAACAGAGAAAGTTATGATGGTCTGAACCTTGCTCTCTTCATGTTGAGTTTCTGGGCAATTTATCTCTACTTGGTAATAAACTCAATGAATTTTTTTAGTTTCTCAGTATAAAAATTTTTTTAGTTTCTCATTATAAAATAATTTTTACACTTTATTTATGTTTTATGATTTACAGAGAATATTTAATAATCAGAACTCACCATTTGCAATATTGTACATTAAATTATAATATAACCCCTGCTACAAAAGCTATCTATGTTGACCCAAGATAAAAACTGTCTCTAGTTTAAATACATTAGAAATTAAAATATATATATATTAGAAAGTGGTCGTTAAGTGCTGAAAATCTAGAAGAATTCTCCAACATCTGCTCTCTTATCTCGACATTTGCTTCGAGCTTTTGTTCGAGCTTTGAAGGCTGCAGAGTTATACAGGTGCCTTTCAAAACAAGAGATCTTCATTGTTTTAAGTGTTGCAGCATCAAGCATCACGGGGGGTCCAAGCTCAAATACATTACGAAGGAATTCATTGATACTGCATCCCTGATCCAAGAACTTCCTTAAAGGTGTCATAGGTGTGTTTTTTGACCCAGCAATCAATATACATTCGTTCAGGATCAAATTTAACAGTTTCTGTTGGAAAATCCCGTTCCTCCACTGCCCTCAGGATGTCTCTGAACACTGACCGCTGCTTTCTCTTGTCCACTTTGGCACGGTGCTTACTTCCATCTGTAGCCAAAGCCCTAAGCATCTGAGTCAAAGATTCCATGTCTTCATAAAAAAAAGTCACTCTCCATCCCTCTGGCCAATTCAAACATAAGTCCCAAAGATTCACCAGCAGCTATTCTCATGTTGACATCATCAGAAGAGAGGAGGCTTGGAAGTTTATGGAAATGCATCTAGAGCTTTTTCTTCACTTCATTGATTGGGCATATGGTCAATAATAATGTCCACGCAAGAAGCGAGCTGAACTCTGCTCTCTTCATGTTTAGTTTCTGGGCAATTTATTCTCTACTCGGTAATAAACTCAATGAATTTTTTTAGTTTCTCAGTATAAAAGTTTGGTTTACACTGTACTGTAGTCTACTAAGTGTGCAATAGCATTGCATCTAAAATTATAATGTACATAAATAAAAATACATTCTTGCTAAAAAAATGAAAACCATCATCTGGGATTTCAGCAAGTACATTCTTTTGGCTGGTGGAGGGTCTTGCCTTAATGTTGAAGGCTCCTGACTGACTAGGGTAGTGGTTGTTGAAGGATAGGGTGACCATGGCAATTTCTTAAAATAGGACAACAGCGATGAAATTTGCCACATAGAGGGGTTCAACCATATGAAGCAACAACTCATCTATTAAAATATTATCATGAGATTGCTGCCAGTCATATCTTCAGGCCCCACTTCTCATTCTAGTTCTATTTCCACCATATCTGCAGTTACTTCCTTTCTTCCTTCTCCCCCAAGTCATCCACGAGGGTTGGAATCAACTACTTCCAAACTTCTGTTAATGTTGATATTTTGACCTCTTCCCATGAATTGTGAACGTTTTTAATGGCATCTAAAATGGTGAATCTTTTCAGGAAGGGTTTCAATTTACTTTGCTCAGATCCATTAGATGAATCACTATCAATGGCAGCTTGGGCCTTACAAAATGGTACAAAAACAATCATATTTCTTAAATAATAAGACTTGAAAGTCAAGATTACTCCTTGATCCGTGGGCTGCAGAGTGGATGTTGTTAGCATGAAAGTAGGCATTAGGGAAGTCTGGGTGGCTCAGAGGTTGAGTGTCTGCCTTTGGCCCAGGGCGTGATCCTGAAGACCCGGGATCGAGTCCCACATCGGGCTCCTGGCATGGAGCCTGCTTCTCCCTCTGCCTCTGTCTCTGCCTCTTTCTGTGTGTCTCTCATGAATAAATAACTAAAATTAAAAAAAAAAAAAAAGAAAGTAGGCCTTAATCTCCTTACACATTTCCACCAGAGCTCTTGGGTGACCAGGTGCATCGTCAATGAGCAGTCAATCTATCTTAAAAGGAATCTTTCTGCCTCAGTAGTCAGTGTCAACAGTGGTCTTAAAATTTTCTTGTGAACCACATTGCAAAGAGATGTTCTGTCATTTAGGCTTTGTTGTTCCATGTACCGAGCACGGGCTGAGTAGATACAGCATTATTCTTAGGGGCCCTACAATTTTTGGAATGGTAAATGAGCAATGGCTTCCTCCTAAAGTTACCAGCGTTAGCCCTAACAAGAGAGTCAGCCTATCTTTTGAAGCTTTGAAGCTAAGACATTGACTTCTCCTCTCTAGCTATGGAAATCCCAGATGGCCATCTTCTTCCAGGATAAGACTATTTTGTCTACATTGAGAAGCTATTGTTTAGTGTAGCCACCCTCATTAATTATCTTTTTTTTTAAAGATTTTATTTATTTATTCATGAGAGACACGGAGAGAGAAAGAGAGAGAGAGAGAGAGAGAGAGAGAGAGAGAAGCAGAGACACAGGCAGAGGGAGAAGCAGGCTTCATGCAGGGAGCCCGATGTGGGACTCGATCCTGGGACTCCAGGGTCATGCCCTGGGCTGAAGGCAGGTGCTGAACAGCTGAGCCACCAGGGATCCTCTAATTATCTTAACTATTATTATCATTAGCTAGATCTTCTGGATAACTTGCTGGAGCTCCTATATCAGCACCCGCTGCTTCATTTTGCACTTTTATGTTATAAAGATTATGTTTTTTTCTTTAAGCCTTATGCCAATCTCTGCTAGCTTCAAACTTACCTTCTGAGGCTTCCTCCCTTCTCTCAGCCTTTATAGAATTGAAGAGAGTTAGAGACTTGCTCTGGATTAGGCTTTGATTTAAAGGGATGTGGTGTGTGTGATCTTCTATTCAGACTACCAAAACTGTCTCCACATCAGCAATAAGGCTGTTCTGCTCCTTATCATTCATATGTTCACCAGAGTAGCACATTTAATTTTTCTTCCAGAACTTTTCCTTTGCCTTCACAACTTGATTAACTTTTTAGCACGAGAGACCTAGTTTTTGGCCTACCTCAGCTGATAACATGCCTTCCTCATAAGCATAATCATTTCTAGTGTTTGACTTAAAGTGAAAGACTTAAGACTCTTCCTTTTACTTGAATATTTAGAGTCCATTGTACAGTTATTAATCATCTTAATGTCACAACTGTTGTGTCTTAGGGAATAAAGAGGCCTGAGGAGAGGGAGAGAAAAGGGGAACAGCAGGTTGTCAGTAGTCAGAACATACACTTATATCGATTAAGCTTGTTGTCTACATGGGTATGGTTCTTGGCCCCACAAGATAATTATAATACAACATCGAAGATCATTGATCACATCACCATAACAAATATAATAATGAAAAAAATTGTAAATATTCAGAGAATTGCCAAAATGTGATACAGAGACATGGAGTGAGCAAATGCTGTGGGGAAAATGGTGCCAATAAGCTTGCTTGACGTAGAGTTATCACAAACCTTCAATTTGTGAAAAAAAGAAAAAAGCAATATCTTCAAAGTACAATGAAGCAAAGTGCAGTAAAATCAGTTATGTCCGTATTTGGCAATTGAGTATTTAGTATCATCAGACATTTTACAAGCAATGAGGATTTAACTATGAACAAAAAGTTCAATCTCATGGATCTTCTTATTCAAAAGGCAAGGAGGGGAGGAATAGACAATAAAGCATCATAAGGGACAGGATGGCAGGGCAGCCAGAGAAGGCTTCACTGGTGTGTCATATGAGGGGAGACAGGAGACAACCAAAGGAAGAGTCTTCCAGGGAATAGTCCCGAAGCTAGACCATGCTAGACGTGGTCAAGGTATGGCAAGGAGCACAGTGAAAACTATCTGTATTATGTTTTTAAAAAGAAAAATGCAAAATTGTAAATTCCCTTTGAGGAAAAGAAAAAAGTTAAGCAGATTTTAAAAGATTACAAAAACATGCCAGGAATTTAATGTATGTTTTGCTTGGGTGATATGAGACTCTGAGTGATACATTTTCTTAGTTCCTTTTTTCTTTTCTATAATACTCAATTTTTCTTACTATGTAGGCAGCAGCAAAGTACTTGTAGAAATGAGGTTACATGACTAGAAAACAAGTAATATTTGTAATGTCTTCATTTATGTTCAAATATTTTTATGTCTAAGTATATTTCTTAAATTCTATGCCTCAGCTACAAAACAATTATAATTTAGCATTGATATTTCTACATTTTATGGTCATTTAAAAAAAATGAATAATTAAATGATCCCCTTGGAATCTGACAAAAACACAGCCTTTAACATTGACCATCTTTTGCAATGTGTTTTGACAATTTTCTTGACCTAATATTTCTATTATGCTTCAAAATATACAAAAATAAATATTTCACTAGAAGCTGCAACATGTATGGCCATGGGTGAAAGGATTGGGGGTATTTTTGATTTGTTTAGCCTCAGGAGATACTCAAAATATGAAAGAGGTAGTTTTAAGTTTCTACTGCTTTTTTTTCCCCGAAGAAGTGAAGTATAAATCCCAGAAATTCTTTATGCTTATAGGACATGAACATTATAGAGATGAGAGCATATAGAGAGAGGAGCATATAAAGACGAATAACAAGAGTGCAAAAAACAAAATTTCTTGAGTGTGTAAGCTTAAGTTATAAAGGAAAACTCAGGCAAATTCTCTCTTAAATTCACTTACCTAAAGGCCATAGAACCAAGCACTGTTCTAAGGATCATAACGATAGATTTGAGGGGATGGAGAGTGTTTGAATAGTTGTGACAGTCATATATGATCTATTGCCATCAGGTTCCCTCTCTTCCTTAAGTTTTCTTTCTCTTCTTTTTTACACTATAATTGAAGGGTGTGGGGGGAGTGTGGGTGCTGGTATATTCACAGAGAATAACTGTAATAATTTTTATGTCATCCAATGAAAAAAGGTTAATGTAAGACATATCCGCACCCCCCCCCCCAAAAAGAAAAAGCTATGTTTTACAGACCTAAATAACTATATGGTATTTTTAAAAAAATAAATACCAAAAATTATTCTAATAGGTGCATGGTATTTTTAATTAACAAATTGCAACTAAGTTTAAGTTTTATATAATGATTAAGTATATATTATATTAATAATCATCAAATGTACTTATCTGAAATGTTTTTAGACTAAAATTAAAAATTTACTAATAGCTTTATATTTACTGTTAAAATTTGTTTTTATAATGAGTCATTACTATTATAACTAGTCACATTTTATTTTTTTACAACTAGACTATGGATAAAAATTATCTTAATCATTCAGTATCTCTACATTTTCAGTCAACACAGTGTCAGAATATTTTAAATACAAATTTTCTTAAGAACAGTTCTTAAGACTAGTTAGCATTTCAAATAGGAGAAAAATTTCTATTTCAAATTTAAATATTATTTGAGAAAACTGTGTCCCTTCCTAAAAAGCAAACAAATAAAAAACATTAAAACTACTTGTTCAATTTTGTATCTTCTTACCGTCCCTGCAGTTCTTCTGTATCAAATGTAGAGCTGGAGGTTGTATCTTCAGAGTTAGATATCTGCTCAACGTTCTTCCCTCTTCCATAAGTGGCAATTAATGGATGATATCTGTCCATAAAGAGAAAAAGAGAAAATGTATATAAGTTCCAGCATTACAAATAGTTATAGTCACAACACATAATCATCAAGTCAAAACCTTAGACATTAGCTAATACCTTCCTAAGTTTGCCACACACTGGCTGCTGACCTCAAGCCTCCTTTCAAGCCAATTCCACTAACAGACCCCATTTTCATTTCACATACTCCCATTCTCAGTGCTTTTCTTCCTGCCATCACAAATAAACAACTAGCGAGGGAGAAAAAGTTGCTTTAGGTTATCGCTGGTATATTAGTTTGGTAAGGTTGCTGTAACAAAATACCACAGACTGCACGGCTTAAGCAACAGACATTTATTTTTCTCACAGTTATGGAACCTGGAAGTCCAAGATCAAGGTGCCAAGAGGGTTGGTTTCCTCTGAGGCCCGTAAGGGTTGGATCTGTTCCAGGGCTCTCTCCCTGGCTAGGAGATGACAGTGCTTTGCTGACTCTTCACCTAAAAGTTGCCCCTCTGGCAACAAGCACCTTTGGTGTCTCTATGTCCTAATCTTAGTCAACCTGGATTAGGACCTACTCTACTGCATATTTTAATTTAACATCTCTTTCAAAGCCCTCTCTCCAAATACAATCATCCCAATTCTGAGGTACTGGGGGTTAGAATGTTGACATATAGTTTTGAGGAGGTAGGAATAGGAGACAATTCGGCTCATAACAGTTGGGTCTAACAGCAAATTGGCAAAGTGAAGACAAGTAACTCAGGGACTGAAACATATCCAGTAAAGAATAAATCTTTTCCCCATGCCTGAAAGAGCCCATCACTTATTAATAGACAAATGGTTTCAGAATTTCAGTGAGAGGAATGAGGCAATATGCAAGTTAAAGCTAAATGTAAAATATCTAAATATAGTTCTCTCATTTAACACAGTTCCACTTATTTTTTTAAATAAGTGGAAATAAACATTTTTATTTACTAAAATATAGTAAATAAATATTTTTATTTACTAAACCCACTTTTACTAAGCTATAGAACCCATTCGCCAAAGAAGAGAGCTAACAAGTGGTGCTGATAAGCAGAGGCTATGTGCTCAATGTGGTAGATAGGCCACAGCTACTCAAGCCACAAAAGTCACAATTACAGAAAGCTTCATTCCCATCACAAAAGAGAGACAAAAACAGAAAAGAGAACAGGAAGAATTAGATTGAGCTTAGAGTTATTTGCAATTTTTATTAAATGTTCATAGTTCCCACATCCTAAAGGTATTATTGCTTGGTCGTGAGGAAGTTACTTACCTCTCTTCGCTTTTACCTCTTTGAAAAAAATAAATGTAATGCTCCTAGAATTTTCAATATTGAAAATATTAAAATAATACTGAGAGGATAAATAGTCCATGGTCAACACGATTCTATTTCTTTTTAAATTAATGATGGAGCAAACTACAAAAAAGAATGTTCTAAAAAGTCATTTGGGGGAGATGAAAGAAGATGGTGAGATTTCCTTCCCATCGAACTAGCCAAAAGTAGCTTCACAAGATTTATAAATGTAAACAAGTTATTTTAGATATACAGTGTTGTTTTTAGACCAATGGATATTTTAAGCATATATATATGTATCTCCTAGTTGCATATACCCAAACTTTTTTTTTTAATTAATTAATTTATTTGAGAAAGAGAGAGTCGGGGGAGGGGCAGAGGGAGAGGGAGAAAGAGAGAATCTTCAAGTAGACTCCCTCTGAGCACAGAGCCTGGCATGAGGCTCCATCTCAGGACCCTGAGATTGTGACCTGAGCTAAAATCAAGAATTGGCCGCTTAACCAACTGAGCCCCTGTATCCAAATTTTTTAAATGATGAAGAAAATTTAAAGGAACAGGACCTTTTTTTATAAAATGGAGGATCCTTTCAGAGCATAGATATTCATCAGTAATTTATGTCTTTAAATTTTTATACACATGGTTTGCTTAAACCAAGATAAAGCAAGGTACATATGTCCAGTATTGCAAAGAAAATACTGTATTCAACTATGGTTCATATATTTAATGGATTATGAATCCTTTAGTTTATAAAGTTCAATTTAGACTTTAAAAATAAACATCTGAATGTATGTATAAAAATTATTTCTCTCTCTTCTTTTCTCTTTTCTCTCCCTCACCCCGTAGTATTCATATGGAATTAATGATCAAAATATATTACTAAAATGTGAATAAAGTAGGTGGAAGAAGAATAGGAAAACAAAAAACTAGAAAAGTACCTATGTATAATTAAAATTTTGCCTTAAAATGAAATTATAAGGAAAATACTTTTATGTTGTTTTGACTTCATTAGCTGTAATGTAAATTTCTGTTCATTGCATTTTACTTCCTCATTGACTATTAAAATTAGAAATGCATATTCATACATGAAAAGTTTTGCCATTTAGTTTAATAAGAATATACTTAAGAATTCTGAAAACTTATCAGACTAAAACAGCTAACAAAACAATAACAATATTCAAAATTTGAATAAAATTTTTACATTACTAATATGTAAAAAATAAAAATGAAAGAGTCTTGTATAGATAAATCATCTTTAGCCCGACGCTATTAACCCAGATGTTTTGTTATTGACTATGTCACTATTTGCTGAAATCACTGTCCTGAAATACTTCAAATTCCAGTGCCACCGGGAATTCATCTGTACACTCAGCCTACCTGCAGTTCTTATATCGATTGGACCCTACAAACAAGTGAAATCAGGGATCCCTGGACCCATGGGATCAGAATCCATAATACGGCTCGCCCTACTGTGGTGCCTATTTCAGCTGTGGTTGCACTTTGAGGCTCATGGTTCTTTCCTTATGATCAAATCCAATGCAATTGTTAAAAGATATGCAGTATCACCTACACAGTAAGACCATTAAAAGAGGCATATTCCTCAGCTGTGAATCCATAAATATCTTGGCAAGATAGATCCACTTCTTGCTGAAGAAGACCGACTAAATTTGTTGGTTCATCACTTAGAGCAATCATAAGGGCTGTTCTGGAGCAAGAGAGACACATGAATGTGTATTTATGGATCTTAGACATATATTATACTTTTTAAAAAAAGTCTTCTAAATTTACTATTCAAATGTGGAATCTCTAACGGGGAAAGAGTTAGGGCAAGGATTAAAAGGTGGGGCAGATTTGCTAAAAAAGGTGCACCAATCACAGGTTATCATGGAGTTTAAAAATAGAAGAGTCTCTAGGAAGCTGCTCGCTCAATGGTTTTCAATCCTTGTTCCCTGGAACCCTGGTGTTTTCAAGATGTCTCAAAATACTAGGGAGGGGCAACCTGGGGCTCTGGGTCCCCTAGCCCCATTTAACTATAGCAAGTAGGATTTAGAGATTTTCTGTGTAAGATTCAAATTCTAAGGTTATAAATACTACTATTACTATTAATGACCTACCAATTTGGTCCAACTGTTTGATTTTACAGAAAAACACATCCTGGGAATCTAGGTAGTTTGGCCGAAATATATGGCCAGATCTTTTATCAATATCACAAAATATATTTACAAATATACACAAACACACACACACACATTGTCTTGTTAGGAAGCTATAGTTATAGCTTAATTTAACTTGCTATTGTTAAATGCTCTTATTTGGCGTGTATTATACCTTTGATTGTTATCTGAAGCATTCACATCTGCTCCTCTTTTCAGAAGATACTCTACCATTTTTGCATTATTTTCAGTAATGGCAAGTAACAGTGGAGTATACCCATCCTGAAAAAAAGATTTCAAAATGATTACTTAAAATACTATACGTACATTATATGCCTTTTAGATTTAAGTTCAATCTAAAAGACACTCTAATTTTTAAAAAGTTTTGATACATAACAAAATATGATTTCAGAGACTAAGAAAATAGACTGGAGGTGGGTCATTCAAAAATAAAATTAAAGTTTTTACTTTAGGCCTAACTTGAATTGTGGACAAGAGCAGCCTGGAGTATTTAAGCAACACACATCACACGCTTCAGGCAAGTATTACAAACCATCAATTGCATTTAGACCTCCAAGGTTGGCATTTGTTTTGGGCTGTCATAGAGAGAAAATTTCAGTGACCTTAAGTGTTAGGACGCTTAAACAAGAAAATAACAACAACTCATCTCAATAGGAGAGTTGGATTCCTTTTAGGACAGTGATTTTCCAATTTAATCCTATTATCATTATCTGTGAGTATTTAAGTTAAGACAGGAAAAAATGCAGACTTACGGTTTTTAACCGATATCAACTTATAGGGAAATCAGATATTTCCCATTTGATATAGGCCTTTGAACACTTATCATTGTTAAGTATAGCATTGTTTTGGGGTTCAGTGTTACAGTCTGAAATGAAATGGACCAAGACTTTTTTTTTTAAGACGTTATTTATTTATTCATGAGAGACACAGAGAGAAAAACAGGGACACAGGCAGAGGGAGAAGCAGGCTCCCTGTGGGGACCCCGATGGGGAACTCGATCCCAGGACGTGGGATCACGCCTGAGCAGAAGGCAGACGCTCAACCACTGAGCCACCCAGGAGTCCCTGGACCAAGACTTTTAAAAAAGGAAAACCTTACCAGTATTTGATAATCTCATTCTTCTTTTTCTTTTCCCCAATTTCATTTTGGAAAATTCATGCTTCATACAACATGTGTTTCATCAGATATGAATTATCTGTAATAAATACCTTCTTCCATTGCTTTCTCTAAAATATGTTATTTTCAATAGACTTATCTTGATCTTCAAGATTAGCTTTGTGTTCAAGCAATTTTTCAACTAAGGAGACACTTTGGCCACAGACGGCACAATGGAGCGCAGTATTGCCGTCTAAATCTGCCAGATTCGGGTCTGCACCATGTCCTAGAAGAATGGTAGCACAGTCCTCCTTAGCACACTGTACTGCCTGTCAAGACAACAAGAACAGATGAGCAACCAACCCATTACTCAGGATATGACGTATTAAAACTGTTTAATACTATGTTTTAAACTGAAATCCAACAAAAGTTAACTAGAAGAACTCAGATGCATTCCAACTGAAAAGGAAAAATTAACACACCTTAGTCAATGGAGATCGGTTTTCACTATCGCAGACATTTATTTTGCGCAGTTGCTCAATTAAGAGAGAGACAATATTTGAATATCCATTAGCACAGGCCAGGTGCAAAGGTGTTCTACATCAATATAACAAAACACAGAGTTAGAGAGAAGTCTTAGTTTGAGAAGTTACAATACCCAAGAACATGCCAGATCATATATTGTTAAGATATTTGCTTTGTGTGCTTACTGATATTCATATACAAGTTATATTAATTACAATTGTTTCTTACTGTATTAAAAGGGCCATGCAAATGCCCTTAAGATCAAATGCTGAACTGGTTTCACTTCAAAGTAAGTTTATAATGAGTCAAAAAATACCTGTGTACGCATTCATAAAAAAGTGTCTAGTAAGCATTTATGATGGCTAGGCAGGATTCTAGGTGATGAGGAGACAGCAGCAACAAAATAGACAAAAATATCTGCTCTTATGGAGTAAGAAGAAGTAAACAAAAAGCTTAAAACAGAAAGCATGCCAGACAGTGTGCCAAGTAGGAAATGTCAGCAAGGAGAGAACACGCAACTGTACATAGGGAAGCCAAGGAAGCCCTTGCTGATAAGGGGATATAATTAAATACGCAAAGGAAGGAAGGGAGGGCGGGAGCCATGTAGATATCTGGGGGGAAAGCACTTCAGGCAAAGGGAGTAGCAGGGACAAGTGCCCTCATACATTTCTGGATTTCTGTGGAACATTGAGGAGGCCAGGGAAGCTAGAGATGAGTGAAAGGGAAAGGAGTGGGTCTCAAGATCCGAGAGATAGCAGGGTGGGGGGTAAATGTCATGTAAGGCCGAACAAGCCATTGGAAGGACTTTGGCCTTCACCCTAATGAAATGGAAAGCCAGTGGAAGTTGCTAAGGCAAGGAACGACGACGCATTTCACATACACTTTATAGGCTCATTCTGGCTACTGCATTTAGAATAAACAGAAAAAGTTAAAAGACAGAAAACTAGTTAGGAGGCCACTGCAGGAATTTTGATTAAGATATGATAGAAGCTTCGACTAGAATGGTAACTTGTGAGGTTGGCAAGAAATAGTTGGATCTTAGGGGCACCCGGGTGGCTTAGGTCAGGATCCTGGGGTCCTAGGATGGAGCCCCTTGTCGAGTTCCCCGCTCAGAGGCGAGTCTACTTCTCCCTCTTCCTCTGCCTCTCCCTCTGCTTGTGCTCTGCTCTATTTATTCTCTCAAAGAAATAAATTTTTAAAATCTTAAAAAAAAAAGAAATAGTTGGATTTTAGAGATATTTTGAAGGTGGAACCAAAATATTCCCAAGATGGGTGATATGAAAGAAAGAGTGGAGTCAAGAATGACTCTAGGGTTTCTGACCTAACAACTGAAAGACATGATTTGGTATTTCTAGAGAGAGAGAGATGTAGGTCTGAGGAGGAAAAACAGGAGCACAGTTTGGGGATGTTTGAGATGTCTAAAGAGTGATGTGATGGCGCTAGTGGCTCTCACAAGCCAAGTGTTAAATTTGCAGGAATGGTTCAACCCAAATGACATCACACTGGTAGCTTGAAATCAGGGCTTCTCCTCCCTTCGCTTTACCCCCACCGTCAACTAAGAGCCTGCTATTAAACATTTGCCAGGACACCATAGTCTATCCGATATACATGTTCAAGTGTAGGTATTTACATATAGGAGTCTGGAGTTCAGGGCAGAGAGCTTGCTGGAGATAAGCTGTTGGAAGGCACTGGAATATAGACATTTAAAGATAATCTCTCTTCACAGGGCAAGTGAAGAGTAAGACACAGAGAATCATTTCAAGTTCTGAGCCCTCAAATATTGACCAGACAGGAAAAGAAATCAGCCAAGAAGTCTGGAAAGAAGTGCCCACGGGAGTAGAGGAGATGCCAGGTGAAGACGCCAAGTGTCCTGAAAGACAAGACAGTATTTCAAATACTACTGACAGGGCGAGTAAGATATTGGGCCGGGATGCCCACTGGGTAAGACTGAGAATTGACCACTGAATGAAGTGGTGTTGAGGTTACGCATGACCTTGGAAAGTAAGTCAATGAGGCGGTGTAGGATAAAAGTCGGATACATTTAGATAACCGTGTTTTTGTCGAAGGGAAGGACATAGAACTATTAGCAAACTGACACGAACCTTCTTTATAACCATAGTTTCCAGTTACCCAATTATGATGAAAAATGATGTTTTTCATACCGTATGGCTTGCAAACTCCCCAAAAGATTTTAAGGTAGGCATAGACAGTACGTATTTTCTGTTATTAACACCAAACACGTAACGTCTTCATTTCTTAATGTATAAAATTAATTTTGTTTTTGCAGTAAGTGATTGCTATTGGGCTTTTTTGAAGATACTCAGCAATTGGCAAAAAAAAAAAAATCATAGAAGATCCACATTAAAAAGTCAATTGTTTTGCTGTCTCAATGTCTTAAAATCTTAATAACCACTACCCTGGGAAGTCTCCTCTACTTTTTTCCTATTAGCACATCAGTAGTATGGTACATCTTGGGTGGGTAGGGAGTATATATAGCAAATTAAAAACAAAAACAGCAACGGCAGTTTGGGTAAAGAGTGAAGTGCCAGGTGGAGATTAATGTGGTGGGAGGAGAGGAGGCAATCAGGGAGGACACCAATGACCTCAAATATCATTTTTAAACACTTTTAAAAAGAACAAGCTGGAACTTGGGAGTGTGACCCTCTGCCAGTGGTTACCAGACCTCTGTCCCCACTATGGGAAACCTAGAGGGACAGCCGATGACACGGCCCAGACAAATCCCGCTCCTGCTGAGCCAGCCTCCACTCCACGGTGGCCTTCATCCATCTGGTCACCTGTATTCTCTGTCCCGTACATTCACATCATGTTTCTTGAGCTGAAGGTGCTCCTTCACCTTCTCCAAATGCCCCACTGAGGCTGCCTTGTAAAGTTTCTTTAAATCCTTATCTTGGAGGTTGTAGCCTGGCTGGGTGGGGTGATGGGTACTGGCCCAGCCTGCGGGTGGGCTGTGGGGCTCAACCTTCCTTCTCCAGGAGGCAAAGAGCTTCATGGTGGTACAGGAGACAAGCCCTTCAGTTGCATCAGGGCGCCTCCCTGCTCTCCTAACGGCCCCATCTGCCCCTTTGGTTTGGCCGCTCCCCACCTCCCCATCTCTCCTTCCCCTCACTCTCCCCTCCTGCCCCCCACCCCACTGAGGAC
The DNA here is from genome assembly GCF_053574225.1 of Canis aureus. Taxonomy (NCBI): domain Eukaryota; kingdom Metazoa; phylum Chordata; class Mammalia; order Carnivora; family Canidae; genus Canis; species Canis aureus. Next base: position 4,018,007 of record NC_135628.1, on the reverse strand, counting down.
ACATCCAGTCAGGTCTTCACCCCACTCCTGGAGTCCCAGCTAGCCAGGGGGAGGGCCTGGAAGTGGGCCAGGGACAGGAAGTGGGCAAAGACCAGAGACAGGTGGAGCCACTTGCCTGGGGCAACACAACCACTCCAGTTCCTGGCAACACACAGGGCCTGGTGCACAGCACCCCTAAGAAGTCGGTACTGGGGGCGTCCAGGCCCAGCTTCTCACTGAGGTCTTTGATTGACAGCTACACTACCAATCTGACTAGTACATCAAGAATCTTTTGGTAGAAACCTATTGGCTTTCTTAGAAATAACCCCTTCTCCTTCAAGGATAGACCTAATGACCTGAACTCTTGAGAACAGCTTTACCTTCCTTGTGGTGAGGATGGATCTTCTCCAGGGGTTTTATCCTCAGTCTAGAGCCACCCCCCACCCCCAACCTGGTTCACCTGATCTAGCACATCTTTAACAATAACAGAGAGCCCCCTGTGATCCCAATTTCAAACTTACTTTTGAGTGCGGCCTCTCATATTCCAGCTCACTCTCTCATGTCACAAAATTCCAAAAAAATCCTTCTGACACATTGCACCCACAGCCCCTTAATTCTGTTACCTGTCACTGGCCTTTACCTCCCCACTTTGTTTGCATTTCCCTACCTAACTAGATTAAATTACGTGGTGAGTCATCATCACCATTCCCCTGCATATACCTTCAATCTTTTTCTTGCTTTCTACCTAAACACGGTCCTGGTTAAATATAAAACTCTGTCTAAACTGGCCTGTCCTGAGCCACTGAATGTGACTAAAGGAAAAACCAAAGCCATGAGCCATGATGTCTTATCTCATTTTTAGTTCATGGAAATTGACCTTACGTGGGTTGCTATGCTTTCCGGCAGCCCTCAGCTATTTCCCTGATCCACTCACACTTGCCTTGATTATTTCAGATCTTTTCTCCAAATGCATTCTTGGCTGATGACCTGGTTTCCTGATCCATTGAGAGAAGAGAATTATTATTATTTTTTTTATTTTTTATTTTATTTTATTTTTTTAAGAGAAGAGAATTAATGAGAAAAATTCTGTAGGCTCTAAGGACATCTACCCACCTGCCTGTCCCTTCCCCCCAAATATTTTACCTTCTCTTCTGTTCCTATTGATATGTCCCTGTTTCTAGCAAAGGCCAGCGCTTCTCTTGCAGACTAGAACCCATTCTCTATAGCCTGCCCGTGGAAATTTCTTCAGCAACCTCCTGCTTTCTTATGTGTCTATAAAGTTTGTCTCTCTGTTAACTAATTCATATTAGCACAAACACACGCTACTATTTATCCAACCTACAAACTAACAAAACTGATCACACCTCTCTCTGTAACCATCATCTCATTGCTCTCCTTTATAGCAAAACTCCTTAGAATTGTTATAATCTTATAATGTCTTGATATAATTTTTCTTCCTCTGTTCTCCCAGCAATTCCTATCATTACCTATTTTTTTATTGAGGTATAATTGACATATCACATTATATCACTGTCAGGTATACACATAGTGATTTGGTATTTGAATCCACTGCAAAATGATCACCACAATAAGTCTACTTACCATCTGTTACAAAAGCTACAAAACCTTTTTTCTTGTAATAAGAACTTTTAAGATGCACTCTCTTAGCAACCATTCTTTTGTTCCCATCTCTCTCCGTTGATACTACTTTAAGTATGATAGACCATGACCTCGGTCATGTGAAGTCCCATTGTAATTTCTCGGTTTTCATATTAATCCAGTAGCATTTGCCACAGGTTTCAAGGACCATTGATTGCTCCTTGATACACTGTCTTCACTTGGCTTCTAAGATATCACACTTCTCTGGTTTGATTCCTTCCTTTCTAACTCTTCCTTCTCGGTTTGCTGATTGCTTTTTATCTTCAATATTGGAGGTCCCCAGGATCAGCCCATCAATAGCCTCATTTTTTTTTTTTTCTCCAAAAATCCTTGGAGTCATCCTTGAGTCTTATCTTTTACATCTACATTTAAATTGTCAGCAAATCCTGTTAACTCTAACTACAAATATATCCAGAATTCATCTGATTTATTCCCCTATCCGTATTCCCTTCTGGGTGATCTCATTCAGTCCATGGCTTAAGCCATCTATATGCTACAAACTCCAAAACTGGGAGTTATAATCTGGTCCTCTGTATTGAACTCCAGACTACTATTTTCTTCCAATGTCAGGGCAAAAGTTGCTCAGGTCAAAAGTCTTAGTGTCATCCTTAATGTTCCCCTTTCTCAAGGGCCACATGAGTTGGCAAAACCTCAATGCGTTACCTCCAAAATACAAACGAAATTTGACCACTGCCATCCATATAGCACAGGCCAACATCACTTTTCTCATTTGTACTATTTTACTTTAATATTTTATAGGCGAATCCTGGCTGGGCTTCATGCTTTTGCTCTTGCTCTTGAACATTACCCTTGCCCCAGTTCATTTGGAACCCAGCAGCCCAAATGATCCAGTTAAAGTGCTTTCAGATGATATAATTTGTCTGTTAAAAATACTTCAATGATTTCCTAAGTCCCTTGCAATAAAAAGCTAGATTTCTTATAGTGACCTCCTGACCCTGTACAATCTGTGACCCTCCTCCTCCACACCCCAGCCTTTACTTCTCTGGCCTTCAGTCCTTCTTATTACGTAAGCTCACATTGCTCCAGCCACTTTGGTTTCTTGGTCTTACCCCCAACACACTGAGCATGTTCTTGTCTAATAGCCTTTAACCTTGTAGCTCTCCTTTCCTGAAGTGCTCTTCTGGCCACCATACTGCAAGTTTTGAAAAGATAGCTATTTTTGAATGCTTTGTTTCCAGACTAATGCTCAACCTCCATCATGTTTGACACATTAAGTGCTCAATAAGTGTCTATCGAATGAATGGATAAACATTTGAATAGTAACCTCTGCTTCTGTCTAATAAGAACCTCCTCTTCTACCTTTTCAATTCTTTTTTTTTTTTTTTAATTCTTTGGTGCAATTTTGAACACAGAACTTTTACTTAATTCCATGGATTGTAGGTAAAAACCAGGATGTAATATTTAAACAGAACCTTGAAGGTAGCAGATGAGAGTGTGAACACAGAACTTAATGTGAAACTGGCCCATCAGATGTAACTGTTGGCCCAAATCACAGACCCCAGTCCATCTCCACAGGAGCTTTCAGTAGGCAGCTTCCGGGCCATGAAGAATGCCAATCCCTCATCAACCCTCAGTGTGCTCCTAAGAGCTGAAATCTTTGAAGAGTAATACATAGCACTCAAGGCATGCAAAAAAAAAAAAAAAAAAAAAAAGAAAAATAATCCACTGGGTGGGGAAATATCAGAACCTCTTTATATCTATTATTGTATGTTGCTCTGAAAATAATTGCATAAGTTCGTATGTTCTGTAATAGACATGATATATTAGTCCACTGACACCTGCACACGTATACATACGCGACAATAACTGACACTTGGCACGTATTGCTCCAAGTGTTTTGCATAGCTAACATGTAATCTTCACATAGTCATGTTGAGATAAGCACTATTCATATCATCATTTCATAATGAGGATACTGAGGTGCAGCAAAGTTTAATGACTTGCTCAAGGTTATTGAACTAGGAAGCTGAGAGCTGGGATATAAACTCATGCACCATGGATTTGAACCTACCCCGTCTGACTCTAGAATTTGCCTCATTGGCCAAAATACCACATCGTCTCTCTCATGAATAGATACCATCCCTGTAAACCCTATTTTTAATGGCTAAGAAGAAAGGTTTAGTGCTATTTGCAAAGTATTTAAGTCACTTATTCATTTAAATACATTCGTTGAACTCCTTTCTAGTGCTACACGATGTGGAAGAAGAAGGTGGAGGAAAAAATTGGACAATTCCTGACGTTAAGTCAACACACACTGCTTTCCACTGTGGTTTAGATCAGTGGTTCTCATCCAGATGTAGTTTTATCCCATCAGGAGTATTTGGCCGTGTTTGGAGAGTTTTGGTAGTCAAGAATGAAAAAGAAAAAAAAAAAAAGCTGAAGAAGAAAACTGCTAAATATCCCACAATGCACAGGACAATCCTCTACAACAAATATTCAGCTGGCCCCAAATGTCAGTAGTTTCCAGGCATAAAAACTCTGATCTAAGTTCCCTATTATTTCAAGGGAGCAAAGATGGAAAAGTCATCCTACATCCTCTGCTTTCAGTAAGCTCACAAATGCTTAGTTTTTTTTGTTTTTTGTTTTTTAATTTTTTTAAATTTATTTATGATAGTCAGAGAGAGAGAGACGCAGAGACACAGGCAGAGGGAGAAGCAGGCTCCATGCACCGGGAGCCCGACGTAGGATTTGATCCCGGGTCTCCAGGATCGCGCCCTGGGCCAAAGGCAGGCGCCAAACCGCTGCGCCACCCAGGGATCCCCCACAAATGCTTAGTTTACCTCCACTCCTGCCTTCCCCCCCAAAATCTTCCTCAACTATATAAATTAGTGAGGGTCAGATTATGTGCACTCTATCTTTAATGTTAGCGTAAAGGGAGGGAGTGACAAACTACCTAGATCAGGTTGTGGAGGGGCAGGGGTGGTTTCAAATAAAAAAAGAGCTTTGGGGCTAGGCTTGAAGGATAAGTAGAGTTTTTCTGGGTATTCTAATAAAAACTTACCCATTATTATAAAAGGTCTTTAAAAGATTTTATTTATTTATTTTTGAGAGACACACAGAGAGGCAGAGACACAGGTAGAGGGAGAAGCAGGCTCCATGCAGAGAGCCTGATGTGAGACTTGATCCTGGGTCTCCAGGATCACACCCTGGGCTGAAGGCAGGCGCCAAACCGCTGAGCCACTCAGGCATCCTGATCATAAAAGTTAATTCATAGTGGAGGCACAAACAAGACACCCAAGGATCAGAGGATCACCCAGTATCAGTTGTGGAACCTTGACCAAATTAGTCTGGGATCTGAGTCAGGTCCTAAAGATTGGGTGGAATTTTGATATGGTATATCTATAAATCAATCAATCAATCAATCAATCAATCAATCAATAAAAACTAGACAGAGAGGCACCTGAGTGGCTCAGTGGTTGAACATCTGCCTTCTACTCAGGGCGTGACCCCGGGGTCCTGGGATCGAGTCCCACATCAGATTCCCCTCAGGGAGCCTGCTTCTCCCTCTGCCTGTGTCTCTCCCTCTCTCTGTGTATCTCTCAAAAATAAATAAATAAAATCTTTAAATAAAAGGAAAGGAGGGCACATTTTTCTACTTTCAAAGGTTCTTCTCATGGGCCAGCAGTGTCCCTGTTTCAGCTCCATTATAAATGCTTCTGACTTTATTTCCTTGGTTATCTCTCTCTGACTGCAGCTGCTGTTGGCACCGGCCAGTCCCTGGGGGCTGGAGCTGCACCACTGTCTTCCAGAAATCCATAGACCATGACTTTGCCTGGTCTACTGATTCGGCTTGTTTTAACCTCATTTCCACGCAAAACAAGCCCTTCCCAATTTTGATGGGGGTTGCTATCTTGTTCTGTTTTTCTAGCTGCCTATTTTGAAAGAGTCACTTCCTATGCCCATGGACTCAAGAGTTCAACTTTCCTTAATGATACGCTCCTGAGTTGCCATCATGGGATACAAACTAGAGGGACTTGTGCAATATTCTTAACCTTTCTGAGCTTGTTTTCTCACCTCAAAACACCTGTGAAGATGAAACACCATGAACTTATTCAGCACAGCACCTGATAAAGGGATGTTATCAAAATGTTGGTTCACTTTTCTTTCCCTTTGGGTTAAAGTAAAAATAAAATTAACTCAGTTGTTTCTTCTTTTGCTCTTTTCCTTACTTGCTTGGGCTTACTGTTGGCAGTCCTGTGCAGACTTCAATGTAAAACTCCACATACACTCTGGCTGTCACCGATTTCCAGCGACGCCAGCTCCATCATTAGTTTCCTAGTTTGCCTGAAGTGTTACGGGATTATGGTAGATTGGACTATTGTTCAGCAAATATTGTCTCCTCTTCAAGGAGTGACAGGTTGCCTTCTTCTCAGAGAAGCCCACTGCCCTCCAGCCCTCCTACCATCCTCCATGAGAACAGCATGCTTAGACGGCCCTTCTTCAGCCTGGATCCCAGCATGAGACGCACACAGTGCCGCTCTGAACCCAAACCTCGCTGATACCAGGAACCCAGTGGGGCCCCACAGAGCCACAACCGACGCTCCCCAGGGAGACATATTATTTATCATTTAAGCCACTGAGCCAATGAGATCGTTTATTACCCTAGCAAAAGCTCATCGGGATAGAAACGGAGAGGGGGGTCCTGCAGCGCCTGGCATTTCACTCACCCAGTCCCCAGGACATAAACTCTGTGCTCTCTTCCTGGACTCTACATCCCTTCCCTGGTTGTCCTAGAGCAGCTCAGCCCTGTACTCCATCATCAGCCTCTTTTATTACGCAGAATCGTTTTCCTGTTGCCTGTGAAACGTGCAAGGAACTTGTCAGCTCTGGAGTGTGTATCTCACTTAAAATGTGCTAACCTAAGTACATTATCAAGAAATCAGGCCTTTCTCCACAAACAATTATTTTACCAGTTAGAGGGAAAACATTTTCATTATCTGTTACATAAGACGGATGCTTTTTTCCCCCAATAGCCTTTTCTGAGACGTAAGTAAACCTTATTCTAGTATAGGGGATCACTTTCTTGCATTAAAAGAAATAGCTGATATTTCTTTCCTAAGGAGTTGCATTTTGTTTTTTGTTTTTTTATTGTTGCTGT